>NW_016814423.1:2981539-3100634 GCF_001698545.2 Rhinopithecus bieti | reverse complement strand
GATATAAATGATGAATTGATGGGTGCTGACGAGTTGATGGGTGCAGCACACCAACATGGCATAAGTATACATATGTAACAAACCTGCACGTTATGCACATGTACCCTAGAACTTAAAGTATAATAAAAAAAAAAAGAAAAAAAAGAAAAAAAAAGAAGGTCTCTGAGAAGCAAAGTCACCCCGTTATGGAAAAGGTACAAACAGAGAAAGGGTCCCTAATACAGTTCCAAGGCAATATGATTCAGGAGGAAAAATGAGTCATTAAACAAGAACAACAGCTCATTTAATAATGTATGCCAGAGGGAGCAGATATCATGGACACAGAAAAAGAACCTAAAAGAAAAGAAGCCCTATAGTCCCAATGATTTTGGAGGCTGAGCCAGGAGGATTGCTGGAGGCTAGGAGTTTGCGACCAGCCTGGGCAATATAGGGAGACTCCATCTCTACAAAAAATAACAGGAATTGTACAAATGTAAATGAGTTGAACTCACCAATCAGATTAGTTTTTTTTTTTAGATCTTTTTATTTATATAGCATTATACATTTGCAGGGCACCCTTCTAATAATCATTAAAATGTAATAAAGATAATCAGAAAAAAACTGAACCAAAATAAGCCAACAAAATTAATTGTCACACAAAGTTTTGTAAGAAACATAATAATAGACAAAGAGGAATATGAAAAATTGGTAAAACACCCAAGAAGAATATGAAGATAAAATGAATATCTATGTACTTAACAATGTGGTCTCAAAACATAAAACAAGTCTGAAGAAAATGCAATAAGACAACTGTGGTTAGATTTTAATAAGCCCCTTTCAGGAACTGATGGAGCAAAGAGACAAATAGAAGTAGAGAAATATAAATAGTTGTTAAGCTTAAGTGTTAGGTATATACAATTCTGCATGAAAGAAAGAAAACATTCTTTTAAAACAATCATGAAATCATGAAATGTTCATCAAAATCTGCCATTTACAATCTTACAAAGGAACCTCAATAAATTTCCTAAAGTCATACACACTATGCTTTATAATTTATGCCAGAAAATTAGATAACCTAGAACAGTGGCCCCCAACCTTTTGGTACCATGGAAGACAATTTTTCCATGAACCAGGGTTGGGGGATGGTTTCAGGATGATTCAAGGGCATTACATTTATTGTGTACTTCATTTCTATTATGATTACATTGTAATATATAATGAAATAATTATACAATTCACCATAATGTAGAACAAGTGGGAGCCCTGAGCTTGTTTTCCTGCAACTAGATGGTGCCATCTGGGGATGATGGGAGACAGTGACAGATCATCAGGCATTAGATTCTCATAAGGAATGCCCAGCCTAGATGCCTGGCATGCACAGTTCACAAAAGAGTTCGCGCTCCTAATTTAATGCTGCCACTGATCTGACAGGAGGCGGAGCTCAGGCAGTAAGGCGAGAGATGGGAGCAGCCGTAAATACAGATGAAACTTTACCTGCTCTCCCAGCACTCACTTCCTGCTGTGTGGTCCAGCTCCTAACAGGCGATAGTCCAGTATTGGTCCATGGCCCAGGGGTTAGAACCCCTGACCTAGAAGAAATGGGCAAATTATTTGAAACACACAAATTACCTAACTAACTCAAGAGGATAGAAAATATCAGCAGACCCATAACAAGAAACTGAGTCAGTAATCAAAAAAATATCCAACAAAAAAAAATGTTCTACACCAGAAAGCTTATTGGTGAATTCTACTGAACATTTTAAAAGAATTAACAGCATTCTTTTCAAACTCTTCCAAATGCTTGAAGAGGAAGAACACACCCTAAGTCATTGTATAAGGCCAGCATTACTCTAATACCAAAGTCAAAGACACTACAAGAAAAGAAAACTACAGACCAATAATCCTTTATGAATATAAATACAAAACTCCTCAACAAATTAAAGAGAGTCTTCACTTAAGGTCATGGATAGGTTATTGGAAACTGTGACTTTTAAGCAAGATGACATACCGCAAGTCCTTAAATAACGCTTCCTGTTCAATTTCATTTTATGTTAATTTTAATGAAAAAAAACCTGTTTTTGTTTTAGGTAATTTTGCTTAAAGTCACGGTTTCCAAGGACGTGTTGATGATGTTGAGAAGTTACCGTACTAGCAAGCAGAGTTCAGCAGCATGTTGAAAGGATTACACACAATGACTAAATGGGATTTATCCCAGGAATGGAAGGGTGGTCTGACATATAAAAAACTAACCAATAATAAATAATTATCAAAATCCCAATGGCATTTGTTGCATAAATAGAGAAACTCATTCTAAAATTCATATGGAATTTCAAGGGACCCCAATTAGCTGAAAGTATGCTGAAAAAAGAACAAAGTTGAAGAACTCATACTTCTCAGTATAAAAACTTGATTGACATAGCTTCAGTAATCTAAACAATTTGGTACTAGCATAAAGATAGACATGTAGACTAATGGAGTGGAATTGAGAGCCTAGAAATAAACTCTCACATCTATGGCCAATTTATTTTTGATCATCCAATGGGGAAAGAACAGGTTCTTCAAAAAATGCTACTCCAAAAACTGGATATTCACATGCAAAAGAATAAAGTTGGACCCTTCCCTTACACCATATACAGACATTAACTGAAAATGGACCAAGCACCTAAACATAAGAGCTAAAACTATAAAACTCTCAGAACAAAAAAAAAATAGGGACAAATCATGGCCTTGGATTTGGCAATGATTTCTTAAATATGACACTAAAAGTACAAGTAACAAAAGAAAAAGAATGACAAACTGGATTTGATGAAAATTTTAAACTTTTGTTCATCAAAGGACACTATCAACAGAATGAAAAGACAATCCACTGATGGGAGAAAATATTTACAAATCACATATTTAAAAGGTCTAATATCTAGAATATATAAAGAACTCCTATAACTCAACAACTAATAGACAACCCATTGTAAAAAAAAAAAAAAAAAAAAAAAAAGGAAAAAGACCTGAGTAGACATCTCTGCAAAGAAGATATACAAATAGCCAGTAAGGACATGAAAAGATCCTTAACATCATTAGCCATTAAGGAAATGCAAATCATAACCACAATGAGATACCACTTAATACCTACTAGGATGGCTATAATTGAAAACACACACACACACACACAGAGAGAGAGAAAGAGAGAAAATAGCATGTGGACAATAATGTGAAGAAATTGGAACCGTCCTACATTTCTGGTAGGAATGTAAAACTGTGTAGGCATTGCAGAAAACAGTTGGCAATTCCTACAAAAAAAAAAAAAAATGTAGAATTATCATGTGGCCCAGCAATTCAACTCTTAAATATATACCCCAAAAAACTGAAAACAGGAATTCAAACAAATATATGAACACCAATGTTCAAGGCAACATTATTCACAGTAGTCCAAAGGTGGAAACAATCAAGGTATCCATCAACAGATGAACAGACAAGCAAAACATGATATACACATACAATGGAATATTATTTCATCATAAAAAGATATGAAGTTCCGATACATGCTACAACATGGATGAACCTTGTAAACATTATTCCAAGTGAAATAGGCCAGACACAAGAGAACAAATATTGTATGATACCACTTATATGAAATATCTATAATAAGCCAATACGTAGAGACAGAAAGTATATTAGAGGTTACCTGGGGCCGAGGGCAAGCAAGAATAGAGGGTAATTGCTCAACCGGGGCAGAATTTCTGGTTGGGTGATGAAAAAGTTTTGATGATGGTTGCACAACATTTTGAATGTAAATAATGTCACCGAATTGTACACTTAAAATGGTTAAGATGGCAAATTTTGTTTTATCTGTTTTAGCACACACACAAACACACCTTCAAATAACCAAGCGAATGAGAAGAAAATACTTATTAGGAAGCCAAGAAGTGGGAAAAAAGAAATAATTAGATGAAATTCAGACAATGGAATTGTCAGTCATTGAATTTAAAATAACTATGCTTGATATGTTTGCAGATTTTTTTTTTTTTTTTTTTTGAGACAGAGTCTCACTCTGTTGCCCAAGCTGGAGTGCAGTGGCGCAATCTTGGCTCACTGCAACTTCTGCCTCCTGGGTTCAAGAAATTCTCATGCCTCAGCCTCCCAAGTAACTGGGACTACAGGCTCCCGCCACCATGCCCAGCTAATTTTTGTATTTTTAGTAGGGATGAACCGAAATATACCTGTAATGACAATAAATGCAAACCAATTAAACACTCCATTTGAAAAACTGAGAAATCAAGCCAAACTCAACTGTATACTGCTGACAAAAGACTCACCTTAAATATAGAGAAATAGAAATGCTGAAAGTAAAAGGATGACAAAGATATATCATACAAATCCTAACCCAAAGAAAGCTGATGTAGCTATACTAATATTAGATAGTGTAGACTTTAAGGCAAGAAGCACTCCTAGAAATAGAGACACTTTGTAAGTGTAAAAGCTTCTACCAAGAAGATACAGTAATTTTAAATTTCTAAGCACTTAACATCATAGACTCAAAATATATAAAACAAAAAGACAAAACTAAAAAAAAGTAAAAATGCACAATCTTTGTGGAGGATTTTAATACATTAGTATATTTAATATATTTCTCAAAGCAGACATAAAGTCAATATATAAAATATATGAACCACACAATAACCTGAGATATATTTGTCACTACACCCCAAAATTAAATAACATGCACTCTTTTGAAATTTGAATGAGAAACTTACCAAAATAGAACATATTCTAGTCGATACCCTGGGAACATTTCAAAAAGCTGAAATCTTACAGTGTCTATTCTTTAATCAATAACAGAAAGGTAATTAGAAAATCTGTGAATGCTTGGAAATTAAGCACCACAAATGCTTGGACATTAAGCACTACACTTACACAGTCCAAACACTATACAGCCTCCAAAAATATACATATCTAAGGACTCATACAATGAATTAGAGTGGGTGTCAGTGGAGAGAGAATAGTAAATAAGGAAATTAAAAAAAATAAAATGTAACCAACAGACAGGCCATGTACAGCATGATAATTTTGGTGACTCATGACCCAAAAAGTATGTTGAATTCAACCCTGTACACCTGAGGTCAAAAATTAAATAAATAAATATTTTTATAAAGAACTTCCAGAAATCAGAAAATCTAAATTCTAGCATATTCCAAATATACTGTCAATTCAACGTCTTTGGGCTTCATGTTTGGTATCTACAGAGAATGCATACTAATATTAACGAACAGTCTTTGTACCTCATACATCAATTCAACAAGCAGCCATTGAATTTGTTATGTGGCAGACACTGCACCAGTTGGTGGGGACACAGTTCCAGCTCTCAAGACTCTTATTCCTCAAGGGCGCTGACGTCATACAAAGCAAAAGGAGGAAATTTTGTAAGAACAACCACAAAGCAAAATTGCACAGAAGCCAAGGGTTACACAACGAAGTCCCAGGTATTTGATAACTGATTTTGACCTGGCTGAGGAGGACCTACCTTTTTTTTTGAGACAGGGTCTCACCTTGTCACCCAGGTTGGAATGCAGTGGTGCAGTCATGATTCACTGCAGCCTCCACCTCCCTGGGCTAAGTTGATCCTCCTACCTCAGCCCCCCAAGTAGCTGGGACTACAGGCACACACCACCATGCCCAGCTAACTACAGGCACACATCACCATGCCCAGCTAACTACAGGCACACACCACCATGCCCAGCTAACTACAGGCACACATCACCATGCCCGGCCAATTCAGTATTTTGTAACTTTTGTATTTTTGTTTCACCATGTTGCCTAGGCTGCTCTCAAACTCCTGGTCTCAGGCGATTCACCGGCCTTGGCCTCCCAAAGTGCTGGGATTACAAGCATGAGCCACCGCGACCAGCCAGGACCTATCTTTTGATCCTGGGAATGCTATGCAACATGTGAGCTCCTTCAGGGCAGGGGCAAAGGATTTTCGATTCTGCAATTCCCATGTTTAGCCAAACAAGAGCGTATTACGTTTTTGTTGAATGAATGAATGAATGAATGAATGAATGAATGAATGAATGTAGAATGGATGTCAGTTTGAGCCAGTATTCCATGTTCTATATTTCTACATCAAGACCCAGGTATAGAAAGCACTGGGGCCTGTGACTGGAGGCAGACTTTACTGCATCCACAAGCAGGTAAACATCCTTCGGTGCTGAACTCGAGACAATGTCCAACCCCACACGCAGTCATAATTCCAGGGCTTACATCAGAGTATTGGAAAATTTCATTATCTGTCGGCCAACTGTGAATCAAATGAACACAATGCTGAGAAAGAACCACCCATCATAAAACCTTAAAGAATAACCTGCTTTCCAATGCATATGCAGGAATAAATGAGCACCTACCAGGGTGCTTGCTGACAATATGAGCAGGAGGATACCCTCCCAGTAAGGTTCTTGGAAGAATGACATGAAATGTTGAAAGGCCCAACAACTAGAGGTGCTCATTAAATATTTGCTGTTAAATACACAGTGGGTATTCTGTAAATATGAGTTTTTCTTCTCCCTCCTTTCTCCCACTCTTCCACCTTTCCAAGAGAGGTAGGTAACCATGAAATAGAGAAATACCTTGAGGAATTTTCCTGCACTATTCTAGGTATACTGAACTGCAGAAAAACATAGCCACTGTTATAGCATCGAGAGGCCAGGGATACTGGGAGCCACAGGGGGATTCTCAAAGAAGGAAATACTAGATTTGGGGAAAGAACCATCTGTCTCTGCAAAAGGCCCCAACTTACCTTCAAAAACTTATTTTCCATTAGTCCTTTGCCCAAACTTAACAACAGATATTTATGTAAAACTGCCTACATGCTAGGCAGTCTTCTAAGTGCTTTACACGGAATCCTAACAACAGTCCAATTAAATAAGTACCATTATCATCCCCATTTTATAGATGCAGATGCTAAGAACTAGAAGGATGAAGAAGTCCAGAGGGTCTCAAAACTGCTTGGGATTTATATCAGCACCTCTAGGAAATCCTCCAGGATTAGGCAAAGTAGCTAAGAAAAAAAGAAAATTGAGGACTGACAAGAAGACCAAAGGTGGAACCCTGAGAAACAACAGCACATTTATGGGACAGAAGGAGGAAGAGTTGACCTCAGGGTGTGGTGTGAGAGGTAGCAGGAGAGCCAAGGCAGGGTGCTGTCTTGGCCATTCAGGGAAGGGTGTTCAAATAATGAGGTCACATCAACCATTTCAGGAAGGTATTGGGAAGTGTTTGCTGGGATTGGCAATTAGCAGGTCACTGACAACTTTGTTGAGAAGAGTTTTAGTGCCGTGCTGGGGAAAGAATAATGGCCTCATCCTCAAATCCCTTGTAAGACCCTTGAAAGAATCTCTCTCTCTGTCTCTCTCTCTCTCTCTCCCTCTCTCTCTCTCTCTCTGTCGCTCTCTCTCTCTGCATCTGTTATCTTTGACCAGGCTTATACATAGTAAGTGCTCATTTTGCTGGTTTTGCCATTGCTGATAAAGATAATGACATGCTACTACTGCTGTTATGAAGTCAAGAGCAAAAGATGGTGTGTATGTGAGTTGAGATTTCGAAAACATGGGTGCAGGAGGCAATTACCCCTCAATTTCAGTTAGGTAGGAAAGGGGTCAGGAAGACAGAGCTTCCTTCATTGCAGAGAGATGACCACAGGATGCCCCATAGTCAGTGACCAACTCTACTTAGCCAGAGAGAGAAACTGCAGTTCTCAGATAGTAAATGCAGTTGCCCCCTCTTATGGAGACTCAGCTGCCAAAAACAAAGGTGAGGGTTCAAGGTCACTGTGAACCCAGGGCCCACCCTTGAAATACTGTCCATTTGTCTGCCTCTAGTCCTTTTTTGGCTCCTGAAGTCCAATCACTCTTTGCCCTTTTAACCACTCTGGTGTGTCTTGGAGAGAAAACACAGTTCTTCATGGTTTGCCAGTAGTCGAGGGAGGAATCTGAAAGCTGACTGTTTCTCCCACAGCTTCAGGAGCATTAAAACTTCAAAAGAGGAACTATTTATGCTGTCATTACCACAGCGGTCACTTCTGCAGGATTTCTTTCTCTATCCGATGCAGCACTGGTTGGACAGGCTTGGCTCACGGCCGGCCGGCCGAGAGGGGAGAGGAGGGCGTTGCAGAGACACTGAGTCATCCTGCCTCCTCCACGCCCTCCGCAGCTGCCCCTCACTGCACTTCCTCCTCCTCCTCAAGCTAAAGGTCAGCTCTCATGCTCATGCCAAGTTTTGAGAAACACACATACGCCAAAAAAATAAAAAAAGGCTTCAGAGAGGGTAAATTTTTTAACATGAAAAGAAATAAGGAAAGCCTCCTTCAAAATAAATGTAAAATAAGTAACTCTTCCCCATACTACTTAATAACTCCAGAATGATAAAATTTTCCAATTGTGAATATGTAAGGAATAAAATAAAAGGAATGAATGCCCCACTGTGTTAATGCAGGCCTCTTTAAAATGATTCTAATTTCTTCCAGAAGGCTCTGGAGGGTAGATTGCAAGGTTTGTCTTAATATAGAATTATTCCCTTCTCTCTACATGTCTTTAGAACCAGTGCGAACATCACGATATTTTACAGTTGGCAACCTGTACATCGCTGCTCAAAAATCCTGCATTCCAAGGGCTACAATCATGCATTGTGCATTTGAAATGCCTGTTGCTAAGAACAAATATCAGCCTCAGGACGACCCCACTCAGCAGATCCGGCCAACTCCCGCACAGAGCTGTTTCCCGACCTCTGGTCAGAGACAGGAAGCCCATTGGACCCTAGGCCCAGGCAAGTGTGGAGGGTTCCCAGGCAGGTGACGTGGTAAAACATTGACGACTAGCTCTCTGTCTCTCTTCAGGATAACGTCTGCCTCCCACCCTTCCTGGTCCCAGCTTAGGAATGTATGCAACCCTTTTATGTGCATTGCCAGGAGGCCTGTGAAGTAGATTGGACAGAGGTTTTACAGCATTGTTCCTATTTAACTGATCAAGGACTGAGCCTCGTAGTTTAACAACGTGAAGTTGTACCTGAACGACTAAGCAGTTGCTAGAGTAAAACCCTCAGCTTCCAAATCACACCCCCATTAAATTCACTTCCAGCCCCGTTATATCCTCTTTCCCCATGAGGCCTCCCCAGTGGTGCTGAAAACAGAGACTGACCTGGTTGCAACTGGAGGCTGGGGTCCTGTTCTTCGCATGTTCCCACGCTGCCCTCGAAGGCCGACTGCCCCGTGGGCACTGTCCGTCTGCAGATCACTCGCTTTCGACACTCAGAGACCTCCATCTCACGGCAGGGTTGCCCGTGTCCACACCTCCCGCTTCTCCCATGCCACTTACAGCCTGTTTCAGATTAGTTTTAATTTTCTGGAGATTTTCCAAACTCTCCTCAGCCAAACAATCAGGGAAAGGGAGAGGCCTGGCGCCATGAAAAGGAATGGAGCCCTTCCCGCCCTGGAGCTACCTCCAGCAGAGCCAACTCCGTGTAGGGTGAACATGACCACAACGGGGGAAAGTGATGATGTTCAATCATGTTATATGTTATGTGCTTTTGTTTTATGCACTTCTCCGTAAATGACCTTCTTCCTATTGAGTGGAGGAGTGTTGGGGGTGGAGTACTTAGGATGTGAAAGTAAACACCAAGAGAAAGGTACAGGTTCAACGTGAGCACCTACAATAGGATTAGCAAAGCTACAGAAAGGCTTTGTTAGGAGAGAAAGGGTTTTCCTCAATCCCTCTTTCTACCTTTCTTTAGCATTTCAGAAGGCAAGTCTGGCAAACCTGGTCCCGGAGTTCTACCTGAAAGAGGTCTCACCCATTCGCCTAATAAATGGAGAGAAGAAGGAAGACAGAGAGAGGGAGAAATCTGGGGACAAGGAGTATGATCCCCACCCCCTAAGTCCTGTATCTCTCAAAGCGGGCCTCAGGGGCTTTAGAGGCACTGGATTAGGTATGGGGAGCCCAAACCATCAGCTGAGCGCATGCTGCTGGGACCTTCCAGGGCAGTCTGCCATCTGCAACATGAAGCAGGAACAGTGGTGCCCAGGAGGCATGGGATGCGAGGAGATGGATCATTGGAGGACATGGCCTGGGTCTCCATGGCTGGTGGGCTGCAGGTCAGGGCCCAGAAGTTCCCCCATGGCTCCGTGAAGACAAGTGAAGTGGTGAGAGGCAGCTGGGTTGGCATCGACCTGGATGGGAGTGAAGAGGCCACAGGGGCAGGCTGTGAGATCAAACACATGGCCACCACGTTACCGGAAAATCACAGTATTAACTACAATCACATTTGGGCGCTAACTTCAAGTAACAAGCAGAATCACACCACTCCCCCACCTCCACCAATATCACCCTGGCCCGAGTCAATTGCGTCTCCAATCCTGACTTCGTTTCTCGCTGCATCCGCCTCCTTACTGGCCATCTTATTTCCACTCTTGGCCCTTGCAGTCTATTTTTCACCTAGGAGCCAGAGTGACTCCTTTAAAAATGTAGCAAAGACCATGACACTTCTCAAGTCAAAACTCTCCAATGACTTCCCAATTGATTTGAAATATAAAGTCCTCACCATAGCCAATAGGATGGTACATGATCTGGCCTCTGTCTCCCTCTCAAACTCCATTTCCTACTGGCTCATCCTCTCCCACTCCACTGCAGTCCAGGATGACCTGGCTGGCCCACAGACATGCCAAGCATGCTCCCAGCTCAGGCTCTTTGCCTGGAATGTTCTTCTCTCAAGATCCTCCTTCTCTCAAGATCCTCTTGGCTTGCACCCTCATTTCACTCAGGTCTCTTCTGTCACCTCCTAGGCCAGGCTGTGCTTAAACCACTCTTCCCAAAGTAGCACCCTGCCTGGGTCACTCCCTATTTCTTTATACTGCTTCATCTTCCTAATGCTTACCACCAATAACATTTATATTTATTTGCTCCCTCTCTGTCTCTCCAAACTAGAAAGGAGGCTTTGTGGGGACAAGGACTGTTGTTCACTGCCTGTCTCCAGCACTAGTACACTGCCTGGTGCATAGTACATGCTCAATGAACATTTGTTGAATGAATAAAAGTGGCAGCCCCCGGGATCTGTAAACTTCAGAGCTCATGCTCTCAACCACTTTTCTATGCTACTCCCCGGTATTGGGACGTGTTGATCAATCTGAAGAGCAGCTGTAAGCAATGGACACACACAGGTGTGATTGGTAGTCCTCATTAAATATCTGTTCAAGAGAAGGCACATCCTAGACGAAATCCTCAGTTATTCGGCTTCTAGGGATGGGGAATGTATGAATTATAGAAAGGTCAGTCAGCTAACGAAGTGTGAAACTATTAAACGTCTAATTCACTATCATGATACCTGTTCTACACTGCTTATACCACTAAATATGCCATTTGAAATTACCATGTGTATTTGTTGTTTCTTTGTTTATCATCTGTTTCCTTTATTGCCATGTAAGCCTTATGAGAGGGGACACCTTGCCTTCAATGTGGAATAATCGGAACAATAAATAAATTAATGAATTCAGGCAACTGATTTGTTTAGTTCTGTTTCCACAACTCCCAAACAACTTCCAAATTATAATTTTACTTCACAGAAAGATGATGTCCAGGTCAAACTAATGCAAACATAATACTCACTGAGTAACTAATATAGTGGTGTTTTCATCTATACATCAATTTCTTAAAGCTTGATTAGTGTGAATCTGTCTTTGAAAATCAACCTTAGTCTCAACATGCAAAAAAAATAAAAATCAGAAGACCAGTCTCTGAAATAGAATGAAGTCACCAAAATAAACTTCTCTTTAAGAGGCTTCATGACGGTTGCAATACATTAGAAAAAAGGTAGAATGAAATCCTTTGACTAAAATATCAGTCACTTGTCTCATAATTCTAATTTATTCCAACCAATAGGACAAAGGGAGACTTCACACAGAGGGAGGTGATCTTTGTGGTTTTTAGATCTTAAAATACAGTATTGAGGAGTTTAGGAGAAAAAAGTGTCATGATTGATTGGTGATGTCTGCCATGGCACAGGAAGAAGGAGGATGGCATTTACACCACAAATCTGACATCCCTCACCTAGACAGTCTTTAGTCTTCCCATTTCCTTTGAAAGTTAAGGCATCTTTTCAGAGTCCCTGATTACAGAGCGCCACAAAAATCTAATCAAGGGAGTCATCCATCAGGGGATTTTCTACTTCCCTTTCCTTGCTGTTTCCTGGATGATTCATGTAGGAAAAGTTACTTTTCATCCTTCAATTCCTACCAAGTTTGTTTCCTTGTTCACAGGGAGCCAGCTAGACTTTCTTAGACCCTCCAGTAGAAAATGATAATCTATAGGCAATTATTTGTTTGCAAAATCCTGTGCGCTTTGATTCCACAGCCCAGCATTCAAGTTGAGAACAAGAACATTCCATCTCAACTTTTTATTGGTATTACTCATATATGCTTCAACTCATCTCCTTACATTCTGCTTCTAAAATTAGGCATTGGAACAAATGCCATTCCTGCCTCAGATGGGTTTGTTTTTCTTATCTCATAGGTCAAGAAGACATCCTCCACTCCTGCTTCCTGACCCGCCTGGACTACCTGGGAAAAAAAAAAAAATCGTAAGCATCTTATCAGTAGCCAAGTTTTCTCATTGGGGGTTATAACCCTTAGGTGACTAAAGAGAAGTCCAAAGCATGCTGCAGCTTGAAGAGCAGAAGGCCTTTCAGAAACAATCACTAAATACAACTCGGCCGAGCGCGGTGGCTCAAGCCTGTAATCCCAGCACTCTGGGAGGCCAAGGCGGGCAGATCATGAGGTCAGGAGATCAAGACTATCCTGGCTAACACGGTGAAACCCCGTCTCTACTAAAAAATACAAAAAATTAGCCGGGCGCAGTGGCGGGCGCCTGTAGCCCCAGCTACTCGGGAGGCAGAGGCAGGAGAATGGCGTGAACCCGGGAGGCGGAGCTTGCAGTGAGCCGAGATGGCGCCACCGCACTCCAGCCTGGGCGACAGAACAAGACTCAGTCTCAGAAAAAAAAAATCACTAAATACAACTCAAGACTCAAAGCTCAACTTTTGGAGTATGATTCTATTTCGCTTCTCATTATGCTACAACTGGACCCTCAGGGCTTTTTAGAAATTTCTGGTGGGGGACCCAGCCATGTGTGTAACCATAACAAAGAATGATCTTTGTCTGGGAAGGTTGCCCTCTCAAACCCAACATGCAGCTGCAGGAGATCTGGGCCACGGAAAATTAGGCATTGGAACAAATGGGAGGGAAGGGAAAGGACAGGTCTACCCAGGGAACATGATTAGCAAGCAATGCAGTGACAAAAGTAGCAGCTGCATTGCCCGTGGGTCTGTATCCAATTCTTAGGGAACAAAAACTTTTTTCACGATATTATTTATTTTTCACTTTCCTCTCTAAGGCGAGACAATGAATTATATGAAGGTAGGGGCCATGTCTTTTTTTGTGTATTTATTGCTAAAATTAGCTTCCAATAAATATTTATACTTTGACAGTAGGGTGGGCATGATAACCATTTTATAGATGGAGACAGGAGACAGCTAAGGTTGTCTGGCTACTAACTAGAAGCTTGATGACTGAATTAACAAATTACTAGTGAAGAGCAAAGAGTACACAAAGAGATGACCTGACTTCTAACCTCAAAGCAAACATTTAAAACATGACTCGTACCCTGGTAAAAGGTAATATCTCCTTTCCTTATAGTACTAGAACATTCCATCTTACTCCAGTCTTCCCAACTTCACACAACTTCTCCCCCTATGAGGTTATACCATATTCGGGTTATCCACAGCTGGTATGGTCTCAATAGCCAATGGATGGAAAGAAATGAAATATTAAGAATCCTTTGGAAAGTGAAGAAAACACAATTTCTGAACATAGTATGAGTTAGAATCATCAAATTAAGACACCAGTAGATAGCTGGGCATGGTGGCTCACACCTGTAATCCCAGCACTTTGGGAGGCATAGGTGGTCAGATTGCTTGAGTCCAGGAGTTCAATACTAGCCTGAGCAACATGGTAAAACCCTATCTCTCTGGGAAAAAAAAAATGCAAAAATTAGCTGGGTGTGTTGGCACGTGCCTGTGGTCCCAGCTACTTGGAAGACTGAGCAGGGAGGATCACTTGAGCCCAGGAGGCAGAGGATGCAGTGAGCTGTGACTGTGCCACTGTGCTCCAGCCTAGAGGACAGAGTGAGACCCTGTCTCAGAAAAAAAGAAAAAGAGAAAGACAAGACACCAGTAAATATTCAAAAGGAACTAATATTTACTGGTGTGACCTATGAGTCAACCACTGTGTGAGCATTTTATATAAAATATCTCACTTAAATATGTTGTTTTTGACTTCTAATCATATAGATATTTTCATGTTTTTGTTCTCATGGAGTTCTAGATCTAGAAACTTTGTGAGACGGTCTATAAATAGAAATGGGGAAATCCACAGATTGATCAATTATTCCCTCAGTTGCTTTAAAAACATAGCATTTAAGCCTTGATTATGTGTAAATTATGTTAAAATAAACACAAACATTTATGATAAAAGGAAGAACAGAATAAAGTTTCAGTGACACCACTAAATCTAATGGCACATGAGCTATTTAGAATAACGTTTATGAGCATTTTTACAATCGGGAATTTTTTTAACATGACTCATTAGGTTGACAGGCTTCTCTTAAGAGGAAGTCATGTTGAATCTATGGATTTTTGAAGTGTGCATCCAGGCCTTGATCAGGCTGTGGGCAGACACCTCAGATCAGAGTCAGCCAGGCCAACACTAATTGTTTGGCTGTTGTTTGTTTTGTTTTACACCAGATGGTAAGTGGTTGAGAGTACATCTTGCCCTTGCCATCTCAAAAATCAACACTTCATTTATAAGAAACAGGACTATTTACATGAGCTTAAAACAGAGTTTCTTTGTGGAAAATCTGTTCCGATCAATTAAAAAATACACTTTGATTCTCACCTGTTTTCTCATCAGCTTCCCCAAGCAGGAGAATGCATTGACTCCATGTTGAGTGTTTATAGCTTATAGCATAGATACCATATTTTAAGCATCTGCCATGTTTTAGATAGATAGCTCAATTATCCACATTCCACCCATGTGAGGTAGTATTATTTCCCCTTGTTTTTGAGATGAAGAAACATCTCTAAAAGAGATGAGGCACATCAAGGTTAAGGAATTTGGCCAGAATCACCTGGACAGAAGAAAGTTGTGGAACTGGAATCTCAAACCAGGTCTTCTAGATCCCAGACTTATTGTCAAGCTGAGGTGGGCCAGTACTCATCAGCACAGTCCCAGAACAAAACTCAGGAGATACGAGTCTATAGCCAGAGTGTGAGTTAACTCACATGGAAAAGATAGGTGTCTGTGTCGCCGCAGCCAAGACTTGCAGCCTGGCTGAGCTGTCTGGGATTTGCTGGGGCAGAAAGAAGCATTCACCTTCACTATCGAATGAAGTTCATCATAGATTAAAAAAAAATGGTGAGCAGGAATGACCAACTAGGGAGAAGCAATGTTACACTTTGGGCAGCTTTAAATCTGCTCACCTATCTTTAAGTGCTAGCAGCAGACAAACAGCCACCACTAACAGCACCAGGACTGCTCCCATCACTGCCACTGCCAGCACTGTGAAAATGCTAATGCCACCCAGCTCTGCCACCCCTAGCACCAACTCATTCCCAAGCCCCTTAATCTCTTTTGTTCACCGGCTTTTTTGGTCTTTCCCATCCCGTCTTCCTCGACTGTCTCCCACTAACCAACAGAAAACCGGGGAGGTTGTTATCACCAGCACAGGAAAAAAGAAATCATTCTGTTTCTTGTTCAACTCCCACTCAATCCTTGGCAGGATTATAGACCTAAACTAGGATGTTTGCTGAATAACTGCATTTGTGTTTTTTTTTTTTTTTTTTTTTTTTTTTTTTTTTTTTTGAGACAGAATCTCACTCTGTTGCCCAGGCTGGAGTGCAGTGGCGCAATCTCGGCTCACTGCAACCTCTCCCTCCCAGGTTCAAGCAATTCTCCTGCCTCAGCCTCCCGAGTATCTGGGACTACAGCCACACACCACGATTCCTAGCTAATTTTTGTGTTTTTAGTAGAGATGGGATTTCACCATGCTAGTCAGGCTGGTCTCAAACTCCTGACCTCAGGTGATCCACCCACCTCAACCTCCCAAAGTGCTGGGATTACAGGCATGAGCTACCGTGCCCAGCCCATTTGTGCATTTTCAAAAGCTCACTCAATAATCAGATAACACTGGTGTCCAAACTTGGATCTGCCACTTAAGCACCATATGACATTGGACAAGGTATTTAAAGTCTCCGAGCTTTGGGTGCCCTGTCTTGAATAGGGATAAAAGCTCTACATTTTAGGATTCTTGTGATAACAGATGTTATGGGGACGGAGAATTTGGCATAGTTCCAAGATAGTTGCATCTGTATCTGAACCTAGAGGCAATCAAGTGTGGGGCAACCTAGCATCTTCTCTCCAGCTGGCCACTCTCAAATCTAGGTCCCTTCCTGACTGCTGATACCTGGCAATATGGGGACCACCGGCCAGAAAGAGTAAGCAAATTGAAAGAACAGGACATGGGGATCACAGGGAAGATGTGAGTGGCATTGGTGATTGTGTGTGGGGAAGGGAAGGTGAATTTCAACAAGCCTTTCATTTGTGAAGACCTGAAAAAAATTTAAACACTGCTCGTTTCTATCAGAGTACAGCACAGGAAGCAAAATTATTTCAGGTATACTAAGTAGAAAGATATTTAACACAGGGAATTGGGTGCTTACAAAGTCTTTGGAAGGGCTGAAAGACAAGTTGTGGATGACCCTTACAGCAATGACTCCCAGAACAACACAGATTGTCCCAATGGGTGAGCTGTTACTCTGAGGCTTCTATTGAAGCTATGGCTTCAAGACTCTCTCCCATAGCTGTAATCCAGAGATCAAGAGGCCACAATCAGGAAGCCACCACAGCTGCTTCTGCCTCTGCAACTGTGTCTCAATACCCAGGAAGCTGAAGAAGGCATACTGCAATGCTGCTGCAGGACAATCTCACTGAAAAAGAAAAAAGGAAGAAAGATGGCTTCCATTTCACTTCTGCCTTCCAGATCCAAAGCCTAGGAGTACACAATTATCAGAACCTAATTCTCATTCAAAATCCTAGCTGCAAGGGAATCTGGCATATGTCAATTTTAGATTTCCAGTGTCTCCAACTAGAAGGAAAGCAGAATGGAGCTTCAGCAAGCAATCCACAGCACCCACTGCTTCTAAGACCTTTGAACTCCACAAGTCAAGGCTCCCTGAATTTGCCAAATTTCTTCTTCCTGCCAACTTCTATATTTATTTTTCATTCTCCAAAATCTAACACTTTATATAATCAAAGACATGTTGTCTTTTATAGCTCCTACTATTTTGATTTTAAAAATCCTTCTCATCTTGTTCTAATACATCTTAAAGCTCACCTACACAGATGCTTATCTTTTCTCTTTTGTAATATGTGATTTGACTTATTTTTTACATATGAATTTGTCTAACTCTGATAAACTTTGAGTTTATCCTTGGAAACTAATTTAGGATGAAGATTACATAA
The DNA here is from genome assembly GCF_001698545.2 of Rhinopithecus bieti. Taxonomy (NCBI): domain Eukaryota; kingdom Metazoa; phylum Chordata; class Mammalia; order Primates; family Cercopithecidae; genus Rhinopithecus; species Rhinopithecus bieti. The sequence continues at coordinate 3,083,050 of NW_016814423.1, read as the reverse complement.
AAGACACTGGACAATCTTTTCTTTGGCCAATCACATACCTTCAATTGATACAGAGGGAGAAAATGATGCAGAGGAATTCTCTATTTTATTTTAAGATTGCTACCAAGAAGATTCTCTAACATCACTAGATTCATATTTCTATTCATTTTGCCTTAAATGGATTCATGTTAAGCTTTGGCGAGGGGTTTCTTTGGTTTTTGTTTTGTTTTTTGTTTGTTTGTTTGTTTGTCATGAAGTCTCGCTCTGTACCCCAAGCTGGAGTGCAGTGGCGCGACCTTAGCTTACTGCAACCTCTGCCTCCCAGGTTCAAGCAATTCTCCTGCCTCAGCCTCCTGAATAGCTGGGATTACAGGCATGTGCCACAATGCCCAGCTAATTTTTATATTTTTAGTAGAGACGGGGTTTCACCACCTTGGCCAGGCTGGTCTCAAACTCTTGACCTCAGGTGATCCGTCTGCCTCGGCCTCCCAAAGTGCTGGGATATCAAGCATGAGCCACTTCGCCCAGCCAAGGATTTGTTTTAATGACCAAAACTTTAGCATGAGAAATGTTAATAATAAAATAAACGCTTGGCTTTCATTCAATTTAGTCATAAATACAAGGCATTTTTACATTCATTATTCTTTGCTGCAATCCTAATTTTTTTCTTCAATTGCAGCCTGGCCTCTTTTTTGTATGTTACCTTAAATTTGGGAAATTTTCAAACGTATACAAAAGTAGCTACTTTTATTTCAATTTTACCCCCCAAGCACTAATTATTTTGAAGTAAACCTTAGAAATCATTTTATATTTTTAAATATGTAAATCTAAATTACCACTAACATACTTAAAAAATAACATTAACTACTCAATACAACTAAACATGAGTCGGTATTCACATGTCCATGTCTTTCTTTCTTAACTTTTATTATGCAGAATTTCGAACCTACACCAAAGTAGATAAAATAGCACAATAATCTCTTATATGTACATCATTTGACCCCAACAACCATCAACTCTTGGTCTTTCTGGCCTCATCCCCATCCCTCTACACTTCCAAAGCAAATCCCAGACCCTATGTCATTTCTGTAAGTATTTTAAACATATCTGTGAAAGATAAAGACTCTGACATAAATACAGTACCAGTATCACAGGCAACACAGTAATAATTCCTTATACAATGTTTAAATTTTCTTAACTCATAAAGGTCAAAAATATTTTCACCGTTTAAAAAAATGAGGATACTTTTTAAAAATAGAATTTAAAGATCTATACATTGCAATTGATTGATGTCCTTTAGGTCTTCTGTGATTTTAATGGTTCCTTTTCCACTTCTTACTTTTTTCCTTGCTATACATTTTGAAGAAACTGGGTTATTTGCCCTATTAAGGTCCCTACAGTCTGGATTCTGACGATTGTAGCCCCGTGGTGTAGTTTAGTGTGTTTCTCTGTCATCCGTATTTCCTATACATTGGTAGTTAGAGCTAGAGGCTTAATCATATTCAGGTATTCTTGTCAAGCCTATGTCATACAGGATTTCTATTTTTCCACTGGGAGATGCACAGCATTTGGTTATCGCTAGCTTTGTGATATTACTATTCATTCATGTTCAATGCCTAGATCCATCAATTCATTAGGGATTACAAAATGGTAATATTCCTCGCTTCAGTTATTAGTTGGAATACTTCTATAATGAGAAGCTTTCTTCATCTTCTACTTAGCTATCTCATAGTACAGTTCATATTAGAAAGGCAGAGTAGATGTTTGATTCTTTCTCCTCAATTAGTTTCAAATAATAAGCTGGTTCCTTGGCATCCTCCTATGGTGATCAATTCATTTTTACTTTTAAGAGTATTATTATGAACTCATAAATTTAAACATATTTGAACCATTTTTATTCACCACAGTAATTCTTTTTGATGCTCAGATTTCCCCATCTTTAGCCAAGTTAGCTCTCAGTTTTTCTAATATGACCCTAGTAGTCTTTGATGCCTTCCTTGCTATCTGATAGGACAAGATTTTCTATATGCACACTGTAAATCATGCCCGAAATTGGCCACTTTTCCTAGGAACCCTGGTTCCTTTTAGTGGGAAGTGATATTAGAGCCCAGATCTGTTATTAGGGGTGTTCATTGGTACTTCATTGTCCTAAAATTATCTTTATAATCTTTTGTGTAGTTTTCTATATTAATTGGAATACTACTAAGTTCCATACATTACTATTGGTTATTGTATCACTTAAGATTGTTTTAAATTACAGGTTCCCTCATTCATTTTTCTCGTGTGGTGGTGGGGTTGAAGAAGAAGAAAAAGAAGGAGGAGGAGAAAGAGGAAGAACTTTCCAGTTTCCTATATCTGGATTTTGCTAACCTCATCCCATGGTCTTTTACCATGTTCCTCTGTTTCTTGTTTTCCTGTATATTCGTTGTTGGATCTAGAGCCTTGATTAATCCAAGGCTTTACTGATTTTATTTTCTCTCCTAGCTTTCAATTTGTTCCAATTTTATATAAGTGAAATATATTTGATTTACTTACCCAAATGCATAAAGAGTCTCAGAGAGAGAAATGCTAGTCAAAAGTACCCCAACACATTGCAGTATAAAAGACCTACAATTCCCACAAAAATAAAAATAAAGGCCAGGAGATAAACAAGACTGAAAAAGACACAACATCATATGCAAAAGATTCCTCTGGCCTTCCAATGTGCCACTTTTCTTTGCTTCTCTCTAAATCACTACAAGAACAGGACTCCTTACCTTACAGCAAGTCCTGCGTGGCCTATCCCACTCCATTACCCTCAGTACCTTCTAATTCAGAGCAATATAAACATTCATTTTTAAAAGAAAGAATTTGAGCCAGGCTTGTGCCTTCTATGGTTATTCTTTGCCAGACTGTAAGTAAACTTGGTTATCCAAAGCTCAGCTCAAAAAAAACAAACTTTTCTCTTTGCAAAAACATTTTGTAATCAGTCTTCCAGAAGCTTCTAGATATTAGTCTGAGGCTGGAGGGCTGGGATAGGGGGAGAGGAGATAGGAAAACTCTCAGTTAACCAATCAACTGGTCATGAGTATGATCCAAGATCATGGTTCTGTATCAAGAGCTTTAGTGTAATTGGATTCTTGGAGAATATAATGAAGAAAATGTGCTATATACAAACGATTTTGCAGAATAAATAGCACTATGAGCAGAGATTAAATTTGAAGGAGTCTGAAATCATGCAGCAGCTTAATCTCAGCTCAGAAATTTCCTCAGAAACAGAAGTCTACCACTTGAACAGTGCACATTTCAACAATGAGCTGATTGAGTGCAACACGAAAGGAGAGAACTGAGTGAAGTGGACTCAGAGCACGTTCATGGAGCCTGGCACAGTTTGGTCTTACTGGCATTGCTCACTGCACTCAATCAGTGGTGCATAGGTCAAGCAAGGAAGGCAGAGGAGCATCTTGAGCAGAGCCAGTTTGTGGAGCAAACTGTGAACCCCACGTGCAGTCTCTGCAGTCTCTGCTGCTCACAGCCCCTCTAACCTGGAACTATGATGCCTCTTTCCCCTGAGCCTCTGCCTTGCCTGTACACAAACAAACCCTGAAGAAACAGTATGTTAATAGCCTCCAGCTTCTCCCAGAATATCTCAGGATGGGTGAAGTTATTGGTATCTCCGAGGTGAGCCCTGAGCATCTTGATACCCTTGAAATCCTTCCACCTCTGGCTTCAGCCATCCCTTCCACTGAACTGGCCTCTCCCCAAGTTCCAATCTGGTTTCTGCTAAAACATGTTCCCTCTGAGCTTCATGCAACTGGATCCTGACACTATGCTGTGGATACTGTGTCTGGGCCTCCTGCATTTGTAGCCCAGTGACACAGTCTTTCAGGTGCTGCCACCATCCCAGGCCCCACCCCCAGCCCCCAGTGGAGAGGGCACTGGACCACAAGTTTTAGGATCAAGCCCAAGCTCTACAAATTTCCTGCAATTTAGTCATCCTGTCAGTTCCCATTTCCTCATCAGAAAGTTAGGGATACTATTAACTAGCCTCCGTACCGTTGAGAGTGGTTAAATAAAAGCAGAGTATGCACTACAGAAACACCCAGATTCATAAAGCAAGTCCTTAGAGACTTACAAAGAGACTTAGACTCCCAAGCAATAATAATGGGAGACTTTAACAGCCCACTGTCAATATTAGACAGATCAACACGACAGAAGGTTAGCAAGGATATCCAGGACTTGAACTCAGCTCTGCAAAAGCAGACCTAATACACATCTACAGAACTCTCCACCCCAAATCAACAGAATATACATTCTTCTCAGCAACATATCGCACTTATTCTAAAATTGACCACATAATTGGTAGTTAAACACTCCTCAGCAAATGTAAAAGAATAGAAATCACAACAAAATGTCTCCCAGACCACAGTGCTATCAAATTAGAACTCAGGATTAAGAAACTCACTCAAAACTGCAAACTACATGGAAACTGAACAACCTGCTCCTGAACGACTACTGGGTAAATAACAAAATGAAGGCAGAAATAAAGATGTTCTTTGAAACCACTGGGAACAAAGACACAACATACCAGAATCTCAGGGACACATTTAAAGTAGTGTGTAGAGGGAAATTTACAGCACTAAATGCCCACAAGATACAGCAGAAAAGATCTAAAATTGACACCCTAACATCACAATTGAAAGAACTAGAGAAGCAAGAGGAAACACATTCAAAAGCTAGCAGAAGGCAAGAAGTAACTAAGATCAGAACAGAAATGAAGGAGATAGAGACACAAAAAATCCTTCAAAAAATCAATGAATCCAAGAGTTGGTTTTCTGAAAAGATCAACAAAATAGACCATTAGCAAAACTAATGAAGAAGAAAAGAGAGAAGAATCAAATAGATGCAATAAAAAATGATAAAGGGGATATTACCACTGATCCCACATAAATACAAACTACCATCAGAGAATACTATAAACACCTCTACACAAATAAACTAGAAAATCCAGAAGAAATGGATAAATTCCTGGACACATACACCCCCATAAGACTAAACCAGGAAGAAGTTGAATCTCTGAGTAGACCAATAACAGGTTCTGAAATTAAGGCAATAATTAATAGCCTACCAACCAAAAAAAGTCCAGGACCAGATGGATTCACAGCTGAATTCTACCAGAGGTACAAAGAGGAGCTGATACCATTCCTTCTGAAACTATTCCAATCAATTGAAAAAGAGGGAATCCTCCCTAACTCATTTTATGAGGCCAGCATCATCCTGATACCAAAGCCTGGCAGAGATACAAGAAAAAAGGAGAATTTTAGAACAATATACCTGATGAACATCGATGCAAAAATCCTCAATAAAATACTGGCAAACTGAATCCAGCAGCACATAAAAAAGCTTATCCACCATGATCAAGTCGGTTTCATCCCTGGGATGCAAGGCTGGTTCAACATACGCAAATCAATAAACGTAGTCCATCACAAAACAGTACCAATGACCAAAACCACATGATTATCTCAATACAGGCAGAAAAGGCCTTCGACAAAATTCAACAGCCTTTCATGCTAAAAACTCTCAATAAACTAGTTACTGATGGAACATATCTCAAAATAATAAGAGCTGTTTATGACAAACCCACAGCCAATATCATACAGAATGGGCAAAAACTGGAAGCATTCCCTTTGAAAACTAGCAAAAGACAAGGATGCCCTCTCTCACCACTCCTATTCAAAAACCATAAAAACCCTAGAAGAAAACCTAGGCAATACCATTCAGGACATAGGCATGGGCAAGGACTTCATGACTAAAACACCAAAAGCAGTGGCAACAAAAGCCAAAAGAGACAAATGAGATCTAATTAAACTAAAGAGCTTCTGCACAGCAAAAGAAACTATCATTAGAGTGAACAAGCAACCTACAGAATGGGAGAAAATCTTTGCCATCTACCCATCTGACAAAGGACTAATTTCCAGAATCTACAAAGAACTTAAACAAATTTACAAGAAAAAAAAAAAAATCAAAAAGTGGGCAAAGGATATGAATAGACACTTCTCAAAAGAAGACATTTATGCAGTCAACAGACATATGAAAAAATGCTCATCATCACTGGTCATCAGAGAAATGAAAATCAAAACCACAATGAGATACCGTCTCATACCAGTTAGAATGGCTATCATTAAAAAGTCAGGAAACAACAGATGCTGGAGAGGATGTGGAGAAACAGGAATGCTTTTACAATGTTGGTGGGAGTGTAAATTAGTTCAACCATTGTGGAAGACAGTGTGGCGATTCCTCAAGGATCTAGAACTAGAAATACTATTTGACCCAGCCATCCCATTACTGGGTATATACCCAAAGAATTATAAATCATGCTACTATAAAGACACATACACACCTATGTTTATTGCAGCACTATTCACAATAGCAAAGACTTGGAACTAACCCAAATGTCCATCAATGATAGACTGAATAAAGAAAATGTGGCACATATACACCACGGAATACTATGCAGCCATAAAAAAGGATGAGTTCATGTCCTTTGCAGGGATATGGATGAAGTTGGAAACCATCATGCTCAGCAAACTATCACAAGGACAGAAAACCAAACACCGTATGTTCTCACTCATAGGTGGGAATTGAACAAGGAGAACACATGGACACAGAGCGGGGAACATCACACACCAGGGCCTGTCGGGGGTTGAGGAGCTGGGGGAGGGATAGCACTAGGAGAAATACCTAACGTAAATGACGAGTTGATGGGTGCAGCAAACCAACATGGCACATGTATACCTATGTAACAAACCTGCACGTTGTGCACATGTACCCTAGAACTTAAAGTGTAATAATAATTAAAAAAAAAAAAAAAAAAAGCAGGGTATGATGAGTGGGTTGTGCTGCCTCACTTCTGTCTAGGGCTTGTCTTCACACCAGCTTTCTGTGTGATAGGTATTTCTCTAGGAATGACCTTTGGGAAACCTGATGCCTTTATCTCTATAGAGTCAGCTTAGTGAGAATTCTGAGTAATGTCACACTGAGGACACTGGTGTCCCTCTGTAGCTGCCTCCTACATATTCATCAGGACCCTTCTGGTTCTTCCAGATAGTAAGCAATGTAGTTTAGAGCACCCTGAAGTAGGTCAAATGGTCAATAGTATAGCAAGAGCCTGGCCAGACCACCAGGCAGCTACCAAAAGAAGAAAGATGGATTCTTTAAATCTCGGAGCAGCTCACCCAGGAAGCAATTTCACATGAGCACAGTGTGAAAAGCCTTATAGAACCAGCACAGTATCACTGGGCTAAAGTCAATCCTGTTGGAATCACTGTCAACAGAGCTACCTTTGAAAACAATAGGTAGAGTTAAACAGAATTAACTAGGTCTCTGTAATGTGGCCAAAGAGTAGCGTGACCTATTTCACCATGCACATGGCAAAACCAAATGTATATGGTTAGGATATTTAGAGAAATTTGCTCTAAACAAACACATACTGTTCAACAATATAATTTAATGTCCAATATATCGCAAACAAGTCAAGAGGAATAGAAGATTCCAACAACTAAATACCCTTCTCTAGGAAAGAGGTTAAAACTGGAGGTGTTTGTCACAGTGACATTTGGTCCCTGTGTTAGTCCATTTTCATACTGCTATGAAGAAATACCCAAGACTGGGTAATTTATAAAGAAAAAGAAGTTTAATGAACTCACAGTTCCACATGGCTGGCAAGGCCTCACAATCACGGCAGAAGGCAAGGGAGGAGCACAGGCACATCTTACCTAGCGGCAGGAAGGACAAGTGTCAAGCAAAAGGGGGAAAAGCCCCTTAAAAAACCATCAGATCTCGTGAGAACTCACTCACTATCATGAGAACAGCATGAGGTTAACTGCTCCCATGATTCAATTACCTCCCACCAGGTCCCTCCCACAACATGTGGGGATTATGGGAACTACAATTCAAAATGAGATTCGGGTGGGGACACAGTCAAGCCATATCCATCCTTGAACAAAAGCTCTTCTGTCCACAGAGGAAGAATGCTTAGCTGATAAAGATTGTCAGAAGAGGGTTAATTCACACCAGAAACCTCTATGCAGCAAATACCGCGTGTCAGGCAATGTGGAAAGGAGTTGCATGTACTGTCTCAGTTAATTCTCACAGGACACCATTTGCCCGATGAGGAAATCAGCTCAGAGAATGAGTGACATACCCAAGGGTACAGAGCCTGCAAGTATGGAAGTTAAGGATCTTTCTATTTTAACCCCACAGACTTCTTTGCAAAAGGCAGGCTTGCAATAAAGAACTTCCCACTCCGGCCAGTGTGGCAAACCTGCTTGTGGATGTGCAGTGGTCATAGTGTGTGTGTGTAGTCAGGGGATGAGACTTTTTGAAAGCCTCTGGCCAGCCATTTAGGCAGCTGCCAGGTAACAGGTCTACCCTAGGCATCACTACTCAGCATGGGAAGCACTGTTACTGTCTTGTCCCTGTGAAACCACAATTAAAACGGAGCTTTATGGAGTAATATTTATATTTTAGTAAGTCAAAAATGATGCCTTGCAGAGTGGTCACTAGTCCTGAGGCTTCTATTACATAAGATTATCAAAATGCAGATCCAACCAAGATGCTAGCATGGTGGTGATGAGGGTGTAAACCGGCACAAACTTTTTGGTAAAAGCTATTAAAATTTAAAATACGGAAATCTTTTGATACAATATTTTCTTACCTGAAATTTAACTATAGTAATACCATATAGTACCTAAGGAGATATATATACACACACACAAGAACATTCATTTCAGTATTGCTTATAAAAGTGAAAAATTAAGAGTAACCCACATATCCACCAATGGAAACTGGCTAAATAAATTATAGTACACACATAAAATGTAATATTCTGCAGCCACTAAAAAATGCAAATGTGCGTTGACATGAAAAAGATGCCCAAGATATGTTGCTGAAAGGAAAGAAAAGCAAATGGCAAGACAGCATGCATAAAATTATCCCATTTGTGTAAATAATAACACATATGGCTGTATACGTGTAGGGAGAAGATCTGGAAGGATATTCACCAAAATATTCACAGTGGCTATTTCTGGGGGATGGAAGTAGGAAGGTTTCCACTTTCTATTTTTTATATTTCTACTCTTTTAGAAACTCATATCATATATATATATTATTTTTACAATTAAAAAAGTAACAAAGATTTTGTTCTGTTTTAGTTTGGAACTTGGTGTTTGGGATATGAGAACCTAACTCAGTATGTTCAAATCTGAAACTAGAAAGATAAAAAGAGAACTGAAAATCTCCAAGTTGTGATTCTCATATGAACCATACTTGAGAAATAACTATATATGAGTATGGATTTGTTGGTAGCCTTCAAACACATAGCTGCCAATATACCTATTGTTGGTGATCCAAATTTTCTTGAGATTTTGTGGAAAACAGTAGAGTTATAGTATGTTTGCATGACTCTCCTCCCTAAAATTCACTTAAATGAACAAAACTGGAGTCTGTTTTTGGTTGGGTCTATAAGTTTTTCAATTAAACAGTCAAATTTATTTTCAAGGAGAATATTCTGTGCAACTGTGTTTGGGGACCTCCAGCCTTAATGTAAAGGCTCGTGAGATCATATCTACAAAGCTGAACATTTCTCAACCAATTCTGTCCCTGGACACATCTAAAGTTTGCATATGTTGTACAATGCACAACCCCATGAAACAATGTTAAGTGATGGTGACTGGGGTGGACCTGTGACCTGGTGACAAGGGTCAGTACAAATAACAGATTGCTGGAAAATTAATTCACAATGAGAATGATCTATCAATTAAGTCAGCTAATACATGGGATAGCACATGAGGACCTTCTCTCCTTTGAACTAATTAATGGCAAGTTGAGAATTATCAAAGGTTAAAAGGCAGGCATGGATTCACAGCAAGAGCAGGAAGTTATGAAACCTGGGTGTGTTGTGTTATTGGCCAAAACAGCCTGGTATGTCCATCTCCACGTACAATTACATCTTCTCAAGGGCTCAGATGCTGTTCTCCCATTCAGCCAGGAGACACCCTCTCTCAAGGAAATAACTAACTACTGGCTCTTCATCTCTGTTTTACATCCCCTTCTGAAACACAGTTCCTTACAATTGATTAGATTTCTGCTGTTGCTTTGTTTACAATCATATTCTACTTCTGCCTCCATGAGCTCATTCTCTGAATCACCTGGAATCTGATGTCTGATGTCTGCAAATTCTATGGATAGACCAATTCTTACATGACTTTCTCAGGTAGCTAATCATGGTGTGAGATTTTACTAGCTTTACTTTGAGAAGATATAGTTGTCAGAATAGGCTATAATGATGTAACAAGTACATCAAAATCACAGTGGTTTGGCAAACAACTGATTTCATGTTCTTGCAAAGTCTGACAGGAGATGGCAGGGCCCTCCTCCCTCTGGAGAGTCTGCATCCATGCCCCACTCATTCTGTGATCTACCTAGCACCATGTGGTTGCAGGATCACTGCAGCAGGGCACGATAGAGATGAGAGACGGCACTGGCTCCCAAGCACCTCAGCCAGAAGTGACACATCTGATTTTCCACTCACAGTTCTTTGACCAGAGCTAGTTATGTGACCAATCTGATTGCAAAGGATGCTGGAGAATATGGTGGACCACTAGATTATTTGGAGAGCGATGGCTGCATCTGAAATTTAGCTACCCTATTTACAGGTTTTTAAAAGCACTTGACGTTCACCTCCTTCTACCAGCAATAGTCAGAGGGCATTGATGCTCCAAAACTGCTCTCTTGGCCCCTTCCTAACTTTACTTATCAATATGCTTCAAATCCTCTACTGGAAGTCTAAAAATCTGGCTTAAACTTGGATATAGAGTAAGATGCAGCTTCATCCTTGAGAGTGCCTAATCTAATACCAGAGACAATATGTTAATAAAAATAATATGATCATGCTACTTGATGATAACACAATACATACAAAGATACAATATAAATATATATAAAATACAGTTGGCCCTTTGCATCTAAGGGTTCCACATCTGTGGATTCAACCAACTACAGATGGAAAAATAGTAAAATAAATAAATAAAAACAATTTAAAAATATAAATTTCAAAAATACAGAATAACAACTGTTTCCATAGCCTTTGCATTATGTTAAGTACTATAAGTAATCTAGAGATGATTTAAAGTATGTGAGAGGAAGTGCATAGGTTACCTGAAATGACTATACCATTTCATGTAAAGGACTTAAGCATCCTCAGATCTTGGTATGTGCAGGGGGTCCTGGAACCAATCCCCCAAGGATACCAAGGGACAGCTGTATATATTTAAAGAGATCTAACTGTGTTACAAGGAAGAATTAGATGAAGACTAGACTAAATGTACAAGTCAAGTTTTATTAGAGAAAAAATTCCATTGTGAAGAATTGGAGAGGTGAACTTGGAGAAGGCAGAATTTTAATCATATTTCAAAAGGCTCTTGAAAAGTAGGGAAGCATGAAAGAGCATGAACCCAGTCAGAGGATGTGAGATTTGTGATATCATGGGGTGGTTGAGTGGGGAAGACTGGTTTGACGTGTCTGGGCCGTAGATTAACAAGCAGGGAAGGAAATGGCTGGAGATGGACGGATAAGGTAAGTTGAGGCCTTGAGGGCCACAGGCTGGCTTGGATTTTAGTCTAAAGACAATAGGACATATTGCTGGTCTGGGACAAAGGAAAATAACTAAACCTCCTTTAGAAAGATAACTCAGGTAGCAGAGTCAAGACCTATTGCAGAGGCTGCAGAGAAGACATTTATTCCTGACATCCATCTCCTACCAGGAACTTCCCCAGGTTGAACCTCCTGAAGTATCCATAGCCACTGAACTTTTCCAGATGTCCACATCCTGGACAGAGCAGTTTCTCATCCAAACAACTCCCTCTTCCTCTACCACACTCAATGCATCAGCAAATGCTGTTGGCTCTGCCTTCAGAACAAATTCCAAATCTGACCACTCACTCCCAGCTCCTCCACTACATACTAGTCAAAGCTGCCACCCTCCCTCAGGGTGATCCTTGAAGAACCTAAGTCATTTGTGTATCTCCTTTTGTTTGTTATTTACTTTTCAAACATATATTTTAGGTTAAAAAAATAAATAAAACTGTTGGGAGTGGCATAGTACTTTTAAAGGATTTTTTAAAGTTTATTTTTTATTTCAATGGGTTTTAGGGAGCAGGTGGTGTTTGGTTACATGAATAGGTTCTTTAGTGGTGATTTCTGAGATTGTGATGTATACCTATTTTTGAAAAATGTCTGTACACAAAAAGCCCAGAATTCATCACTACGCAAATATTCATGTAACGAAACTGCACTTGTACCCCTTAAATGTACACGCAAAAAAAGATCCTGTCAGAGCTCCAAGCCCCCAGTAGCTTTCCATCACACTCAGAATGAAATGCAACGTAGCTGCCTGATCTTTGTCCTTGCAGCCTGGCTGAGCCTGGCTGGCCCACCCCACCCTCTGCCTCATCCTACTCCAGCCACACTGACCCCCCAGCTGCTCCTTCCATTCCTAGCCTGCTCTCATGTCAAGGCTTCAGAATGAGCTGTTTCCCTGTCCCTTTGGTGGGCCCACATCAGAGAGGTCCTCGGCTGAGCCTCCTGGTAAAGAGCAGCCCTTCCCATGCACCGCTGACCGTACAGGACCCCCAGCGACTTCCACTCTCCGAGCCCTCAGCCCTGCCTGCATCTTCAGGCCTCCACCATGCCTGGCGCACAGCAAGCCTGCAGTAAACATGATGCATGATGCATGTTCCATTATGCAGTTAATGAAGGGCAAATTCGGACCACCAAATGGAATTAAAACGAATCTAATCTGCTAAGAGCCAGACAGCCGCTATTCCTCCCTCATAGACCCTAACATATCTCTCAGACCATGTTATCGTCGGACACTTCTTCTAAAGTTAATTCAGGCCCAGGGTTGAGGCCCCAGCCTACTAGGTAGGACACGAACATTTATCAAGAGCAGTCAGAGGCCAAAGGGACCTGGGAGTCCACAAAGCCATATCAGTTACAGTTACACGGCAGGTACCAGCCCTGTGCCTGTTTCAGGGCCGGTGGGGTGGGAGGTGGCGGAGAAGACCCCAGCACCCCTGCCAGACAGCTGGGCGTTGAGGCCTGTGTGCTCCCTACAGCAAGTCAGGCACCTCTCAGACCTCGTCAGTTTTTCCCATAAGTAAAACGAGTGGGGGGCAGCACCTGCGCCCAGTGTTCTTACAGCTGTAGAACTAAGCAATGGGCTGCCAGTGTGCGGTGAAGGTGTGGGACGGGCCCACCGAGGGGTAGGCGAGTCCCTCCTCGCGCGGGGCTCCCCTTCTCAGGAGTGCAGTGGCTCATGTTTCTGGGAATGTGGTGGGGAAAGACTTACTTGAAATCACTTTGAGAGCCACGGAACGGTTCCTAGGAAGACGTGGAAGTTCGCATCTGTGATCCTCATCTTGCTTTGACAAGTTCTTTCAGTTTAACAAGGGTAATGGAGGGATATGTAGCCATTAACCCCGTAAATTAGGAACAGTGCCTTTTGTCAGCGCAGTTTTATACTAAGCCATTTCTTCAGAAGCTGAACTCTTAACCTCAATACTTCATTACTTCTCTTGTTAAGATATTAGGACAAAAGATGGAGATCAAATACAGCTGGCAGATGCCCTAGCGTGAGCTCTAGCCAAGATGCCTGCCAACTGTAATGGTTCTTTGAAAACTGAAGGGGGAAATTTGCTACATTTGATAGAAATCAGCACAAATGAGCTATAACCTGGTCGTTTTTTTTCAAAGCGTTCCTCCCACGCCCCCGCCTAGGACTTACAGCATAGGTCTCCATTCTGACTATGTATGAGAGTCACCTGGAACGCTTCGACATCAGCAGAGATTCATGATTTAATTGGTGTAGGGTGTGGTCTCACACCTGGCTGGAAAATGCAGCCCCGATAAACGTGCCCCTATGTTCACACCTGTGTTGGGACAGCCAAGACCACTCCTCTTTCCCATTCTTAGGGCTATTCCCCAACCTTCAACCCCCAACGCCCCACACTATGCTCCATCAAAGGGCTTGTGTGCTGGCTTCCCTGGGCACACTCGTCTTCTTCCAGCTGCCCTGACGGAAACTTTGTCATAGTGATTCTGAAAGAACACAGCCAAGCTCCCTGGCTGCCATTCATTTGGGCAACTGGAAGCTGAGAAGCAAATGCTAACCAAGAAAACAATAGGGCAAGAAGAGAAAGTTTTACTTCTGCCCCACCATCCTGACTATCCATACAACTCATTTTAACAATAATGACACTCCCACATTTATTCTGCCATTTGTCTCCTATAAAGGATATGTCATTTTCAGCTACAAAGAACAGTGACCTACATTAGCCTATGAGAAGTGTATGACCATGCTGGGAGATATGGAACCCAGGTTAGCCTATGCCCATTTCATAAATAAATAAATAAGATTCCAAAGATTAGGTGACTTAAATCAGGCCTCCCAGACTTTGGGACTTTATACACTGGGAAAAGAAAAAAATTTAACAATGAGACAGGCATATTTATTTTGTCCACTGGCGTTTTTAAATACCACATACTATCACTATAATTTCAAAATGAAGGAGATTTTAACAACGACAAAAAAAAAAGAAAGACCCTTATCTCAGAATTAAGAAAGTCCTTACGATTGAATAAACGCAGCCTTAGAGAAAACTAAATCCACTGTTTTCTTTTCTGCATTTTAATACACATGGTAAAACTTTGTCATAGACTAGCATGGTCCAAGGACCTGCATCTGGGAACTATTGAATTAGAGCACAGAATTTCAGAATTACAAAACATCTTATAAATAACCATGTTCAACCACCCCTATGATGCTTGAGTTCTGTGTGCAATACACTTGACTAACGTGTGTCCAACTAGTTGTAAGAACAACATTTTGATGAGGCCATTTTGACACATGGACATCTTGACATGTAAAGCATAAGATTATAAACGAGGTTTTCTGGTTATAGCAGAAAATATCAATTACGCTAAAATACAAATAAATAGAAATAACTATTTTTGTATTTTTAGCTCTAACCCCAGCTCCACCCTGGAGATCTGTCACGCATCTTCAGGGTCATTGTATCTCCATCCTTGGGCTACTCAAAAGGGACAAGGGAAGGGTAGGTGGGTCCCAGGGATGGAGCCTGGGTCAGGGAAGACAGGAGGCAGGCTGAAAGAGGGTATAAGGAGATGTGCCAATGACATCTGGTTCCCACTTAATTTTAAAAAGAGGAGCAAGTTTAATAGTAGGAATGGAACCATTTGCTATGTTCTGATCTTGCCCAAAGGGTTTAATTCTATCCTAAAAGGCATATGGTGTTAAAATAGCCACCTCAATGCATGGCATCAAAATTTCCACAGAATTGCAGAATTTGGTATAATTATCCCCAATAGCCACAATCTGAAGTATCTTCAGACATTTGTAACTATTAGAAAGATCCTTCCGACATGCAATTAAAAGGCATTTCTGCATGGCTTCTGCCGGAGTCCCAGACTTCACTTCTAAGGCCTCACAGAAAGAATCTAATTCCTCTTCCCCATGACAGCTCTTGCCGGTTAGTCACGCCTTCCCCCAAATCACTTCTTCAGGACAGTGGCCTCAGTTCCTCCTAGAGTTCCTGACGCGACATGGTTTCATATCCCCTCTCTGTCCTGGATACTGCCCTCTGAATGTGTTTTGACATATCTATATTGCTCGTCGAGTGTGGCACGCAGAACTGAATTTAGTTCTCCAGGCATGACCTTTCTGGTGGACCCATCACCCACTCCATTCTAGATGGTGTCCTCTGTTCACGAACCCTAAGAGCACCCTAGGGTTTTGCCAACCACATCACACCACTGATGTTACAACTACGTTGTCAGCACATGGATTCCAACCTGGGTATTCCAGCTTCTAAGTGGGACCCCTTTGCATTGAGTCACACACTCAATGCTTCCAGGGCACCTGCCTAGTAGTAAAGATAGGTGTAAGCACATCTTTGCTGCTAACAGCTCCAGAGTGAGCCACAGAAGTTCAACTGAAGATGCTCTCCTTTCCTGTGCCCCAGAGAGTACTGGTGAAACATTCTATCCTCCATGTGTAACCAGCAAGGCCTTCAGCTGATGGACCACATTTGATTCCTTCCTGCTACCAGCCATAATCCCCACGGCACAGTTATTGCTTGCAGGAATAGAAAAACCAGCAATTCTCAAGGAACTATGTACTCTCCCTGGCCTCCCAACCCCCATACTGTCCTTGCAGTTTGCCTACCTGGGGACAACACACAGGTGTCTAAACCCCTCCAAGAGTCACAGACAGCCCTGAGAACAGTAGGGGAACTTGACATAGTGACATTCAATGCTTGAATAAGCAGCAAAAATTAGAGAAATTTCCAAGAGGAACGGAATCAGTAGGAGATACATCATTCACCACTTTGACTTTCCCACAGCATGAAAATTTCTCTTCTGCTATGAAAGAAAGTTTCCCTGACTCTTCCCCCACTTCCTTCACTGTATTTCCCTTTAAAATATTTCACAGGGTAGGTGAAACAGTCATTACAACATTAAAACTGTGAAATGTTCATGGATACACATTAAACAATGGATCCCCATAGCAAACTTACTCATGGTGGAAAATCCTGATTAATCTGGCCTTTGACTATAGATGCATGAATATAAGCATGCACACATAAAACACACACACACACACACACACACACACACACACACACATCAACTGTAAAACATCCAGGATAGGTTTTCTCTAGAACTAGGGCTTTGGCTGTGAGCAATCCCCCGTTAGTGGTAACCACTGCAAGATGACAGTGATGTACCATATACCTCATTTAGAACAAAATAACTCTGATGAGGATCCCAGAAGGATGCAGTTCACCCACTATCAAAGTGAATCTAAACTCTTCAAGCATTCATCTTCCCCCCCACCCCCATTAATTCTGGTTTCTGCCAGAAGCCAGACTGCCTAATTCTCTTTATTGCCGTTAATATTAATAAAGATGGTGGAGCTAATGAGAAGAAAATGTGTTTCAGCACAGGGGAGACCATCCCCTGCTGCAGAACAGGGCTTCAGCATTCAGATTTCATTAGCATTAATGTGACTTCTGCCAGCGAAAGATTTGCACGTGGAGGCAGGACTCTGCTTAGACACATGCATTGTTTTTCTCTCATTACATGGACATTTTAAAGGATATTCAAAATACAACACAAATTAAGCATGTCACGAGGCTACAGAACACATTGTTGACTGTGAAAAATGTCAGGTTGGCAGCGGATAAGGAATTCATGGCATGGTAGGTTCCTTCTCTGAGTGGTAGAAGTTTGAGTTTAGACGCTCCCCAGGGATTTCCGCTTGGTTTCACGGCTTGGAAAGAAG
Source organism: Rhinopithecus bieti (assembly GCF_001698545.2). Classification (NCBI taxonomy): domain Eukaryota; kingdom Metazoa; phylum Chordata; class Mammalia; order Primates; family Cercopithecidae; genus Rhinopithecus; species Rhinopithecus bieti. Next base: position 3,065,670 of record NW_016814423.1, on the reverse strand, counting down.
CTTGTCTATAAGCCCTTGGCCTGAAAGAAACCAGATGGCCAGAAGGCAGTTCTCTGTTCTTCGCCTCCGCAGACAGGAGAGGGAGAGGGATAATGGTCAGGAAGCCCATTCCAGGCCTGTGTTAGGGCTGGGAACAGCCACAGGTGCCAGGCTCTCTGAGCACACAGCCAGAAATATCTCCCCAGGAAGCTCAGCCAGGGCTCTGTAGCATCACACAGGCATAGTGAGATGAAAGCATGCTGCTTATGGTAGAGTTCTTAAGGTCCACTGACGATGGTGCAGTTCTTGTACGTTGCTCCCTGCAATAGCATGCCTTTCTCAGAAAGAAAAGCAGTCAAGGCCTGCTTAGGCGGTGCCAGTGAGTGTGCGCATGAGATAGAATCTGCTTCGCTTCCTTCTTGGTGAGTTACTGTGCTTCTCCACGTGTGTGTGTGTGTGTGTGTGTGTGTGTGTGTGAGAGAGAGAGAGAGAGAGAGAGAGAGAGAGAGAGAGAGCACATCAATGGAGCTTAGTGATGGCAAGGGCTGGCTGAAGTGGTCAAGCCCCAAACCAATGAACCTGGGTTTACCATTCACATTACTCCCTGAGTATCTGAGACTGGCCATAACGTTGTTACATACATGCAGGTGCACACACGTCTAAATGCACACACACGTAGAAACTGGGTAAGAAATAGGGTCACTGTCATACTCTCTTGATCTTGGGGAGGACAGGGAAGTCTAGGATAGGAATGAACAGAGCATAAGGATCCCTGGCCTCCTAGGCCCATTCTCTTTCACTTAAGGCTGACCTGGTACACACTCCGCAAGCTCACACGGACAAACAGCATCACTAGCACACCACAGGCAACAACAATGTCCACTCCTTGGGTCTTTGGGTGCTAGTAAGGTAACTCATTGATCAGAAGTCCCATATCACCTACATCTCGTAGTCCTAGATTCGTGAACTGCTAAACATCAATTCTGCCCCTATATCTGGAGACCCAAGAAAGCTGGAAGGAAAAAGCAGCATTGAATCCATACCTTTTCTTGAGTAAACAATTATTTCACACACAAAAAGAAGACAAAATCTTCTCCAGCAGCATTCTGCCAAGCTGTGCAATTTTGCCATTGACCGAGATAACCTGAGTTTCCTGGAAAATTCCAGAAGGACTATACCAAATAATACAAAAACACATTCACATTATCCCAATAGATAGATTTCGTGAAATAAAAGTGTACTCGTTTTTCTTTAACCTCATTAAAATATTAATTTAAATTTCAATTCTTCTCTACTCATTGTTAAAAGCTGACACAAATATACTGGATGAACTCTATTTCAGCTCTATTCTTACAAAGTAAGAGGCACAGGGAAATCAAAGTAAAGAGGACTCTGTTTTCTGCTTGTGCCTGTTTCAGCAAAGTCAGCATTTAAAACAGTTGTCTGGAAAATCCAGTCCTGAGACCAGGAAGGTATCTCTCTCTGAGTCTAGTTTAGTATCAAGACAGGCCTTACGAGCAGAAAATAAGTTAAAAATTCAAAAAAAATACAAATCAATTTGCCGTCTTTCTACCAGTTGATATTTTTTATGACATTCACAATTTAAACCAGTCTCTGTAAGTCAACATCTACTCAAGGTAGAGTCTAAAATCTTAAGTGTCAGCGCTCAGAGCTAGTTGAGCTCTTCTCAACAGAGAAAGTGAATTCCCTACTCCTCAGTTCTCCCTTCCCAAAATGGGCCACTTAATTGCGTCCTTTGGAGACATCACAGTGCAAGCAACTCCCCAAAGAAAAAATGCCCAACGGCTTGAAAAGAGAATTTCACACTTGCTAGCCCAGCATAACCACCCACCCTTGAGTGTCAGTAAAGGAAGAAGCCAAAAATGGCTCTTTAACAGACATCCCCAGGGAGGGTAGGGTTGTGTCTGCAGCCAGAAATGTTGCTTCCTTTGGTCCAAGTCAGTAATATTCAGATCACAGCTCTCCAGCTGCAAGCAGATCTGTTCAGATGCAAACTGTGGCTGGTGAAGCCCCCACTCCCTTTCTCTTCTGAAATATGTTTCACCTCTTTTTCCAGGGCAGGACCAAATGATGCTTTCATTCAATGATAATTATACGTATGACTCCTGGCACATTTAACTGTAAGAGTCATTGCTGTGAGATGAGATTTAGCTACTGTAATATAAGAATGACTCTCACTCTCATCTTCTTCGGGCCACTTAGCAAACTAGAACCTAAGCTAGTTATTGAACCATCGGCCATGACGGGATGAGGGAATAAAATGTCTTACTCCCTTCCTAACCTGTTCATACCAACTTCCCAGAGAATGAGATTTTTAAGAAGGGAATACTCTCACATGAGCTACTATAGACCAGGTAGCTCAGGACTTTCTGGTCATCTGCGTTCACACTGTCCCAGGTGAGATTCAGAATAGTTAAGTACCATGTCAGAGGTCATTCTGCAATAAATACCAAAGCCATGACTCCAACGCGGTTCTGTTGTGCTCCAAAGTGCATGACCTTTACCCCGTGTCGTGCTGCCTGACGTTTTGCTTAAGGTTCTCAGGGACTATGGCAGTTAAGGTAACATGAACTACTATAACAAAAAGCCCAAAACTATGTAACAGCTCAAACAGGATAGAAGTTTGTTTCTTGTACACGCGAAGTCTGAAATGAATATTCCTAATAGGAAGCCTCTTAAGTAGTGATTTGGGACCCAGGCTCCTCTTTCCACCCAGTGGCTCTGCTGTGTCAAATCAGGGCTTTCATGGTGGTCGTACCCATCTACATCAAGAAGTTGGGAAGGGAAGAGCGTGGAGGGCCATTCGCAGATCGTTCCTTCATGGAAACCACACACATCATTTCTGCTCACATCCCTTTATCTAGAAGTCAATCTCATGGGCTCTGTCTTTTGAGAAATGTACTTCATCCATGTGCCTGCGAAAAAGAGGAACATGGTTTGGTGAAAAGCAAATCAATCATGGTCACAGAAGCTAAAGAATTCAGTATTTGACAAAAATTAGCCAGGCATGGTGGCACACACCTGCAGTCCCAGCTACTTGGAAGGCTGAGGCAGGAGAATCACTTGAACCTCGGAGGTGGAGGTTGCAGTGAGCCGAGACTGTGCCACTGCACTCCAGCCTGGGTGACAGAGTGAGACTGCATCTCAAAGAAAAAAAAAAGAATTCAGTACTTGAGGACTAAAGAACACACATCTCAACAAAAGTTGTGGCATAAATTATTTGTGTTTTAAATGAAAATATATAGAGTTGCGTACATTAACTAAAATTAAGATTTGAAAACATTTTTAAGCCAGGCCCTATGATCAGTAAGTGTTTTAAATATTCAAAAGAAGATACAAATTAATATTCAAAAGGAGATACTGTCTTTCTCTTAGTGCAGGAGGCTCCAACCCCCAGGCCACAGATGGGTACTGGTCCGTGGCCTGTTAGGAACCAGGCGGCACAGCAGGAAGTGAGTGGCAGATGAGTGAGCATTACTGCCTGAGCTCCGCCTCCTGTCAGATCAGCCACAGTGTTAGATTCTCACAGGAGCATGAACCCCATTGTGAACTGTGCATGTGAGGGATCTAGGTTCCATGCTCCTTATGAGAATCTAATGCCTGATGATCTGAGGCGAAAAGTTTCTCCTGAAACCATTCCCTTCACCCTCCCCTTGGTTCATGGAAAAATTGTCTTCCATGAAACCTCCCTGGTGCCAAAATGGTTGGAGACCACTGTATTAGTGGATATGTTTTAACATGTAGCAATATAGTGAGCCTCCAAAAGTCAACAACTACTGAAGACAGAGTCCTTACAACAACTACTAAAGACCAGGCGCGGTGGCTTATGCCTGTAATCCCAGCACTTTGGGAGACCGAGGTGGGTGGATCACAAGATCAGAAGTTCAAGACCAGCCTGGCCAAGATGGTGAAACCCCATCTCTACTAAAAACACAAAAATTAGCCAGGCGCAGTGCAGTTGCCTGTAAACCCAGCTACTCGGGAGGCTAGGTCAAGAGAATTGCTTGAACCTTGGGGAAGGAGGTTGCAGTGAGCTGAGATCACGCCACTGCACTCCAGCCTGAGCAACAGAGTAAGACTCTGTCTCAAAAAAATAAATAAATAAAAAATAAAACAAAAAACAAACAAAACTACTAAAGCTATGAAAGTGTCAGGCTTCCCTCAGCATTGTACTATCAACAAGAAACTGAGGCTGACCCTGAAAAGCACCTTCCCACTTAGATAGACCTTGTTGTTTCAACAGAAGAGATGTGCATCCCTGAACCCACAAGACCAAAAGCTTGCCCTGTGGACAAGGTAAACTCTGGTTCTTTAGTGTTACTGGCAGCAATGTACACAACTAACTGAGTAACCCTTAGCCATCCTTGGAGCATAAATATCTGAGATGTTATCGACATCTGCCCACACCCATTTAGCCAATGATGACTTCTCCCTTGATACCCTCTTCAGCAGCAAGAGAAGGAAAAAGTTCGAATGATGACAGTGTCAATGCCCCAAGCACGTTTCTCCAGGCATGGGCTGGGCAGTGACCAAGGAAGAACAAACTGCATCCCCTCCAGGCCTGAGCCACTGTGACCTGTTCACCAGCTCTGTTCAAAATATCCAGGTACATTCAGCAGTGTTTGGAAACTGAAGCTCTGAGCACTCTGAAAAATTAACTACACTAGCCATTTGCATTCTCAAATACACTTTGAGCAGATAAAAGTGAGTTGCCTGAAGCAGGAAAACATTGACTTTCTTTTTCTGGTTTGCTAGATATGGTTCAAGAAAATGTCTCTTTTCCTCTGTTAGCAGCCCTTCCTCTCCTCACCCCTACTTTAGCTTTCTTCTTGACCTGCAGGAAATCAGAAGGAGGTGAAGCAGAACTTAGTACAGAGCCTGCACATGTTAAGTGCTTGTTTCGATCCCATACATATGTATTCAGCACCACATATACAGAGGACTGTACGCAGTGTTGGGACCACAACATGGTCCTATTGTCAAGGAGACCCTGCTCTTTCTGGGAAAACCAAGGTGTGTATTCTTCTCCCGCATATAGCAGAAACTCAGAAACCGTTTGCTGCGTCAATGAATAAACGACCAGGCCCTGTAGTGGTATTGTACAATAAGGAGAGGCCCCCAGCCTTTTCTAAAAGTAAAGAGCAGATCAATTTTGCTTGTTGACCTATTTCCTTTAGTATAATAGGTAGATTGACTATAGTAGGGCGATGGATAGATTCCCTTAAAGAGCGGAATTTTTATTTAGCCCCATCCAGTCAAAATTGCTCTTGAACAAATTCCTGATTTTCTTGAAAGAAAGAAAAATCCGACACAGAAGCAAGTTAGAATAGAATTCAGGATAAACGAGAAGACCCCCAAGGTCAGCATTTCCCAAAGAACGTTCCAGGGAACATGGTACCAAGGTGTTCTGTGAAGGAAAAGTTCAGTTGCCTATTAAGTTTAGAAAACAGTGCATATTCTGTTTCTCTTTTAGAAAGTCACAGAGCAAATCGATATATTCAAAATTCTTGAAAGACCCACAGTAAAGAATCCTTTTAACTGTGTAACCTAGTTTTCTCCAAATATACTGGAATACAGAAAACTTTTTTGTACATAATACTTATCAACATTTCTTTAATGTGTATACTATGAAGTCGACTTTGGCAAAAAGTCTCCTCAATCCATAAGGCCTGTGCCCACCTGGCATACAGGTGTGAAAGAGGTAGCTGGGGCTGAGAGAACTCCACAGAGCCTTTATGAAAGGCGATGAGGGACTGCAGAGACCCCGTCAAGACAAGAGACCAGAAACCAAAGATGAGCTTGGAGTGAGACTCGCTGGACATACACAGTGGCACAAAAGGGGCGGCCTGATGACCTCTGACAGTTGGCACCTATAGGTTAATCCTGTTTCAGATTTTGGCTTCTGAGGGTTTCACCTCCCCAGTTCGCCAATGTTATTCATATCATTGACATGTTTTTCAGAAGCTTTGCCATCCCAAGAAGGAAGTCATCAGAAATTTAAAATACAAATAAATTGTGAAGAACCCAGCCCAGAGTATGCGAACAGAAAGTGAAGCCACGCTGTGTTGGGTGGATGGAACTTTAAGCCAGTTGTTGTTCTATCTTGCCCACAGCTCTGGAACAGGGAAAAAGTAACTTAACTCCATGGACCTCATTGATCACACTGGGAGGGTGGGGGAAGTTGGACTCATGCACGTGAGCTCCAGTGAGGCCAGGGACCGAGCTCAGTACTGCACAGAAATTCTCCTAGTTACTCCTTACAACTCTGTGGTCCTGTGTTGGCTCACAAAAACATGAAGACCCTGCAGCTCAGAACGCCACAGCTCCACCCTCACCCCAAGGCCACCCAAAAATTAAGAGCAGAAACGTAAGCCTATGTCTGTCCAACGCTAAAACTCAAACTCCTAACCCCTAGAACTCTGTTCTCTCTCTCTCTCTCTCTCTCTCTCTCTCTCTCTCTCTCTCTCTCTCTTTTAAGACAGAGTCTCACTCTTTCACCCAGGTTGGAGTGCCCCAGCACCATCTTGGCTCACTGCAACCTCCATCTCCTGGGTTCAAGCGATTCTCCCGCCTCAACCTCCCAAGTAGCTGGGAGTACAGGAGCACACCACCATGCCCAGCTAATTTTGTATTTTAGTAGAGACAGGGTTTCACCATGTTGGCCAGGCTGGTCTTGAACTCCTGGCCTCAGGTGATCTACCCTCCTCGGCCTCCCAAAGTGCTGGGATTACAGGTGTGAGCCACTGCGCCTGTCCTGTCTCTTTTATCTCTGATAGTCTCACCTTAAAATGATGAGAGGTTTTGAGAATTTTCACTGAAAAGGGTGGGTGAGAACAACATTACAAGAATTTCCCCATTAGAAAATCTGATACAATGCTGATCAAAAGCACAAAAAAAAAAAAAAAATAGGAAAACTGTTGCATATTCACTAATATTTGGCTTTCTTTAGTTCATTCCTGTAAAGTGTAAATACAACGTAAAGAAAACACAGTTTTAAAATTCCTACTCTATTTCAAGCCTGTGAAAACTAGTAGATGGTTTTAGGTTACTGTAAACAGTCAATAAAATATTATTGTCAAATAAAATTCATTTCATATCTCATCATACATTTTAATACCTTTTGTAATAGCGCTAAATCATTATACAATGCATGAAATTCATTTCTCTTCAAATACATTCTACTATAAAATTAAACAGGAGGCTGGGTGAGGTGGCTCACGCCTGTAATCTCAGAGCTTTGCGAGGCTGAAGTGGCAGGCTTGTTTGAGGACAGGAGTTCAAGACCAATCTGGGCATCATAGTAAAACCACCATCTCCACAAAAAGTTTCAAATTAGCTAGATGTGGTGGCATTCATCTGTAATCCTAGCTACTTAGGAGGTTGAGGTGGGAGGATTGCTGGAGCCCAGGAGTTTGAGGTTACAGTGAACTATGAATGTGACACTGCACTCCAGCCTGGGAAACAGAGCAAGGCCCTACTCTTAAAATATATATATACATGTTAAACTGGGAAAAACAGTGGCAACTCAGACCTGGAGAACCCATGACACATGAAAAGTTGCTCAGTCCAGAACAAAGGGCAAACACATACGGTAGCTGGTCTGGTTGTAGTGCTTAGTTTATTGATCAACATCATTTTGGACAGTCACTGGGTCCCTCTGAAACCTAAATATACCCAGTGAGTCCCCTTGACCAAGAAGCCATTTCCTCTACAGAGAAAAGACTTTCTTAGACAGAGACACCCATTGTAAGTACGAAGGCTTTTACCCTGAACCGTATTTTATTCAAGATCCTTGCTAATTTACTTGGAGACTTTTCCCAGGGTTTATTGTCTAAACCTGTGTGTGTGTGTGTGTGTGTGTGTGTGTGTGTGTGTGTGTGTGTGTTTGTACTAATGTGTATGGGTGTATATGGATGTGACAGCTCTTTACAATTTTGGGGTTTCTCCCCCATTGCACAAATTCATTGTGGAAATGACTTTGGCTACTTCATTTTCATACCCTGAAATGTAAGTACACCAAGACTTCTGACTCTAATACCCTTAACCCATTTGAAACATCATCCAGCACCCTCCGAGCCTTCTGTCCTATTTCCTGTTCTTTTTTTTAAGTATAGAAGGTTTTTAAAGGGACATCAAACATCTCTGTTCAGTGGATGGCGTTATTATCAGTTCTTCATCCCCGCCTCATAAAGAACAGAGGTCACATTGTGTCATGCCCGCTCACGGCCCTGTTTGTCTTTGGCAAGTGGTGTCTTGTGAACTGCTTTTGCTAGTTTGACCTTAATTCTTCCACGTCTTTGTCACCGCAGTGTATGCTGCTTGGGAGTCTGTCCCAGTTTCCTTTTCTTTTTGCTGAATTCACATTTTTATTTCATCTTTCTCCTACATGAACTTGTTTTCTTCTTCCTCCTCTCTCGGCTTTCACTGAGCCCAAAGAAAGTGTCTTATTGTGTTCTTCTATTTTATCCTCCTTTAAAAAAAAAAAAAACTCCAGGAATTCAGAACCCCTTTGCTGCTGATGCCTCCATGCTCTGGAGATTTTCCTGGAACTTAGACAAGCTTATTAAAGTCCATTTTGTTAACATGCGTTTGCTGAAATCAACAGTTAAATCTGTCAGCACTGAAGTCAATAATCTTCCAAAAGAAAGAAGTGAATATCACAGTTTCTTATGTCTAGAAAGTGATCACCTAAGACCTTCCTATACATTCTTCTTTTGTTGTACCTGCAGCTAAGCAACTGTAACAAACATTTAGAGATTACCAGCCTGGAACAGAGTTATAATTTTTTAAATCTGACTGCCCTTAAATCCATATTTCTATTTTTCTTTTGTCATTCTATTAAGCATGGATTTGAACTAGAATTATCTATCCTAGTTCAACAGGTTAAATTCTCTTTAGCCCTTTGGCAACAGCTCCCTGACCTCTGCTATCATTGACTTATACTCTAGAGAAAGCACCTCTGCTTCTGTTCAGCACCTACTGGCCCCAGAACAGTGGGCCCGAAAATCAGGCACATGTTTTCCAAGACAGCTCAGAAAACCACTTTCACTTTCAGGAAGCAAGCTTGATAATTATACTCCCCGGAGCCGAGAGCCATGTGCAATTAATTACTTAACAAATACCTCCAATAGGGATTTTAAAGATTCCTGAGCAGAAGGAAAGAGTGGAGCAAATGAAAGAGATTGGCAGAAGAGATGGTCCCATGATCGGGATGACAGAAATACACAGATAGAATCTTAGGCCCATTCCCGTAAAAAATGTAACAGCTAACATTTCTAAGAGACATACCCTGTGCCGCAGACAGCCCTAAGCCGTGTATGTGGATCAGCTGCTCTCAGCGGCCCCATGAGCAAGGTAAGATTATTATTCCTTCTTTACAAAGGAGGAAGCTGAGACATAGTAAGGTTCATAACTAGCCTCACGTTCAGCTAGAAGGTGGCTTTTAAACTGCAGAGCCGTAGTGCTTGCCACTGCAGCTCCTGAGGACACCTGTTCCATTAGACCTGGAGCTCTCTCATAAGGAATCTTAGCTGCGTGCTTTCCCCACAACCGGCCCCTCCTCCAAGCCTTTCCTGCTCCCAAGCCTTCTCTGTGTTCCTGACAAGCTTCAGCCCTGGATCTTAGACTTCCAGGCAGTCTACCACTTCTGGCACCACCTCTCCTTGTCCATCACAGGCCCCCTTTACTCTATGTTACTATTGGAGAAAAGCCACTATGCAGGATCCAGGGCCCTTTCCAGCTCTGAGGTCCTTCTTGGAAATCCAGCTCTCCAAGACACCTTGCTAAGGGTCAAAGCCATCCCTAGGGTGTACGGAATTAGGCAAGAAGCCACACACCAGCAGCTCAGTAACTAGAGGGACATGTTTACAGCGGCCAGCAGGAGCTGAATCCTCAGATTCAGATACAGCCAGTTCCACAAATTCAACTGCACTGAAACTGGACCATGAGGCACTGCTCAGTAGCACAAAATTGAAACCAATGCAATCAGCCCTTGACTGCCAGACCCCTGGAACTGACCAATTTGCTGTGTAGGCTCAGCCCTGTCATCTGCTCCACCTCCAAATAACTGACCCTGAACTTTACTGACTGGAGTATCTTGGATACTTCCCATGGGGCTATGGCAGCATTTTTTTTTCTTTTCTTTTTTTTTTTTTTTTTTTTTTTTTTTTTTTTTTTTTTTTTTTTTAGAGAACTGGGATATCACCATGTTGACCAGGCTGGTCTCAAATTCCTGGCCTCAAGCAATCCTCCCATCTTGGCCTCCCAAAGCACTGGGATTACAGGTGTGAGCCACCATGCCCAGCCCAATGGCAGCATTTTATTGTATGATTGTCATCAAGGAAACATGACTGAAAGCTACTTACACAAGCACACTCATGATTGCACAAACACAAACACATCTACGTGCACTTTGCTCCTCTTTTTCCTCCTTCATGTTCTTCCTTAAATGTTTATTTTAACTTGATTTCGTCTCCATAGAAACAATATTGTGATCGTTGTAAGGCCTATCATTTATTGAGCATTTCTTAGGGTTTGCCCTGTGCTAACTACTTTACATGAAATTTCACAACGTCTCCACGAGAAGGGAATCATCACTTTCATTTGTTTTTTAGAGATGGGGTCTCACCATGTTACCCAGGCTGGTCTTGAACTCCTGGCCTCAAGTGATCCCCCTGTCTCAGCCTCCCAAAGTGCTGGGATTACAGGTGTGAGCCATTGTGCCTGGCCCAGTCACTCACGTTTTAAAGGTGCTAAATAATGAAGTTTAAAGAGGCTCAGAGACTAGCCCTGGTCACTCAGTGACAAGTAACTGGTTGACATGGGATTGAGACTCAGGGTCACCAGCCCCAAGAATCATGCTGGCAACATTTACTCGGGTGTTTTGGAGAATCTTTCTAACACATTCTGGTAATACGGGACAACACTATAGATGGAAATCTCTTGTTCTAATGGCTCCTTTTAATTGGAGTGTTTCAATTTTCTGTGGATAAAGGAGGCAATTGGCCATCCCAGGCTGTTTCCTGCTCCCGTTTCCCCTCTTTGCCCCCATAAGCAATGTCAACTCCTCAAACAGCGTCCCAGCCCAGAAGGGCATCAGATCCCATCAAATTCCAAGCGAAGGAGAAGCCTGTAGGAAAGAAAAGGAAAGTTGGAGAAGAAAACATGCTCATTTTATTGTGCGAAAGGGGAATTGCCGAGGTAACATTCTGCTTTTCCTGAGTGAGCATTTTGATCATCTTAGATGGACTGGAGCAAGCCAGGTTTCATTGATAAAAATCACAGCAGCCTCCTGAGGGACATGGAAAATCACAAGCTATTTGTGAGATTCTATCACTATCAGATTTCTCTGTGCCCAGTGGGAATGAAAGTCTACAACGCATTCCTGTCTCTGTCTCTCAAATAAACATTTTCCAAACATCCAAGAAACAAAGCATATTAAGATCTCAAACCAGAGAATCCCATGAATGCTATCTGTCCAAGACGGAGGAACAAGATCTATGTAAAAAGGGAGAAGGGGATTACTCCGAAAACAGGAGATTTTAGACATTATTAGAGGTCTTGAGGTATACCTAAACATATGAGCCAAACGGTGTCACAGGAAAAAGGGCTTCGCTAGGAAGCCCTTGCAGGCCATAACAAATTAGGTGATTCCCATGAAAGAGATTAACCTTTGGTATCAAGTTGATTGAAGTCTCAGATAGCACTAGCCGCTGTCCATTCATCCCATCTCATACTCAGAGGGTGCCAGCGCTGATGGGCTGTGGAGGTCAGACTAGGGCAGGACACAGGTGGAAGCCTGCCAAGGCTTACCAAAGGGCTGGCAAGCAACACGATATGGGAACTGGAGCTTTCCTTTTGAGTTTCCTGAGCCCTGGGCCTGTAAGTATCCTTTGCAGATAAAGGGTCCTAACCATTAAATGCGTACCACCATGTTTTCACTATCACAGATGATGACTTCACCATCTAAATGCTTTTAACAATTAGCATGATGTTGTGGCCCCTTTTCCTTACTAAGAAGTTCATACCAGGAAAAAAGTGTGGTAATAACTGTATACATACAGATGTCCTTTGACATAATGGGCCAATTCCATCAGTTTAATATTATACAGTAGTTCCCAAATCTCACTGAATAAAGGTGAGAGAGGCTGGCTATGAAGAATCACATCAATACGATCTTTTAGACAGATTTGGCCCTGTTATCTATGTGCAAACATGAACACGGAGTCCTCTAAATTTTGCTTTGTTTGATTGCCTTCCTATAAAGAAAAAAATTATCCAACATGATTAACCTTTGTTTGTAAATATAACCTTTGTTTGTATAAATAAATGTTTTCCCTTGCTTTCGCCAAATAGTTAAAAGAGCAAGTTTGCAAATGAACACTTTAGCAAGACCCTGAATCAGTCTCAAAGAAGGCTCTACTTAAGAATGGTTCTAGATACATCTCAAGTCCAATGCATGGTTGATTCCCTGCCATATGCTCTGAGTTTTGTCAGGCTCAATGAGAAATTCCAGTGCTTGCTACACAGAGATGTCTAATGCACCCTCACTTCTGGCAATAGTCTGGAATTTACTTCAGTTGATTTAAAGAATTTGTGAACAAGAATTTTATCTGAGTTGTCATCACCCTGGAGCAACTGGTCAGGCTGAAAAGGTGTCCTGAACGGGGCTAGACACGTCAGCGAGACCTGCCAGGTGTCTCGTCACTCAGCACAGCCGCTTCCTGATGGTAACAAGATCAGCCCTGGGGACTTGCTGATGGGCAACATGGCAGGATGACCCCGGCCATCTCCACATGCACTCTGATAAGGACTGGCAGGTTAAATAAGGGCATGTGCTGCATGCTGCTCCATCAGCACCTCCACTTGGCTCCTTCTCAGCCCAGGAGTTAGAATTTGTTGATGTAACTCACACCATGAGAAGAATAAAAACTCAAGCAGCAAAGTCCATGTTAAGAGGCCTTTTGTTGGGAAAAAAAAAAAAAGGCAGTTTATGCCTCCAGCTGCTGCATTCAGGGACCAGTTAACAATGGGAGAGAGAGTAGAGAGAACAGGGCAAAGAGGGAACAACACAGAGGAAAGGGTTTGTGAGCAACTGGGAAACATCTTCTTGTCATCTTCAGCCCAGTGACACCTTTCCCTGCAGCAGAAAATGAGAAGAGTTAAACACCCCCTCTCCTTACTGCTGTAACAGGCATCCACAGGCATCACACGGATATTTCATAGAGTGCATTTACATGGCATGGGATCTCCTGACTTCCACTTTGACACCAACTAATGCAATGGTAAATGGGGAAAAAAAAATGATTAGCGCTACAAAAAATGATGAAGATGAGTCAGGGCAGGAAAACTGCCTGAATTCCGAATAACTACAGGCCCAGGTCAGGAATGGGTAGTCTACCAGCCCCAATACAGCGAGCTTAACTGTGTTTAGGCACAAGGGTCCATGGATCAGGGGAGACTCAGAGGAGTAAAGGTGCATCTGATAAGCCAAAAAGGGACACCTTCTCTGCCACCCCACCTACTGTGTGTGTGTGTGTGTGCGCGCGCGCACACGCACACACACACAGGTACACACTCATTCCCCACTGTGTCCATGACAGCTTTCAGAATCACCAGTAAACACTCTGGTGAGGACTCTTGGACTGAACATGAACCCCACACTCTGGATAGATCAGCATTTACTTTATGTTCTCCTTTGATGCATGCACATATGCCTTAGTAAACTATTAAGTCATTCCATGGTATTTCTCTACGTATTCTCAGACAGTTCCTTTCTTACATTTCTAGAACCTTGTGCTTTAAAATGTTAGAATGTACTATAGATCTTAGATTGTCTTAGAGATCTTGGGAGGTCTACAGATCTTATTAAAAGACACTTGAACTGGGTGGCCACTTTCCTGATTCCCTGACGATAAACCCAGTTCACAGCACCCATCACAGAATTAACTGACTTGAACACAGTCCCTCATACTCACCACTTCTACTGAGAACCATGAAGTTCAACCTAAGTGGGTGCCTGGTCTATCATTTAGGGCCAGTTTCATGAAAGTAAAAAATATATGCCAAGAAAGGGGCTGTGCTGTTCCTGGTTGAAGGAGTAGGATAAGCAAGGGACCTAATGCTGTGGTCAGGGTAGGCCTTTTGTCTCTTTGTCGGCCTCTGGTTATCTGGTGACTTCCAATGACGTGCTTGCAGGGGAAGAGTGAGCAGGGGCTATTTATGGAAGGTGGCACGGCCCAGGGAGTCTCACACATTTCCACAGGTGTACCCCAAGCAGAGGGAACTCTCCACAGAAAACGCTGTGTGAATGCTGTCACTTGCAAAGGTGTGACTTCAAACCAAGTAGCTGCCGTAGGACCATGCTCACGTTCAAAGATGGTTTTAGAACCAGCTGAAAATGTTGTTTTTAGCACCCTCCGTGAGAGCACGTTTAAACAATCTCTCATGAGTTGAAGTCTGAAACCATCATGAAAAAAGCAGATTTAGGATAAAAATCCAATAATTAAACCTCAACACAGGCTCACAAATTCCCAGGCCCAAGCCCTCTGTGTTTTATAACATTATTTCGTGATGTGAAAGATACCATCTGAAAAAATGCCTTCTGCTTCTAAACTTTAACTTTTTAGTCACTGATAAGTTCATTCAAAAAGCACAGCAACTCTCTAAAGATTGACTCTAACAATAAATGGATCTCTTTTCTCTTCTCTCTTCTCCCCACGTAACTGTGTGCTTCATTCTCGAGCTGTCTTCAACATGAATAACTACTTACTTCAGCAAAGGTCCCCAAACATCACTCTGGGAGGCTGGAGAAAGGTCGTAAGTACCCTTCATTCTAATTCACACTCATTTTTCTTTTCTCTCATATTAAAGAAAAAAAAAATCCCAGCTTGGAATTGTTCAGCCTCCAGATAAGAAGAAAAAAAACTGAATATTCATTACACATATCTAAATTTGGACTATAAATTTAATAACTGTAATGTTGTTTTATTTTGAAACTTTTTCTTGTCTGGGTCTAAATCCTGGGAGTGAGTTTGATATTTCAAATCCCTCAGTTTCTAAAATCTCTAGTGTTTTATTCCAAATCAAGTGTTCAAGTTAATTATATCCCCTAGCTCCCATTCAACAGGAGAAATTCCTCAGAGAGAGTGTTATTTGAATAAAACTTCTTGGACTTGTTTAATTGGAAGTATTGTCCTGGGCCCCATGAGAAGAGGCACACGCATGTTAGGAAACGTGGCTGTCCAGAGCTTACGTAATTATTCAGTAATCTGTATACCACATTACCAAAATGCCATATCTGCCTCAAAGGCTAACATGTGAAAGTTTAATCAGCACAGAAAATAGACTTTAAAAATTTCGACATAGATTCTGAGCAAGGCGAAGGGGCCTGTGAAGGCAGTGAATTCTAGATTCCTTCAACACTCCTGTATGGGAAATCGAGTGGGATGGAGAAGACCTCATTTCAAAAGGAACTTTGTACATTTACTCACTGTTAAATATAAGGGCAGTTCCTTCTATTCAAACTCAACAAAACTTAAGTGTTTCTTGCCTTTAATCAATGAAATATATAAAAATAGAGATTCAGAGTTGCAGAAGTTCAAGTGACAGAGACCACGGGGCATTGAGTTCAGAAGCCACTTCTGGGCAGGATGTCCCATCCCAGCATCCCCTGCTCTTCTGTGTAAATCCCTCCAGGAGAGATGACCTGACTCCACACCTGAACCCAGCCTGGTCCAGTGTGGGCATCAACTCTGGCCAGGGGAAGTCTTCAGTGGTGTCAACGGGGTGAGGGGCTCATCGTAGAAGTTGTGAGGCAGGCCAGGCTCAGTGACTCACACCTGCAATCCCAGATTACAGGCTCATGAGGGCTGGTTACGTTTTCACTGATCCTGTTTAGACTTTGAGGAGAAAGGCATGCTTCACCAAGCACCACCTTGTGAGCAGCTGGGGGGAAGCCCTGACAAGTCTCACTTCCTTCCAGCAACAGCTCTCGCACATCGTTCTCGCCATTGTCTACGCTTCCCCGTTAGTCACTCTGTGAGTCAAGAGCTGGCCTTGGCCAGCTGCAGGCACGCTTGGCTGCCCCGCTGCATGAGGGGCCAATGGCACTCCCTCCGGGGCTCTACGAGGCCAGGTCTGCGGCCAGCAAGCCACAGGGGACCTCCTGAGCCACCTGTTATTGTGACCATGCGCGGCCCAGTCAGTTTGTTTTGATTCGAGTGTTCCAAAGAGGAAATAAAGCCTATATTTATATTTTTATTTTAAAAAGGCAGGGCCACTTGGGAGGCCAAGGCTGGTGGATCACCTGAGGTCAGGAGTTTGAGACCAGCCTGGCCAACATGGTGAAACCTCGTCTCTACTAAAAATAAAAAAATAAAACGAGCCAGGCATGGTGGCAGGTGCCTGTAATCCCAGCTACCAGGGAGGCTGAGGCAGGAGAATCACTTGAACCCAGAAATGGAGATTACAGTGAGCCGAGATCATGCCACTGCACTCCAGTGTGGGCGACAGAACAAAACTCCATCTCAGAAAAAAATAAAAAAGCAAAAGAAAGACAGAAAGAAAGAAAAAAAAAAAGGTAGGGCCACTTGCCCAGTGCCCTCTTGAATATTTGGAATTCACAGACCTCTTCCTCAAACCCATGGAGATTTGCATGAGGAGCACTTTGCCCATAGTGATGTGATCTCGCAGTTAAGGGAGGCAAAATATTGAGTTGGTTGGCAGCTTTTCCCAAGTTCCTCCATCAGCTGGGAGGGAATGATCTAAGAGGAACAGTGGGTAATTCAAATACCTTAGGGTATTCTACATAATGGAAGAGAAGAGAAAAACCAAACAAACTTTTGTGAGCACGTGTAACACAGACATTCCAGGGCATTCATGAGCAGTGATGTTATGGGTTGAAGTTTGTCCCAGCCAAAAAAATATGCTGGATGGAGTACTATCCCCCAGTACCTCTTATGTGATCTTATTTGGAGATAAGATCTTTACAGAGGAAATCATTAGGGTAGGACCTAACCCAATATGACCAGTGTCCTTAAAAAAAGGGAAATTTGGAGACACTGGGAGAACATCCTGTGAAGATGAGGGCAGAGATCTACAAGCCAAGAAATGCCAAAAATTGCAGCAAATCCCCAGGAGCTGGGAGAGAGGCATGCAACTGATACTTCCTCATAGCCCTTAGAGGAAATCAACCCTGGCAGGGCATGGTGGCTCACACCTGTAATTCCAGCACTTTGGGAGGCTGAGGTAGGTGGAGCACTTGAGGTCAGGAGTTCGAGACCAGCCTGGCCAACATGGTGAAACCCCATCTCTACTAAAAATACAAAAATTAGTCGGGTGTGGTGGTGCATACTCAGCTACTCAGGAGGCTGAGGCAGGAGAATCAGTTGAACCCAGGAGAAAGAGGTTGCAGTGAGCCAAAATCATACCACTGCACTCCAGTCTGGGTGACTGAGTGATAGAGTGAGACTCCATCAAGGAAGGAAGCAAGGGAGGGAGGAAGGGAGGAAAGAAGGAAGGAAGGAAGGAAGGAAGGAAGGAAGGAAGGAGGAAAGAAGGAAGGGAGGAAGTGAAGAAGTGAGGAAGGAAGGAAGAAGGAAGGAAGGGAGGAAGTGAACAAGTGAGGAAGGAAGGAAGGGAGGGAGGGAGGAAGAGAAAGAGAGAAAGAAAGGGAGAGAGAGAAAGAGAAAGAAAAAGAAAGGAAAGAGAGAGAGAAAGAAAGAAAGAAAGAAAGAAAGAGAAAGAAAAAGAAAGAGAGAGAGAGAAAGAAAGAAAGAAAGAAAGAAAGAAAGAAAGAAGGAAAGGAGGAAAAGAGGAAAGGAGGAAAGGAGGAAAGGAGGAAAGGAGGAAAGGAGGGAAGGAGGGAAGGAGGGAAGGAGGGAAGGAGGGAGGGAAGAAGGAAGGAAGGAAGGAAGGAAGGAAGGAAGGAAGGAAGGAAGGAAGGAAGGAAGGAAGGAAGGAAGGAAGGAAGGAACCCTGCTGACACCTTCATCCTGGACTTTCAGCCTCCAAAACTGTGGAACAATCAATTTCCAGAGGGATACATTCCAAGAACTCCAGTGGATACCTAAAACTGCAGATAGTACCACACCCTATAGATACTATGTTTTTCCTGTACATACATATCTATAAAGTTTAGTTTATTAATTAGATGCAGTAAGAGATTAACAACAATATCAATAAAATAGAACAATATACTGTAATAAAAGTTATCATGCACTGTGGCTGTAATTTTTGCAGTTCAAGGGGACACAGCAAAAGTAGCCTGTATTTCTTTTTCCATCTTTATCATTTTACAAATAGAAGATTGGTTCTTACCATAGATCTTAGCAACCTCAGCATAGCATTTGTTTCTTTCCTTATTAAGTCAAGAACTTTCACCTTTTCACTTAAAGAATTCACCTTACGGCTTCCCTTTGTTAGATTGGGGCCATTATTAAGTAAAATAAGGGTGACTTGAACACAAGCACTGTGATACTGCCAGGCTGTCTGATAACCGAGCCAGCCTCTGAGCGTCTCACAGGCAGGTAGTGCCTACAACTTGGATTCACAAGACAAAGGAAGGATTCGGTTCCAGGCTGGATGGGGTGAGACAGCAAGATATTTCATCATGCTACTCAGAGTGGCACATGATTTAAAACTTATTGTTTATTTCTGGAATTTCCCTATTAATATTTTCAGACCACAGTTGATCATGGGTAGCTGAAACTGAAGAAAGCAAAGCCATGGATAAGAGGGGGTCGACTGTACTTTGTTACTGCAGCCCTAGCAAATGAATACAGGTGATGTCAGTACATTCAGTCCACGTAGGTTCCTAGAACAGCATGCCTGGTTAGAGCCTTCACATTTGAGGTTTCTCCCAATCCATGCAGGGCTGGCTCCTTCTTTCCAACCAAACCTCAGCTCCTTCACACCCCTTCACACCCTTCCTGACCACCCAACCTAAACAACAGCCTCTCCACCTCCCTCACTCTATTCCACCGCCTGATTTGTTTTCTTGATGGCATGTCTCACTCTCTCATCTAGTTGTTTGTAGATTTAACATCTTTCTCTGCACCCCTACAATGTAAGCTCCGTGGAAGCAAGGTTCTTGTGTATCTTGATCATAGCTATGAATTGCAGTGGAAGCTGAATACACACTTGTTGCATAGGAGCACAAAGTAAAGAAATTTAAAAATTAGTAATGGGACATCTCATTTATTCATTTCTTAATTGTTTATTCCATATACATTTATTAAGAATATGTGAGTATCTGGAACTCTACAAGATTCTGGAGGAATTCAAAATAATCTGAAGTCCTAGCCATTGGTAAGCACAGAAAACTACCAAAATTGTCCCATGCAATATGTTATAACTAGGAAAGTATGGTTACATCCTGTACCATCTGAAATCAATTTCAGCATCACCACCACCTCATACCTAACCTCTTCCTTCTTTTGCCTTTTTGTGTGCAGCCTCCTGAGAAGGAGGACAATGGAGCCAAAATATGCCTAGATCCTCCCTGAGGAATAAACTCCCTAACTGTCCCTTCCTCCCCAATGCCCAAAGCCCAAACTCATGAACCCCAAGAGAGCCTCAGGAAGGCCTCAGCAGTTTCAGCTCCCCATGCCCTCTTCCTACCACCTGAATCTCTCTTCTCCCACCTCCAGATGAGACAAGACTCTCAGGGGCAGGTTGATTTGGGAGCAGATTGAACATTTGTGAGGATGCCTCCTGCTGTTTCTACCTAGATTAGCTTCTGAACAGTGGCTAAAGTGATGCCTCTTGCCATTTACAGCCTGAACTAAATGGAACTGCTGCTTACCTTACCCCTGTCTTCATAGGGCCTGCCTGGGCACAAGTGCCTCTACAGAGCTGCCTCAGGTTGGAACTGGGGAAGAGGTGTCGCCTGTGTCCCCTTCACCCAGATCCTTGGTCTTGTGCTAAGAAAGTGCTTTGGCCTTAGGATCAGGGGACTTTTTGTGAATTCTGGCCACTGCTCATCCATTCACCAGCTATGTGAACTCACAAACTTTCCAGAACACTCTGAATCTATTTCCTTCATTGGGCAACAAAGATCCCTACCTCACACCATTGCCACAAGGAGGAAGATATGAGATAGCACCTATTAGGTGTCTCTTCTATAGTAGGTAATATCTGTTGAATATGAACGTTTCAGTTGTATATATGAAATAGACATCCTTTGTAGTTATAGGCAAGACTCATCTTACATAAAAGTTATGGCAGTGAGAAGGCTTTACCAATTTTAATTTGAATGCATCACAGATTATTTAGGAACAAGTTGGACATAGGGGACAAAAGGCAAATGACCCAGGCCTGGAGTGGAAGGGATGGTGAGGAGCAAGGAATGAATATGGAAATTAGAGGGAACCACGCCGTAAAGAAGTAAAGTTCTAGAATACCACTGGGCCACAGACTAAAGAACACCAGTGCAGCCCATGGTCTTGGAGTTGAGAAGCTAGAATGGCCTGGATTCAACTGCTATACCTGGGAGCAAAGGGAACTTTTCCAACAAAAATAAAATACATACAGCTGTGACTCAACAGTAGCAGAAATGAGATGAAAAAAAGAAGAGAAAAGTAACTTCTAAAGAAGGATGGCTTTGGACACTATGAATCTACCAAGGATCCCAAATATTCTGTAGGAACCAGGCAGATAATACAGAGGGCTGAAGTAGGGGCCAGAGGAGGGAAGCAAGTGAAAAGTGCTTGCATTGTGAGTAAGCACGTTGTGTACCTGATGACTGCCTTTAAAATACTGCCATGTGGCCCACAGGTCACAGGTTCACAATCTCTGCCTGCGGACCCACCACTTTCCTATATCTATGTAGTTTGTGACCCCACATTCTTCTCATTGCAATATGCTAATTTCTTGGTGAGATGGGCTGCTGAGGTAGACGTTGTTGACAATGGGAAATGGACACAGCCAAAGAAGAGATGAGACAACCGATCTAGGCCCTCGCCATGGCAGAGGGCTCCTATTTAGGAGTCTGGAGGTTTTATCTTCATAGGGGAAGAGGCCTCACCATCCTCCGATTTTTAATTCAGCCAACTAGACTATTCCTCACCACTAAGGTGTAAGTTTTTGTTTTTAAATCCATGAAAATGAGATTGTATTTACAAAGATTTTCTTATATTTAAAAATAGCATAACCTAGTTCTAGAAGATGACACAATTGTCTCTCTGGGGTGCCATCTTTACCTGTTACACTGAGGAGTCATCACTGGGTGGAGAAGCATGATTGCAAGCTGGTCCCATGAGCTACACAAGCCTGATTGACACCGTTGCAAAACAGAGATTGCCTATTCTGACATAATCACCACCACATCTCTGGCCCAACTTGCCTACCTGCAAGTGGTTCCCATGCAGATCAAGCAAGAATGATGTCACCAACCAGTCTTGGAAAGCATGTAAAGTAAATGGCATATATCTACGGGCCCCAAAACTGGAACTTACAGGAAACAATCAAGTGTCTCTTCTGGGTGTCTTGGTGGTCCCTGTGGTCTTACCCAAGATGATAAGCAGATATCTGGGATGTAAGAAATCAGGCCTCATCTTCTATTGGACTTCTCATTTGTTGAATGGCTGTGGACAGGTCTCTTCACACCTATACTTGTTTCTCACTTGCAAACAGGAGAATGATCTCTTCCAACCTCATTCTTGAATGACCTGGAAGGTTGATAAGCACATCCTAATTCACTCCAGACTATGGAAGCGATGCAGCACTCTGTCATCATCACTGACATCACACACCCATGGGATTTATAAGTTACACAGAAATAATTAAATCCTTCCCAGTGGCCTTCTTGAAAATAGTTGTGAGATGGAAATAAAATTAACCTCACAGATAAGCACCAAAATACCATATTGAAAGAGGTTTTTATTTGGGGGTCAATTTTCTCTCTAGGTTTACATCATATTGCTCATCACAAGCAAAAATAATGAACATAAAATCATCTTAATATCCACAGAGCTGAAATACACCACATCATCACCACTGAGGGCAAATTATAGATAAAAGGAGATAGTTGAAAACATCATGTATATTGCCTTGGATTTGTTTATTATGAAATAAATGAAAGGAATTTTATAATAGAAACATAAACAAGCCGTTGAGTCAAGAATAAAATAGCAATCACTAAATAATAAAATGGAAGAAACAATACACTAAAAAGTCTTGACCAAAGATTGGTATTTTAACAGAGTACAAGGTATAGCTCTATACATCTATACTTGCTGTTCTTTTATACATTTTTTAAAGTTACTTTTTCGCTGGGCGCGGTGGCTCAAGCCTGTAATCCCAGCACTTTGGGAGGCCGAGACGGGCGGATCACGAGGTCAGGAGATCGAGACCATCCTGGCTAACACGGTGAAACCCCGTCTCTACTAAAAAATACAAAAAACTAGCCGGGCGAAGTGGTGGGCGCCTGTAGTCCCAGCTACTCGGGAGGCTGAGGCAGGAGAATGGCGTGAACCCGGGAGGCGGAGCTTGCAGTGAGCTGAGATCCGGCCACTGCACTCCAGCCTGGGTGACAGAGCCAGACTCCGTCTCAAAAAAAAAAAAAAGTTACTTTTTCTCAGAATTATAAGAATGATATTCAAGTCTAAAATACCTAGCTTTAACCTGCTAGATAAAATTGGATGTTCAAGGAAAGTAGGATAGTGGTAGATGTAACCACAGATTCTGAATTTAGTGTAAATTCTTACCTTACTTTTATCTCCCTCCCTCTATTCCCGACCAAAAAAATTTTTAAGAAAATGTGAAGGAGATGATCTTACAGTAATAACCCTATTGTCTCACATGCTTGCATTTTCTTAGTCCTGAATTCTTCTGTGACCTTCCAGAGGAAGACCTCGATGGTTTGGTTGTCCTCATTTGACACATTAGCCATTGCTTTCACATACAGAAAACTGGAGTCAGGTGCAAATAAGCGTTTATGGAATCACTTTCAAAATACACAACCCTGTGTTTTCAGAAAGTAGTCTGTGCCACAGGCCCATCAATTTCTGTAATCACATCTCCCACTGGCTAGACACCAGTCATAACGTATTCAAAGAATTCAAAGACTACACGGTAAAAGACAAACCAGCTTGACTTTGGTTCCAGTATTCAGATGGGGAACCAGCAGCACTTGGCAGTCCAGGAGCTCAGTGAGTGTCCCCAGGGACACTTGCAAGGGACTGATTTCTCTATGGTCCCCCCAGCCACAGGAGGAATCAAGAAGTTTTATTTCCTCCCATGTATATCCTGAGACTTGAGGGTCCTGTTGTTCAGGACACAGTTTGAAGGAGGAAGTTGAGTGCTGTTCCCTGTGGTATGACCCCTGCAACTGAAGACTGACCAGCAGAAGTTCTAGCCTGGCCTTGGGTTCCATAACAAATCTGCTGAAGTACCATCTTCACCTAAGAGAGGCTACGGTGTGTTCCTGGGCACAGGCTGGAAAGAAGGGTCTTTGCCTCTTCAGCCAGGCTTAGCACTGGCAAAGAAAATAAGCTTCTTTCTACCATGACCCTGAGTAGTAGAGACAAAGCCATTTCCTCCAGTCCCATAGGAAGTGGCACAAGAGGCAGCGACAAGAAAATGGGCGCTTCAAAAGCATGTGTGTTTGTGCGTTTCCGTTGCTTGAGAAATAACTTCCAGGTCCTTCTCAGGCATGCTACGAAGCTAATGCCATGGGTGATTCAGCCTGAGGAAGGCAGTGCTATTGCCCTTCCATAAGCTCCTAGAACCATAACAATGTCCTCCCCCAGAGGTGCTGCAGCGAAGCCCACATTTGGAAGGCAAGACACACCCCTATGTCACACAAGTTTTCAGTCATGACACAACCTACCTCACAGCTGAAGTGCCTCCAACCCTGTATTCACTGCAGTCATTCAGGTGTGTGTTCTGTGAAACTGATCAGCCTGTTTAATTTGGAACTTGCCTGTGATTGCCCCATCAGCCTATGTTATTCTGGGCTTCCAACTGTACATTTCAGATCCAGTTTTCACATGCCTGAAAAACTGTGTTATGAGACAACTAAGATATTTAAGAACTTTTATAAGCATTTTCACTGAACTCGCAAGTTTGCTTAGAGCAGAGGTTGTCAAGGTACAATCCCTTGGCCTAGGTGCGCCAGCATTGCCTGGCAACTTGCTAGAAATATACATTCTCAGGCCCCACCCTAGACACGCAGGGGGAGGAGCAGCAATCTGTGTTTTAACAAGGCCTTCCATTGATGATTCAAGTGTTGGAACCACTGGCTTCACCACGGTGGGGGAAGGCAAATATATATACTCAGTATCGTCTGAATGTACAATAACTTTTCCCGTTAAGCAAAAGCCATCCTTCTTGTGTTAAAGTAGGAAATGAAACATGCGGTTGAATTTCCCTTCATGGATCTTCGTCAAATCTGTTTCTCTTGGAGCAGAATTCTTAACCAGGCAAATAAAACAGAGCAGAAAATGCCCTGGGGGATATTTTAAACACCCCATTGTTTTGGCACAGGAAGACATAGTCTTTACCCCTCAGTCGCCTTCAGGCAGCTCCTGTCAGACAACTCAATTAGACTGACGTGGGAAGCGGACAGGTTTGCGGTTTATCTCTTCCAGAGCTGGCTCCAGCATCATCATTTTCCTCTTTTTTTTTTTTTTGAGACAAGATCTTGCTCTGTTTCCCAGGCTGGAGTGCAGTGGCGCAATCACAGCTCACTGCAACCTCCACCTCCTGGCCTCAAAAGATCCTCCCATCTCAGCCTCCCAAGTAGCTGGGACCACAGGGGCATACCACCACCCCCGGCTAATTTTTATGTTTTTTGTAGAGATGAGGTTCCACCATGTTACCCAGGCTGGTCTCAAACTCCTGGGCTCAAGCGATCCACCCTCCTTGGCCTCCCAAACTGCTGGGATTACAGACATGAGCTATCACACCTGGACATGAGCTATCACACCTGGACCAAGACCATTTTCAAGATCTACTAAGAAAGTTGAAAATCCATTTTTGGGTGGAATAATGTTGTTACCTAGTTTGCTAAATACTTGCTTCTTTTATTAAATTTAGGAATGGTTCTTAAATGTTTTATATTGAAATACTTACCATTTTTTCCCTATGCCCTTGAGGTGATGTCTTATATAAATTGATTTGTTAATATTTAATTATCTGTACATTCACAAATAAGGCATATTTAGTCATTTATTATTTTGCTGCATTAATAATAACTAGAGTTATTATTTAGCATAGATTTTTAATACCCTATTATAAGTGAGATTGATCTGCACTTTCTAATTTTGTGTTCTTTTTCTTAGGTCGGAGATTAACATTCCAAATACTATTTCTTAGATCAACGATGAATATTTTAATTAACAGTAAAGTGTTATGGGTGTCCCTATAATTATCAACAGACAAATAAGTAAGGAACAAATAAAGACACCCGTTCTCATGGCCAGATTTAGTATTCATATTATATGTATTCATATGTGTCTGTATATTCTAGCCAATATAATATCAGACAAACAAAACAGATGTATATAAGTGCAAAGAGATCAATGTATAATTGCCTGTGTAAAAACAAAACAGATGGCCAGGCGCGGTGGCGCACACCTGTAATCCCAGCACTTTGAGAGCCCAAAGCGGGCAGATCATGAGGTCAAGAGATCGAGACCATCCTGGCCAACATGGTGAAACCCCGTCTCTACTAAAAATACAAAAATTAGCTGGGTGTGGTGGTGCACACCTCTAGTCCCAGCTACTCGGGAGGCTAAGGCAGGAGAATCACTTGAGGTTGCAGTGAGCTGAGAGCGCACCACTGCACTCTAGCCTGGCAACAGAGCAAGACTCTGTCTCAAAACAAAACAAAACAAAAAAAACAGATATAAACACACCTACATAAACAGAAACGTAAAAAACTAAAACTACAATAGCTTTTATATTTTTGTATATTATTATACATATACACAGAATTGGAAAACACTGAAAAAAATTATATAATTCACAATAACAACAATACACAAAATACCTAGGTTTTACTTAAGAGGAAGTGTGTGCGACATATAGAAAAGGTATATTTAACAGAAGGATGTAAAGAGAAAGCTAATCAGGCCAGGCACGGTGGCTCACACCTGTAATCCCAGCACTTTGGGAGGCCGAGGTGGGTGGATCACGAGGTCAAGAGTTCGAGACCAGCCTGGCCAACATGGTCAAACCCCCATCTCTACTAAGAATACAAATTAGCCAGGTGTGGTGGCGCATGCCTATAATCCCAGCTACTTGGGAGGCTGAGGCAGGATAATCGCTTGAACCTAGGAGGTGGAGGTTGCAGTGAGCTAAGATCGCACCACTACACTCCAGCTTGGGCAATAGAGCAAGATTCCGTCTCAGAAAAAAAAAAAGAGAGAGAGAGAGAGAGAAAGCTAATCAATAACCTTGTCAATGTTAAAGAGCTGTCAATTCACCCCAGAGAGATCCAATGGATTCAAAATATTTCTCAACTAAAATCTTAGCATCCAATAAGCAATTCTAAGAAAAACTGCTCTGGAAACTTTAGGTTGCCAGGTAAGATACTCCCACCGTGAACTAGTCAGGCAAACGCCCAGAAGAACTTCAGCCTTGTCAGGCAAGGTTTACGGAGCTCAAGACTTTGGGCAAACAGCAATCACCGACACTGGCAATGAGAATGCTGTGCACAGTCCTGGAGCACCTGGCCAGAACCTGGAAGCACTGGCAGGTGCTCAGGTGTGCCACCAGTAATGAGAACAGCTGGTACCCAGTGGGGAGCCATTGTGGGCAGCAGTGACTGTTCTGGGCAAGTCATCCTGGGCTGGTCCTTAACATCAATACCCAGCAACAACAGTCCCCATTGGAATTCTCAAGTCCCCACCTGAGTGCTGAACAGCTGCAGCCTGAGGCCCCGAGGGAGAGTACTCTCTGTGGACTACAGAAACAATGGGGAGGAGACAGCCCTGGGCCAGAGGATGCAGCCAAAAATCTCTGAGCAAAAACCACATCCTGTCGACCACCAAAGGGAGAAATGGAGTCCAGTCTTGCTTCTCAAATTTGACTATGTGTCACTGTGACGGTAACTCTTATGTCTTTATAGAAGGAGGAGGGATGGAGGTATGGGCCCCTGCCTGCTCCAAGCACTGCCATTATGTAATAGGACAACCATAGGTTGACAGGTGCCCAACAGAGTACCGATCAGCACCACCCAACTCTGGGATATGCCATTCTACCATATCCACAAGGCCAGTGTGAATGCCAAGCCACAGAAGACAGCAGAACACAGGCTGAGTCATCAGTGGGCAGGAACAGGGCTTCCGCCACAGAAGCCCGGGCTGCAGCCCTCCCAGGGGTGTTCAGGCCCCTCAGGCACACGAGCAAGACCATACTCTTTCTCCACTAGGCCACTGAAGAGAATCTGGGAAGGGAGCAGGGGGTATGTGAGGTCTCTGGTTCGCTGTTTGACTCCTTCTGGCATTCAATTCCATCCCTCTCCTCCCACCCCTCCCTAAATTTCACTTACTTCAATACCCCCATTCAAATGCCTGCTTCTCTTCTAAGAGAAAAATATTGCCCCACTCTCTCCTTCCCCACTTACAGAGAGCTCTATCAGAATTTAGCCCCATGTTCTCTGGGACTCTGCTTCAGTCTCCAACAGGGCACTTGCTTTGAGCTGCCTTTCCTTCTAGTTAATTGAGTTCAAGTCTGTGGACTGCAGACTCCATAAAGGAGCTGGGAACATCCCCACCTTTGGTGCCTGGAATAATAGTTTGCTCAATAAATATTCTGAGGACACTCAATAAATATTTTTTGAATGAAATTCATTCCTCCTCTGCCTGTGATTGAGTTGTGGAGGGGAAGAAAGTTCCAGTTCTTTTGGCACTTCCTTGGAACCCTTGGGACCCAAAGCAGTTAAGTTCTTGTGTGTTAATGAGATGAAGAAAAGAACTCAGCCCTTGGGATCCCTGGTTGTCACCTGATTATGCTCTATTTGGCTTCTTACAAAAAATGTCCAAGTACCATCCGCTTGCTCCAGTTCTGCATTCATTCCAACACTTGCCAGAGACCAGCTTAATTTAATTTTGCTCCCACAATGTAATGTTCACACAAAAATCTTGAATGTTTCACACTTGCCAATGTTTGAACATGGATTTCTTTCACACTCTCTGTTATATTTTCTTCTGGAGGCTTAGTTTGGCAAATTCCGCCATTTCCTTTAAGAGAAGTGCTATCTCTGCCAATAAAAAAAATGTTTTCAAGCCAAAATCCTTTCTTCCATACACACATACAAGCAGACTGTATATACCTCATGCATAATCCAATACAGGATCTCACTGTCCTATAGAGGGTGTAAGGGGGAAGAAGATTGGTGATGTCCTCGCTCACTGGGACAGTCAGCCCAGGGGACACAAGACATGTATAGCCAGTCTCCTTGTGCCTACCAGGGTCTGGCAGCCCCTTGCAAGGAGCCCAGCCCCAGCAGATTAGGGGTTGGGTAAACAGCTGTGGAGACTTTTATTTCAGGGATCTTGTCATTCAATGCTTCAGCCTTAGCTTTCCAGTGCATGCACACATGAGCACGCACGCGCGCACACACACACACACACCCTGCTTTGTGCCTGCCAGAGAGCAAGAAAGCTATTGCCAGTCACAGGACCGCCAAGAGCAGAGTTGCAGCTGTATCCAGGATGGTCCTGAAGGAGAGGGGTGGAAAGCACTCTTCTCCCAACTATGCTCTTTGTTCTTAAGGGGTGTCCAAATCACTGATGCAGCCTGAAAAGAAAACGTACACGCATGCTGAGCAAACTCTGGTGTGAGAACCAAACAGGACCCCCTCATTGCCTGAAAGCTATTCAGTAGAGGGTGATGTAAGACAATGTACTCCTTCCGTGGGCAGAGGACCCTGTGCACAGAGGGGCATCATCACGCAACACGAGCTCACTCCCATGGAGGAGTCCAGGGCAGAAGGCACGGTTCACTCAGCAGGACATGATCCTAGGGTCATTTTCAGGATTCGCTTCGCAGCTGCAGTAGCTACTGACATGGGAGTAAAGGGTCTCTTCATTGCCTTGTGGGCGATTAGATGTCTGGACAAGTGTAGTTCACAACATGCCATGGCAACTAAAAGTGATAAAACAGCAAGACAAAAAAGAAAAGTAGGAAAAAGGAAAGGGAAAGAGGGAGGGAGGGAAGGAGAGAAGAAAATTTTAAGTCTCTACTTCCTGCAGACTTAAGCATTCTGGTAGAAGAATCAGCATATCTTGCTCAAGAATAAAGTTGGCCATATGGAGGAGTGAGAAGTAGAGGTGTCTCTGAGGCCCAGGTTGATGGCAGCCCCCACAGGTGTTAGGTGAGAAAGAGATAACTTCCACTTGTCAGTGCCGCAGAAAGACCCAAAAGGCTCTTTCTTCCCCACCTCATCAGCTCCTAAGTCTCCGTGGATACAGCTGGGTGGAGCGGGAGGATGATCACAGTGTTTGGAGATAAAAAGCTGAGATACTGAGTCCTTGTTCTTTTCCTCCTTATTATATAATTATCACGATTATTTAAAAAAAATTCCTTTAGCCTCTTTGAATACAGGGTCTCATAGGTGGTGGCCGCAGGGAAACAGGAAGTGAAACTGAAAAAGTAAACTGGAAATGGCCAGCTGCTGATCAATGGGCAAAACGTTCCAGCTAAGCAGGACTTGTAAGCTCTAGAGATCCCTGTACAACACTGCACCTGTGGTTAATACTGTATTGTACACTTAAAATTTTTAAGAGGGTAGATCTCATGTTAAGAGCTCTCACTAAAATAAAATAACATAACATAAAATGAATCCATCAGTTGTACAGCAAAAGAAGTCAATCGGAGTAAAATCTTCACAGCCCAGCTTGCCAGGCACAGAACACTGCAGCCCTTCTCTGACTATTCTGCCTCTCAAGGAGATATTGGGTTCACTTTTCCTTGACTCCTTGGCACAGAGATCCAGAAGGCACGCTACACTCCAGAGCATTCCCACCTCTGCATCCCTCTGAGCTGCCTTGGTGATGCCAGCTAAGCCAGAATTGAAAAGTCACTTGGCTGGGCGCGGTGGCTCACGCCTGTAATCCCGGTATTTTGGCACGCAGTGGCAGGAGGATCCCTTGAGCCCAGGAGTTCGAGACCAGCCTGGGCAACATGGTGAAACCTTGTCTCTACTAAAAATACAAAAAATTAGTCAGGCATGGTGGCACATGCCTGTAGTCCCAGCTACTCAGGAGGCTGAGGCACGAGAATTTGCTTGAACTCGGGGGCAGAGGTTGTAGCGAGCCAAGATCACAGTACTGCATTCCAGCCTGGCTGACAGAGTGAGACTCCTTCAAGAAGGAAAGAAAGAAAGAGAGAGAGAGAGAGAGAGAAGGAAGGAAGGGAGGGAGGGAGGGAGGGAGGGAAAGAAAGGAAAGGAAAGGAAAGGAAGAAAGAAAGAAAGGTCACTTACCAGAAACTGAGGCACATTCCCCAGGGGGAGGCCTGATTTTTCTGAAACAATTCTCACTCATCTCAGCAGTGACTGGGAGGACTCGAAAGACCTCTGGCCAGCTCATGAAATGTGGCAGGCAGAGCCCTGCTGTATTTTCAAAACATCAAAGTAATTTGTTAGACTCAGTTGATATTGTTGACAGATTTATGGAAGTATAATTGACATATGATAAACCGCACATATTAAAGTGTACAGTTAAAAAGTTTTGACAGATGTATACGTGAATAATGGCCTCACCAAAGATATCCCTGTCCTAATTCCTGGAACATGTGACTGTGTTACCTTACATGATAAAAGGGACTTTGCAGATGACGTTAAGGATCCTGTATCCAGGATTACTCGACTGAGCCTAATCTAATCACTAGGGCCTGTCCTCATAAGAGGGAGACAGGAAAGTCAAAGTGAGGAGACAATTAGGTGACCATGAAGCAGAGAATGATGTGATGTAGACATGAGCCAAGGAATGTGGGCAGCCTCTGGAAACTGGAAGAGGCAAGAAAACAGATTTCCCCCTAGAACCTGGCTCCATTAGGAAGCAGCCCAGCTAACACCTTGATTTTAGCTCCCATATTCATTTTGTACTTCTGGCCTCCAGATTTAAACCACCAAATTTGTAGTAATTTGTTGTAGAAGCAGTAGGAAACTAATACAGTATATATCCATGAAACCATCAACACAATCAAGATACAAATATGTACTTCCTTCCCACCTTCACTCACTATCCCCAGGTAACCACTGCTTTCAGTCACTATAGTTTAGTTTGCATTTTCTAGAACTTCATATAAATGGAGTCATGTACTAAGTACTCTTTTTTTTTTTCTTTGAGACAGAGTCTCATTCTGTCACCCAGGCTGGAGTCCAGTGGTGTGATCTCGGCTCATCACAACCCTCCACCTGCTGAGATCAAGTGATTCTCGTGCCTTAGCCTCCCGAGTAGCTGGGACTATAGGTGCACCCCCCCAAACCCAGCTAACTTTTGTATTTTTAGTAGAGATGGGGTTTCACCATATTGGTCAGGCTGGTCTCGAACTCCTGACCTCAGGTGATCCACCTCAGCCTCCCAAAGTGCTGGGACTACAGGCGTGAGCCACCGTGCCAGCCAGTATGTACTCTTTTTGCTTGGCTTCTTTCAATCAGCATAATTATGTTAAAATCCATCCATGTTTTTGTAGATATCAATAGTTTATTCCTTTTATTGTTGAGTAGTATTCTAATGTATATGCAGTACAGTCATGCATCACTTCACAACGGATACATTCTAAGAAATGCATCATTAGATTATTTTCTCGTGCAAACTTCACAGAGTGTACTTACACAAATCTAGATGGTAGAGCCCACTATACATGTAGGCTATATGGTATGGCCTGTGGTTCCTAGGCTACAAACTGTACAGCATGTTACTGTACTGAATACTGCAGGCAATTGTAACACAATGGTATGTGTGTATCAAAATACATCAAACATAGAAAAGGTATGGTAAAAATATGGCGTAAAAGACTTTAAATGGTGCCCCTAGATAGGGTACTTAGCATGAATGGAGCATGCAGGACTGGAAGTTTTTCTGGGTGCGTCAGTGAGTGAGTAGTGAGTGGACGTGAAGGCCTAGAACATTACTATACTCTACTGGAGACTTATTTAACACTGTACAATTAGGCTGAACTAAATTTTTTGTAATGTTTCTTTTTTTTTTTCAAGAGATGGGGTCTTGCTCTGTCACCCAGGCTAGAGTGCAACAGCACGATCATAGGATCACAGGTCGCTGCAGCCTCAAACTAGTTGGCTCAAGCAATCCTCCTACCTCAGGCTCCCCAGTTGCTGGGACTACCAGCAGGTACCACCAAACCCAGCTATCTTTTTAATTTTTTGTAGATATGGGGTCTCACTATGTTTCCCAGGCTTGTCTCAAACTCCTGGGCTCAAGTGATTTTCCCACCTCAGCCTCCCAAAATGCTGGGATTACAGGCATGAGCCACCATACCTGGCCTGTTTCTTTCTTCAGAAATAAATTAACCATAGCTTAGCTCACTGTAACCTTTTTACTTTATAGAATTTTTTTTTTGGCTGAGCCTGGTGGCTCAGACCTGTAATCCCAGCACTTTGGGAGGCTGAGGCAGGTGGATCACCTGATGTCAGGAGTTCGAGATCAGCCTGACCAATATGGTGAAACCTCATCTCTACTAAAAATAAAAAAATTAACCAGGCTTGGTGGAATGCATCTATAGTCCCAGCTACTCAGGAGGCTGAGACAGGCGAATTGCTTGGACCCAGGAGGCAGAGATGGAAGTGAGACGAGTTTGCACCAGTGCACTCCAGCCTGGGCGACAGAGTGAGACTTCCTCTAAAAAAAACCAAAAAATTGGACTTTTTAACTCTTTTGTAGTAAGACTTAGCTTAAAACACAAACACATTGTACAGCTGTACAAACATATTTTCTCTCTGAATATTCTTATTTGAAAAACTTTTTTTACTTTTTAAAACATTTTTGTTAAAAAACAGGACACACACGCCCACATTAGCCTCGGCCTACACAGGGTCAGGATCGTTAATATCTGTCTTCACC
Source organism: Rhinopithecus bieti (assembly GCF_001698545.2). Taxonomy (NCBI): domain Eukaryota; kingdom Metazoa; phylum Chordata; class Mammalia; order Primates; family Cercopithecidae; genus Rhinopithecus; species Rhinopithecus bieti. The sequence goes on along the minus strand of NW_016814423.1, from coordinate 3,032,635 downwards.
TCCACATCTTGTCCCACTGGAAGGTCTTCAGGGGCAGTAAGATACATGGAGCTGTCATCTCTCGTGATAACAACGCCTTCCGGAATACGTCCTGAAGGCCCTACCTGGGGTTGTTTTACAGTTAACTTTTTTTTTTTAATAAGTAGAAGGACTACATTCTAAAATAACCATAAAAGTATAGCAAATACATAAACCAGTAACATAGTTTTTGATTATCATTATCAAACACTATGTAATATATAGTAATAATATGTATAATTACTCTATGTAATAGCATGTGATATACTGTTTTTTCTTTTTTTTTTTCTTTTTGCATATTGGGGAACAGGTCGTATTTGGTTACGTGGGTAAGTTCTTCAGTGGTGACTTGTGAGATTTCAACGCACTCCTCATCCAAGCAGTATACCCCACACCATATTTGTAGTCTTTTATCCCTCACCTTCCCCCCACCCTTCCCCGCAAGTCCTCAAAGTCCACTGTATCATTCTTATGCCTTTGCATCCTCATAGCTTAGCTCCCATATACCAGTGAAAACACATGAGATTTGATTTTCCATTCCTGAGTTACTTCACTTAGAACAATGGTCTCCAATCTCATCCAGGTTGCTGCAAATGTAGTTAATTCAGCATGTGATACACTTTTATGTGACTGGCACCATAGCAGGCTTGTTGACGCCAGCGTTACCACACAGACTTGGGAGTAACATGTTGCGCTACGATGTTACAACAGCTAGGTTGCTAGACAATCAGAACCTTTCAGCTCCATTACAAGCTCATGGGACCACCACTGTATATGGGATCCATTGTTGACTAAAACATGGTTATATGGTGCGTGACTGCATATCCTACAGTCAGTTCATCCATTTATTTGTTGATGACCATTTGGGTTCTTTTCTCCTTTTAGCTATTATAAATAAAGTTGCTATAATATGCATTCTCAGGTCTTTGGACGGTGTTACGGGTTGAATTGTGCCCCCCAATAAAGGGTATGCTGAAGTCCTAATCTCTAGTACCTCTTAATGTGACTTTATTTGGAAAGATCTTTGCAGATATAATTAGTTTAGATGAGGTCATACTAGAGTAGAAGGGCTCCTAATGCAATATGACTGGTGTCCTTATAAGAAGACAGGGGACACACAGGGACCGTGTGACAGCGAAGGCAGAGGCTGGAGTAATGCAGCTGCAACACAAAGAATGCCAAAGATTGCCAGTCACCACCAGAAGCTGGCAGAAGGCAAGGCGTCTCCCTTACAGGTTTCACAGGGAGCATGGCTCTGCTGACACCTCGATCACACACTTCTGGCTTCCAAAAAAGGGAGACTATATATTTCTGTTGTTTTAAGCCACCCAGCTGTGGTACTTTTTCATGGCGGCCCTGGGAATGTAATACAGATGGACGCACACTTTTATTTTTCTTGGGTTAATAACTAGGAGTGGAAAAGCTGGATCATATGGTAAGCGCATGCTTAACTGTTTAAGAAACTGCCCAAGTATTTGCCAAAGTGGTCGTACCATTCTCCGTTCCCAGCAGCAGGCATGAGCGTTCCCGTTTGTCTATATCTTTGCCAACACGTGGCATGATGAGTCTTTATAATTGTCGCCCTCCTAACAGGAGTGTAGTGGTGCCTCATTGCGGTTTTATTTGCATTCACTGCATGACTAATGATGTTGAGCATCTCTTTAGTGAAGTGTCTGTGAAAATCCTGTGTCCACTTTTCAATGCGGTTGTTTGTTTTCTTAATATTGAGTTTGAGAGTTCTTTATATATTCTGGATCCAAGTCCTTTATTAAATATAAGCTTTGCAAATATTTTCTCCAAATCTGCAGGCTGTCTTTTCATCCTCTGAACAGTGTCCTTCAAAGAGAAGAAGCTATTAATTTGGATGATGTCCAGGACAAGAGCCTTCTGAGTGCTCTACCCAACGCCCTGTCTATGACGAGATTTTCCAGTTTGGCTTATGGAAGCAGGCACTATTCCCAGCCCTGTGTGAGTGTCGGGCACCCTTCCTTTCACCCTGTCATGTGGTTCTTTCTCTGGCCTTGTGCAGATTCCTCACACACAAGCGCTGATTGATTAGTACTCTACTAACTCTGCTGCAGACCACCAAAGTTCTCTCTGTGGTCAGTGCTCTCCTCACCAGCCCTCTGCCCTGTGCTAGCCCTGAGAACTTGTTCTCCCTGGACATCCAGCTCCATTTCCTCAGCCAAGGAAGTGTACTGGGCTCCACCTGAGTTTCCCATTCCTGCGCTGTGGTCAGCAAACTCAAGTCAGCAGGCCAGGGCAAGCCCAGGCTCAACCTCGCATGTTTCTCATCTCACAAGGATCACTGTCTTTCATTGCCTGGTGTCCAGTGTCTTGCTGATATCTCTTGCTCAGTGTGTGGGCAGTTTTAGGTAAGAGAGTGAACCCGGTCTCTGTTTCTCCATCTTGGGAGAAAGCAGAAATCTGCCCTGGTATATTGTTGAGACAGAGTCTTGCTCTGTCACCCAGGCTGGAGTGCAGTGGTGCGATCTCGGCTCAATGCAAGCTCCGACCCCCAGATTCAAGTGATTTCTGGCTGAGTTTTGCATTTTTGGTAGAGATGGGGGTTTCACCATGTTGGCCAGGTTGGTCTCGAACTCCTGACCTCAAGTGATCCACCCGCCTTGGCCTCCCAGAGTGCCAGAATTACAGGCATGAGCCACCGCACCCGGCCTGCCCTGGTATATTTTAATGTGATGCTGCCCATCCAAACCCATGCTTCGAGGAGAAAAGTGCAGAGACAGACTGCTTTGTGGCCTGGATAGGAAGGCTAACAAGTGCACACCACCCACTAAACATTCCCAAATTGTGTCTGTCCCCAGGATCTAGGCATAAGCGACACAGTGATCTATTTGCCTTTTTCTCTTGTTTTCCCAGTGATACAAATACCCCTGTCATCCCATAAACAGGCAGAAGCAAGAGCCACCCGTGGACTGTCAGATATTTTACCACAGAGCAGCAAATGTCATGGGAACAGGGGCAAGGAAGCTCTGATCATCAAACTGATATTTGGGAACTACGCTAAGCGTTTCCATTGCAATTTGAGATTACTGCCAATGGCCTCATCTCCTTGGAGAGGAACTCATTCAAGATGGAACTTGGGGCTGGGGAGTCAAGGTAAACTCAGGGCTTATTACTGTCTTTCTCACTGGGGCCATTGCTGGGGATACCCCAGTTTCATGGAACTGAGGACTGGAAATGTCCTTGAATGAGATGTCTTCACCAGAGTCTGCATCAGGGCTGTCCAATCTTTTGGCTTCCCTGGGCCACACTGGAAGAATTGTCTTGGGCCACACATAAAATACACTAACACTAATGATTGCTGATAAGCTAAATTTTAAAATTGCCCAAAAAAAATCTCATAATGTTTTAAGAAAGTTTACAAATTTGTATTGGGCCACATTCAAAGCCATCCTTGGCTGCATGCGGCCCACAGGCTGTGGTTGGACAAGCTTGGTATAGATACTCCTCTCACAGGCTACATGTGATGCCCAGGTTCCCGGTCAGAGACTGGCAGGGAACGTGTAAACTAAAGGGCCTTATGTAAGTGTGGACGCCTGGCTCCGTCAGTCTTCCAGCAGAGGCAAGCTCCATCATCAGGGCCATTTCCCCACTGGCCTGACTGCATGCCTTAATCAGGAAGCAGGAGTTGGCTTTTCTGGTTATCAGTCGTTCCTTCAGCAAACAATTATGGAGCATCTTCCATGTTCCAGGAAGTGGGCTAGGAGAGATGCCGAAGCAGGCAGTTAGGAGATAGGCAGCAAATGCATTCCAGAGATAGGCTTAGGTGAGGGCAGCTGAGCCCTGAATCTTAATAACATAACATAACATAACATAACATAACATAACATAACATAACATAACATAACATAACGCAGTTAATATTGATTAAGCCCATCACAGTCAGGCTACCCACTGGCGATAAGGTCCTGCCTTTCAATGAGCTCTACCTACCAGTACTAGATTTACCTTCTGAAGACACCCAAAGGAAATCTGCTCACATTCCACAAAGCACTTTTTCCTTATTTGAATTTGGTCTCCTGAATCAGTTTCATTACAAGGAAACTATCCACAGTCCCCACACCAGTGGATAAAACTGCTTGGCCCTTTGAAGGCAGAATAGCACTGCAATCCAGTTATTTATTAGTGCTGTGGCCTGGAGCAAGTGATTTCACCTCTCTATGTTCCTGTTTCTTCCAGTGTAAAATAAACATGCATCATTACAGTATTGTGAAGAATAAAAGAGATGGTGTATGTTCAACTTTTAATACTAAGTATAGTCTATAGTTAATTCTCAATAATTGGCATCACTGTTAGGGTGAAAAATCTTAATCTGATGAGCTTTTAAGCTTCTAGGAGCATTTAAAACAAGTCTGCAGGATAAGGAGGTAGGTCGTCTGATCATTCCTTTACTTACTCTCTGCGGCATTCATCGAGCCAATTTGCACCCCACAACTTCCACAGCAATGGGTATGCAGAGATGATATTGCAAGGATCATGACCCTCTTCCCTTCACATCTCTCCCATGGTGCACAGGACAATGCTGTGAGCACAGGAATCCTATCAGAAGTGACAGCAATGAGGAGGAAACATTCTGAGAAGGCCCAGATTCCTGGCAGGCTTCTTCTACCCAGCTTCCTTTCTTGAATTTTCTGGAGACATGAGGAAGGTCACTTATTTTCTATGAACTTGTTTTTCTCCTCTGTTCTGTTGCAACCTGGTCCAAGCTAGTTTCTCAGCATATTTGGAAAAGTCTGTGTGTGAAGAGTGATGACAAAGGCTCTGGTGATGGTTAAATTTATGTGTCAACTTCATTGGTCTAAGGGATACCCAGATAGCTGGTAAAATATTATTTCTAGGTGTGTCTGTGAGGGTATTTCCAGACAAGGTTAGCATTTGAATAAGTAACTGAGTAAAGAAGATCTGCCCTCACCAATGTGGGCAGGCATCATCCAATCTGCTGAGGGCCCAACATCAAAGCCCTTGATTCTCCAGCATTCAGACTCAGGGACTTCCATCAGTACCCCCACTCCCATACCTCCATCATCCTATCACCCCACTCTCAGGCCTTCAAGTGGCAAATGGTGGGTCCTCTCAGACTCCATAATCACATGAGTCAATTCCCATTTATCTGTCTATCTGTCTGTCTATCTATCTATCTATCTAATCTATCTAGTCATCTATTTATCCATCCATCCATCCATCCATCCATCCATCCGTCTATCCATCCATTTATCCATTTATCCATTCATCCATTTATCCATTCATCCATCCATCCATCCATCCATCCATCCATCCGTCTATCCATCTATCTTTGCATCCATCTATCTATCTATCTATCTGTCTATCTATCTATCTATTCATCCATCATCTTTTTATCCATTCATCCATCCAACCATCTATCTATCCATCCATTTATCCATCCATCCATCTCTGCATCCATCTATCCGTCTATCTATCTATCTATCTATCTATCTATCTATCTATCTATCATCTAATCTATCTATCCATCCATCCATCCATCTCTGCATCCATCCATCCATCTATCTATCTAATCTATCTATCCATCCATCCATCCATCCATCCATCCATCTCTCCATCCATCCATCCGTACATCCATCTGTCTATCCATCCATTTATCTGTCTGTCATCCATCTATTCTGTTTGTATCTATCTATCTATCTATCTATCTATCTATCTATCTATCTATCCATCCATCCATCCATTCATCCATCCATCCTATTTGTTCTGTTTCTCCAGAGAATCCTGACTAATAGAGCTCTTTACCTGTCTCATGTCTTTCTCCAAGATTCCTAGGTAACTGCCGTAACTGGACAAGATAATACAGCTCTCCAGCTCTTCATTCTATAGCAGTTAAAAAAATGTGTGCATGCTCAACTTCAATGTTTTGTGTAAAATATATACAGATACACATTATATATTATTTATAATTATTTATATATGCATGTGCTTATACATTATGAACACCATAAAATATGCACTACAAGTTGGGAAATAATGAGATAAAAAATAAGTTCAAATAGAAGTTGAAATACTTTCTTTCTCCCCACACTCCACCAGATCATCTGCACATCACATAAGTGACTTCTGCTCTGTACCATCTTAGAGGAGGCAGAGGATTACTGTGGAAAGGGAAGGGAGGACATCAACATGTACAACACCTATATGTTTCAGGCACTGTGCTTGACTTAAGGGAACTGACAGGAGTTCCCCATCTTATTTGCCCACTCTACAAATGAGTCCCAAAACATTTCAAAACAAGTTGAGGTTTTCTCCATTTTTAGCAAAAAGCTGAGCTGTCCAGCCGAGGCTCAAGGCCCCTCTCTGAAGTGCTCTAGGACACCATTCCTCAGCAGGTTCCTAGCAAGGTGCCAGCTGGTATTAGTTAGCATGATGTAACACCTATACAGACTTTGAGGTGAGTCCCCCAGAATGGTGAGGTCCATGTCTTTGCCAAGTAGACACAGGGGCATGAGAGTTTTGGGGGGTAGTTTCTTAGCTAACCAACATCAAGGGAAGAAAAGGACCCTGGAGCTTTTTCTTTTTGCTCTTTTTTTATTTAGAGATGAGGTCTCACTATGTTTCTCAGGCTGGTCTCTAACTCCTGAGCTCAAACAACTGGCTGGCTTTGGCCTCCCAAAGTGCTAGGATGACAGGTGTGGCCATCATGCCCGGCCCTCGAGCTCTTTCTTGCCCCTCCAAGGAAAGACTTGTTGATAAGCCTTCTCATTTCCCAGCTGGCACTGTTTCAGTTCAGTGCAGCCCCTCCGTAGGAAAGGTGGGCACAAGGGAAGTGCTGACATCACTGGCCAGGTATAGATGCACCTTGTCATCCTCTACCACACCGGCACTGCCAGCACACACCCTCACATGCATGCACACATGTACTCATACATGCATGCATACGCTCATTCGTGCACACTCATATGCATGCACACACTTATGAATAAGTGCACACACTCACACAATATACTCTCCCTGGGCACAATGTTCTCTTCCCCAGCTGCCTGCACCTTAAGGCAGAGAAGTGAAGAGGAGGAAGATTCCAGGGTTTCCTATTTCTGATAGATGGAGCTCCAACTTGGGAGTTGGAGGAAAAGCCAGAGATGCTGGTGTTCTGGCTGGCCTCCCTCTGAGAACACCCACAGCTCTGAAAGCTTAGTCAATAGCCCATTGTTTGCTCTGAAATTAAGAAGATAAGAGAGTAGAAGAACTTAGTCTAAAATGCTAAGAGAGCAGGCAGTTACTATCTTCCATCTTCACCAGCTAGACTCCTGCCAAAATGTTTGCCATTCAAGGGCATATTCGAGCCCGATCTCCTCAGACCTCTGTCTATGTCCCCACTCCTGCCTCTACCCCCACAGCCCTTCTCTTCTAGCATCTTTCTCCCATCTCTCCCCTTCCAGTGCTCTCCTCTCTTCCTCTTTCTCTCTCCCTTTTCTTCCTCACCCCATGTTATGCTTCCAGCTCCCCATGCCCTATTGGAGGCCCGTGGGGGTCGTGGATGGGCTGGGCCCTGTTCCTTCAGAGAGCTGAGCTCTCATAGTAGATGGACATGCTATAGACCAAAGTCCAAGGAAGGCAGGTGACTGTGCAGCTGAGCCCGGATGAAAGAATGGAGATGGAGAACCCTGTGGAAAGGGAAGGGAGGACATCAACATGTACAACACCTATATGTTTCAGGCACTGTGCTTGACTTAAGGGAACTGACAGGAGTTCCCCATCTTATTTGCCCACTCTACAAATGAGTCCCAAAACATTTCAAAACAAGTTGAGGTTTTCTCCATTTTTAGCAAAAAGCTGAGCTGTCCAGCCAAGGCTCAAGGTCCCTCTCTGAAGTGCTCCAGGACACCATTCCTCAGCAGGTTCCTAGCAAGGTGCCAGCTGATATTAGTTAGCATGATGTAACACCTATACAGACTTTGAGGTGAGTCCCCCAGAATGGTGATGTCCGTGTCTTTGCCAAGTAGACACAGGGGCATGAGAGCTTTGGGGGGTAGATGGAGAACCCAGCATCGGTGCTGATCAACCACATGACCTTGGCCAGGTCAATTCACTTTGCCGGGCCTCACGTCTGTCAAACAAAAAGCTCCATTTTCACCTCTACTTATGAAAGAAATTTTGAGCATGAGGCTAGATGTGTCAAGGGAGCCATGCAGCCTTCAGGAACTATTCCACATCTTTCTGAAATCCAGGAAGGAAGGTTGTTGTCAGAGGAGCTATTCTGAACCACAGGCCAACTGTGACTTCATATGTGAGGATCGTGAACAAGCTTTCCAAATGGAACTGAATCCGTGGCCTGCTTGCTGACATAAGCCCTCCTCGCCTTGGATGAAAGGAGAGTTGGTCACAAGACCATATTTAGCTCACAAAAAGTTCCCTCCAACTCAGAACTCAGCAGCACCAACAACCCAAAGCCAAGATGTAGCTGCCCCGAAGAGAAAACTTACCCTTTACTAAAATCATACTTGGAAGTATGTATCACTGTGTGATACACCAACTCTCCCAACTCAATTTGGATCAAGGCAAAATTCTTGGTCTGAGAATTGGGAGGCAAATGAAACGTGAGGATTAGGACCAAGTCACACGTGCCTAAGCATTCCCTCGGATTTCTCTCACAGGCCCTAAAGTGGTGGAAGAAGAGAGGGAGGGCCAGGTAGCCTGAAGCCATTCCAAAGGGCCCAGGGTGGTCAGTGGGATTACTCCATCTCTCTGCTGCAAAACCAGATGGAGCTGGTCATGACAGGATCTGGAGACAAGATATTCCTAATGGAGGAAACCAAAAGAGTGAACACCCTGAGCCCGGAAAGCATGGTACTCTAGAAAAGCAAAGCCAGAGGAGCTCAAGCAGAGGGAGTGAAGGAAGCTAGAGGGGATGAGATGAGGGGTGGGGGCTTGACACTCCAGGTAAGGAGTTTGGGTGGATGTGTCTGTGTCTGTCTGTGTTGTAGGTGAAACGAGGTGGGAGGTGAAGAAGCTGTGGATTAGGTGGCGACAGTGGGAGTCCAACCTGGGGTTCTACTTGAGCAAGGCCACCAGGGTAGAGCCAGTGCAACCTGCTAAACAAATGGATATGGGGGAGAGGGGAAGAGGAACAAACAAGCCATGTGGGACTGGGGACTGGGCAGAGGGGATGCCATTGACCAACAACAGGGAGACAGAGGACCCTGCTAGGGTCAAGATGCACACAAAAGGTATTTTGCACTCATGGAGGTTGAGATGTGTGTTATCCACCCAGGTGGCAGGGGACACACAGTGCCCACCCCACTATTTTGCCACCAGCGAATGAACGTTCATTGAGATCTGCTGAGTGCCAGCACTTTGGTGCACACCACACAAGCATGATGCCTTCTGTCCCTGAATTGCTCAGGAAGGTTAACACAGTGACTGGTTCCATTTCACCTTTTAAATATCAGAGACTCAAAGGAATTAAGTAATACAGGGTTCCCAACTCCCCGGGCTGTGGACAGGTAGCAGTCTGTGGTCTGTTAGGCATGGGCCGCACAGCAGGAGGTGTGAGAGCATGACCACCTGAGCTCTGCCTTCTGTCAGATCAGCAGCGGCATTTGGTCTCACAGGAGTGCAAATCCTATTGTGAACTGTGCATGGGAGGGATCTAGGTTTTATGTTCCTTATGAGAATCTAATGCTTGACGATCTGAGGTAAAACAGTTTCATCCCAAAACCATCCCCCTACTGCCACCCCATCCCTAGTCTGTGGAAAATTTGTCTTCTATGAAACCAGTCCCTGGTGCCAAAAAGACTGGGGACTGCTGAAGTCATGTAATATATCCAATGTGATCTAGCTAGAAAGTGACAGGCAGCATTTCAACCCAGGGCCTCTGGCTCCAGAGGGCTTAACCAACACTCCATGCTGCCAACCCAATGACACCTCTTATTTCCCCCAAATCTGCAACATCAGCGTCTTTAAGTTGCAGTGTTGGGGAGCACGTGAGCATGACGTGCCCAGTGACAGCCAGGATGGACTTGGCTGGTCTGCACTCTCACTTGGGGTACACTTGGTTGGTGCTTCTGAATCACCAGGCGGGAGGTGGTGGGGCCCAGTGGCTGACCACAGTCCCAAGGGGAGGGGGAGAAGCAGTGACTCCACCAAAGGCTCCACAGCCATCATCCTGGAGACACATGGGCTGAGTGGCCCCCACGCTTCCAGGACACCTGTGGGTGAAATGACTGAGCCCACAGATTGCCACAGCTTTTCCTAGCCTGAAGCTCCAGGTTTAACAACTGGTACTGCTCTGCAAAAGCAGAAGAGCTTGACCAGTGATGAGCCTGAAGAGGCAGAGAGAGAGGGAGAGAGACTCGGAGCCATCTAGATTAATTTGAAAAGTACCCAGATGTCTGAATCCCCTACCAGAGGGTCACCTTCTCTACTGCCTCCTCTCATTAAAGATTAACTTCAGTGATGATTTAAACAATCAATGTGAGGACTGTGCCTTCAAAATTTCCCAATCACAGTACCTGGGAGGCTATACTATCTGACAAGAAACCTCACGCTGGATTAAAATGGCAGCTAATATGTGTGGAGTACTTACTGTACATAGAGACTATCCTAAGTGCTTTCCATTTATTAGGACAGCAACCCTGTGAGCTAAGTTCTATCATCATCCCTGCTTTTCAAATGAGGAAACTGGGACACAGAAAGGTTAAGGAACTCACCCAAGGCCACCTGGGTAGCAAATGGCAGAGTCAGAATCTGAGCCCAGGCAATCTGACTATGCTTATCACCGCTGTGCCTGCCTGCATCTTGCTTACTGCTGTGATCAGCGGTCAGGGCCTTCCTCAAGACCTGTTTTGAGCTGTATCCCAGCTCAGAAAAGAATGCCTTGATCCATCCAGAATAATGTCCTTAAGGTCAATGGTTGTGATCACACAGAAGCTCAATCAGGACACAGGGCAGTCAGATGTGCTGGCTCACTGTGCAAGCCCAGGAGACCTAAAAGGTTCTGTCAAATCTAGTACAGGTACAGAACCTTCGAGAGAGGACTCAGACAGTATACAGGTGTGCAAAGATGAGCAAACAAGTGGGATTTGATTAACATATTCTCAGTGTGGACTGTAACACCAGCAGCTCTTTCTCTCTTCTGTGGTAATCTCTCTTACTACTGTTAAAGAAAAATTATTCAGTGGTACTTGTTAAAGCATGGTAAGGCAGGCCCGGGCATAGTGGCTCACATCTGTAATCCCAGCACTTTGGGAGGCCAAGGTGGGCAGAACACCTGAAGTCAGGAGTTCGAGACCAGCCTGGCCAACATGGCAAGACTCCATCTCTAATAAAAATCAGCTGGGAGTAGTGGTGGGTACCTGTAATCCCAGCTACTTGGGAGGCTGAGGCAGGAGAATTGCTTTAACCTGGGAGGTGGGCAGAGGTTGCAGTGAGCTGAGATCATGCCACTGCGCTCCAGCCTGGGCCACAGAGAAAAAAAAAAGAGCATGGTAAGGCAGACATGATCAGAACCATCGTGATAGGTTTGAGGACAACTGCAATGGGGCCTGGTTGGGGGGGAGAACTTGGGCTCAACTCCAAATACAGCATGGACAAGTGGGAATTTACAGCCAAGGAGCAGAGTGGGGGTCGATGAATGGAAAATTACTAAGAGGAAACATCAGGGATAAAGGGGACTGTGGCTAAACCGACCTAACAGGATTCTTGCTGACCATAGCCCAGGGTGACCAGACATCACCTGGGGATGGAGGAAGACGATGAGCCTGATTAGATACAAGGGTGATCAGATATGGAGGATGGGGGCTGTTGATAAACTCACTTATTAGGGCTCTTTGCTAAAACGGATTTTACAAGGAAGCGCGTAGATGGCCTAGGAAAACGTTGAGGAGTTGGACTACAGTTTGGCCAAGCAGAGAATCTTTGTCACTAGTCACATGCAGTATATTCATCTCTCACCCTACCCCTCATCAGAACGAGGATCCCTCCCAGGCATCTTCACCCAAAAGAAGGCATCTCTAACTATGGAACTTTAGGTACTGACCAGCCTTTGCTAGAGCTACCATTTGTTGGGCATTTGCTTTGTGTTCTAAGTGCTTTATAAATGTTTTTTTATTTAACCTCACAATATTCCATGGTCCTCGCTTCATTTGACGACCAGCAACCCTTAGCACAGTTGAAGACTCCATCCTCCTTAAACTCTTTCATTACTTGGCTTCCCAAATACCACCTTCCTTGTTCTTCCTCCCACCCAACTGACTGTTTACTCTTGTGCTAGCTCCTCTTCATCTCCCTGACCCCCAAAGGTTGGCAGGACCCAGGCTCAGGTCTCTTCTCTATCCACAGGCACCCCATATGCAATGCTGTCCAGTCTCAAAAGGTTATCATTGCTTTGTCCAAATTTATATCTTCTTCCTGACTTCACTCCCTGAATCTCAATCTTTTAGTTCCAACTTCCAACTTCACGTCTCCATTTCTCTATCTAACAGGCATTTCATGTGGTCCAAATGGAACTTTTTCTACCACGCTTCCATCCACATCTTCCCCAGCTCTGTCTACAGCAGCTCCATTCTTGCAGTAGCTCAGACCAAAAAACTTGTATCATCCTTGATTGCTTTCTTTCTTTCTCATCCTATATCCAACCCAGAAATCTGGTCAACTCTGTCTTTAAAACCAATCCAGCCAAGCACGGTGGCTCATGCCTGTAATCCCAGCAGTTTGGGAGGCCGAGGTGGGCGGATCACCTGAGGTCAGGGGTTCGAGACTAGCCTGGCCAACATGGTGAAACCACGTCTCTACTAAAAATACAAAAATTAGCTGGGCGTGGTGGCGGGCGCCTGTAATCCCAACTACTTGGGAGGCTGAGGCAGGAAAATAGCTTGAACCTGGGAGGCAGAGGTTACAGTGAGCCAAGATTGTGCCACTGCACTCCAGCCTGGGCACCAGAGCAAGACTCTGTCTCCAAAAATAAAAAAAAAACCTGATCCAGAGTCAACCATTTTGTCACCTCCTCTGCAACATTCTGGTCCAGACTCCGTCATCTGTCCTAACTCACCTTGAGGCTGCCACGTCTGCAGAGTCAGTTTATTCTCAACTCAGAAGCCAGCATCATCCTTTTTAAATATAATGCAGATCACATCCCTGCTCTTCTCAAACTCCTCCAGTGGTTTCTGAGCTACCTCCAGGAAGAATCCAAAGTCCTTAACCATGGCCTGGAATACTCTGTGTAGCTCTCAGATAGCTCTGCCCTCGAATCCTGCTGCCCTCCCAGCTCATTGCACTGCAGCCTCTTCTCTGCTGCTGCAGAGCCTTCATACTTGGTCTTCCTTCTACAAGGAAGAGTCCTTTCTCAAGTCTCCAGACAGCTCATTCAGTTCATTCAGGCAGACTCTCCTTGACCACCCTATCTAAAATAGCAACTGGGATGTGCACACACACACACTCACACACCCTCACCATACTCACACACACAACTCACACATCCCCCATCACTCTATTCTGTCACCCCACTTGGCCTTTTTTCATATCATTTATCTCATGTGGTATATTATGAATGTATTTGTTGATTGTTGTTATTTATTTTCTGCCTTAGTCCATTAGAATATAAGCTCCTTGAAAGCAGAGATTTTGAATATCCAGAATCCAGAATAGAGACCACCACATAGTACGCTTTCAATGAGTAATTATTGAATTATGAATGAATGAAGCATAGTACAGATGAATGGACTGAGGACCACAGAGTAACTCTCCCAAGGTCATACAGCTGCGAAGTGGAAGAGCCGGTATTCTAACCCGGGTCTGTTTGATTCTGCCTCTCAGAAACCGTAACACATAGGCGAACCCTGATAAATCAAATGCTGATCCGTTGAATGCAAATGCTTGGAGACATCAAACAGCACACTCGAGGCCCTGAGCAGCCACCATAACTTCCTGAGAGGCTTCTCTACCAGAGACACTCTACCTAATGGACTAGGAAGCACAGCTGTCCCTAATCCTGCCCTTCTCTAACTCTTCCACACCAAAAAGCGTGTCTGCACATGGAACTTCTCTGAAATGCCTGGAATTAAACAAAGCAGCACAGCCCCCGCCCCTTGGAAGCTCAGCAATCTAGAACAAACACCGAGGCACACAGGGCTGGTCTTAAGAGCAGGCAACCATATGGTCTGATTTTAGAGGCTAGGAAAGCTTAGTCCAAAAATATCTACCCCTCCCGAATGCCACAGTGCCTGGAATTCCACCATTGAGGGATATGTCTGGGAGTTGAAGCACTATCTCCAATTCTGAGTCACTTGGCTTTGGTTACTCTTTTTAAGACAGTACAACGTTGTATTTAGATTTTTTAAACTCATTTTGTGAGTTTATTTATTTTAATAAATGAGTTGATCTCATTTCATTTATTATAATACATTTGTCACAATTCCATCATCTTAAATAATTTCTTTCTTTTTTTATGTTTCCTTTGTTTTCTGTGTAATCTGAATTTTAGTCCTAATAGTGGTTACCTCCTTGATTTTAAATAAGATGCTTAATTTTCTACTATCAGTCAATTAATCAGAAATCAAATAGTATCTATTATCTCCCAAATACAAAAGGTGAGAAAATTAATGATCTTCTATTTCCTCCCATTTCCTTTCCACCTACGCCTTCTTCCCTGTGAACAGACACTTGTTATTATGTTACTGGATTTTTTTCTTCCTTATGGCTGTATTATTATCATTATTGCTATTATTTTTACATTTGGTAAAGTTTTTTTTTCTTTCATGGACTTCTTTTAAATGGAATAAAACTCTGGAAGAGGCTAAAGTTATCGGACACCAATATCTCTGCATGAATTAAATGCTCAGGTTACTTTCCTTTTTTTTTTTCTTTTGAGACAGAGTCTTACTCTGTTGCCCAGGCTGGAGTGCAGCGGTGCCATCTCAGTTCACTGCAGCCTCCGCCTCCCTCCCGGGTTCAAGGGATTCCCCCACCTCAGCCTCCTGAGTAGCTGCCACCATGCCCTGCTAATTTTTTGTATTTTTAGTAGAGATGGGGTTTCACATGTTGCCCAGGCTGGCAGATTACTTTCATTCATTGCAGTAGAGGCTCCTACAGGATGCAGGACAGTAAATAGGCTGGGGGTGGAGAAAACACGAAAAAGGAAATTGGATGACAGATGGGGAAATACATTGAAGGCGAATACCTACTTCTCTGTTTTGCCTTTTGTTGATGATAGAAACAAGGGGAAAACAAAATAGAAACTAAATAAATGTTCGCAGAGGGCACCAAGATTTCGGATGCTCTCATGGTATGGAAGAGGAGCAGTGAGACACACGTGTGCAGATAATCAAAGGTGGGGATGGTGGGTGGGTTGGCGCAAGAGGTGGGACAAGGGAGAGAAGCGCTGACCTTCTCAGGGAGTCCTCTGCATCACTGCTTCTCAACATCACACTTTGAGAGGACTCTTCCAGCTCCAAAGCCCTGGCCACGTCACGTCCTGTCCCCACGGTCACTCTGGCCAGGCAGGCCTCTCATTGTGAAATGGGGCCCTGCGCACAAAAACAACGGCCTCGTGCTTGTGGCAGGCTGAATTCTTTCCGAAACTGCGCTGGGTTTCTTTATCTCAGCCCCTTGTGAGAACACAGGAAACTCTGCTTCCCCAATCCTGAAATATCTGCCTCAGGAAGGAAGGGATATTGTCTTTCCAGGGGCCTCTGTTTGGCGTGTGAGCCAGTTCGATAGCTCCCTTTGTAAATCCACTGCAAAAGCAAACCCACTCAGACCTTCCTTGGAAATGGCATATTTGAAAGATAATGTCCAAATCCGTTTAAACAGTGGGGGAAAAATTAGGTCATAAAACCAGTACAAACTTCGTACAAACTGGTCTAAACACAATACTGGAGAGGTGTTTGGTTGTTTGGTTTGCTCTCATTTGTTGATTTTTTTGTTTGTATTGGCTTACTAAGAATTGTTCAAAAGAAAAATCATTCAGTTTTTTTTCTTCGACATTCTTGTCCTACTGAAGGAATAATTTGCTAATTCACTTTTCACTGGATCCAAATGGAATTCATTTTTTAGGCTTTATAGAAAACATATAAACCCTTCACTAGTTCAATATTTTACGATTAATTTTGATAAACAAGTAGGTGATATCAGGACATCTTCAGAGATGAATATAATTGAATTCGAGTGCTCTCATGCTGACTATTAAAAGATTTCAATTTAACATGTTTGCCAGAGACCAGGGGTGGGATGAACCTCCGGCATTGCCTCATAGTGCCAGTGTCCTGGGCTTCTAGAAGCAGCAATGGTATCTGTGGCTGGCCGAGTTTTCTGGGCCATCACCGTGATTTCTAAGCTGGACTCTAGAGCTCATCATGCTCCCACAAGCCTCAGATGGCCTTTATTTCACAGCAGACAACAAACCCACCTTTCTGTCAAAGGCCGTAGGTTGAGGTCCGGAAATGAATTTTTAAACTACGTCTTGAGGCCACTAAATTCCAAGGCTGTTTCTCTTTCTCTCTATCCCATCACCACAGACCCCAGGTGTTATTTGTACACCAAACACAGCCGTGCAACTAAAAAAATAAAAATAAAAATGAAGGTTAAGCGCTCTTTGCCTCCAACTTCTAAAAGAAACTCTCGGGCCGTGTTTCTCAGTTCTGAAATGTACTCTTCCCAGGCGCAATCTCCGTGTTTCCCAGTGCCTTCCCTGCCTGCCCTGCTCCCCGGGCTCTGCTCCTCCCGCTGCCCACCCAAGTGGCCCTGCCTCAAGTGTCCTCCAGCTCACACTGTGCTTCTCAAGCAGTGGCTCCCCGAAGATGTCCCCAGTGAGGAGGGTGAACAAAAAGCGCCTTTCACAGGATCTCCCAGGCACCGCCAGAGCGAGGCAGGCTTTGAGGAGCCTGTCAAGGAGGGCAAAGGCCTCGCTTTGAAAATGCTTCTCCAGTGTGCTGGCTCGTGGGACTTGGCAGGCCCAGGGAACGGCGCCGCGGGGAAGAAAGCTCCTGGATGGGCCTCCCTGGCGGGCACCCCCTGCTCTTTTCATTCGGCCCCATGTGACGCCCGTGAGGGAGCTGGCAGGCCAGGGCCTGGTGAATGAATCCTGTTTGTCAGGGCCCCCGCCCTGACTGCAGCCCCATACGTCAGGACACACGCTTCCCGACTGCTAAATGACGGCTGAGAAAAGGACAGCGGTTTTCGGTGTTTGTAGGACAGGCAGGAGTGGCCGGGCAAGGACGGAGATCAGTCATAGAGGAGAAAGTCCAAAAAGTAAAAACTGCACCGACCACAGGAGACTTCTCTGCTCTGGGCAGCAAGAAGTCCCCATGATTCAGCACACAAAAGCACCCTCTGGCAGCTCGGTCCTGTTTAGTTCTGGGTTCGGTGTAATTTCTTTGTTGAAACTCAGTTTCTCCCTCTGTAAAACAGGTAGAATGACACGAGCCCACGGGAGCTGCTCAGTAAAGCTCTTGTTTAATCACCTGACAAATGGTAAATCCAAGTCCTAAATGCTTACTCCACTGGCCACCAGTAGTGGGTGTGTAATGAGAGTGAGAATTCAAGGGCAGCCACCTACCTTGCCCATCTGTTTACTTTTCCTGCCTTGGTCTAAAATGGTTCCAAGGCCCCAGACTCACAGCAGTCATGCCTCTTCTGCGGCGGCCAGAAGTGCAGAGGACAGTGTTATTCAAGGTCATCTGAAGAAGGCAAGGACCTACCTGCCACAAAGGGTCATTGTGAAAATGCAAACGTCCAGGAGCAAGGATTAAGGGGAGGACTCCCACGCCGGAGAGCAGCCAAGGGCACCCCCTTGCCGAGAGCAAAAAGAACATGTGGTCACTTCTAGAAGGCAGAGTGACAAGTCAAAGCCTCTCTGTGAGTTAGCAGAAAGCATTCCCTCTGGGTGGAGGAATTACACATACCTTTCTGGGCAGGCAAGTTAGGAAAGGGGTGCCTGTCTGGGCAATCCAGTCAGGACGAGTGCCCTTTTCTCCCAGACTGGGGACACCGTCTGGAGGGCAGCGCCCACTCCCTCTCCCTCTCTGCGCACCGTGGCACACCCTGTGGGGCCCTGCCTTTAACTGCCGTGTAGCTTGACAGGGAAACGTCAAGGTCAAACAGGAGGCCTCTCACAGGTGCAGGAAGGTACACCAAAGCATCTTCTTGAGAAATAAACAACGTTGCCTCTTTTAGCTCTAATTTTTTCTGTATGGCTTTGAAGTGGCAGCGTCTAGGGAAACCCCCAATACCTTTCAAGAGGGGAGATCAAGGACTCCTGCGTGTTGCAGTGAAGTTACTGAAGCCATTCATTCATTCGGCCAACAGCCATCACCACAGCTCTACGGCGTGTCCCCGGTAAGTCTGCTGTCAACACACAGACATGGGGGGCGTCAGCACAGCCCTTGACCTCTGCGAGATCACAATCCAGGGCGGCTGCAAGACCAACAGTAGCGCCCCCCTGAATGAAGTCCAGAGGGGCAGAGAAAGTGCTGGCAGACACAGAGGATGGAGCAACTCACTTATTTTAGAAGAACCAAAGAAGGCTTCACAGAGGTGACTTCTGGGGGTATTCTTAAGTGAGAATTTCTATGACCAGAGCAGACAGGTGGAGGGAAAAGCAGAAGCCTAGCTACAGAGTCAGGAGAGTCTGTGCTATGGCCAAAGCACGGGGTGGGAGGCGCGGAGGCAGGAAGGCCCTGAACACACCAAGAGTTGGGGACGCAGTGGAGAGAGGACCCACAACTCCACCTGGGCCTTAGGGCAGCTCTGACGATGCTGTAAGGCCAGTCTGTAGAGACTGACAATATAGGCATCACCTGGAAGACTTGAACAACCCGGGGAAGACACAGAGGCTTAAGGGCCAAGCCAGAGGGGGTGGAGACACAGAGAAGGTGACTCAGGTTTCCAGACTGGACCGGGTGCATGGTGAGGGCACAGGCCTGCAACAGACAACACAGGAATGGAGCGGGTTTGGAAGGCCAATGTTGAATGTGGTTGTGGAGAAGCCAAGTTGAGGCTCCTAACAATGCAGTCCTATAGAAATGCTTAACAGTTAACTAACCAATGATGAATAGCTAGTTTTAAAACTAAAAGACAAAGAGATTGCAAGGGAACTAGGGCCCTGTACAAGGATCCCTGCCGTGCTCTGGGGCTGTAGGAGTAATTGGGTTAGGGCAACAGTTCTCAGACTTTGGGGTGCATCAGAATCACAGGGCAATGTGGGGGGCCACTAACACTCCAGATACCTCAGCCTCACGCCTGGTGGTTTCGTGTCAGCACCGACAGAAGTAACACCGATTCCAGCTCCCCAGTTACAACATACTACAAGTCAAGGAGTCCTTTAAACTTTTCAACTTCATTCTCACTAATTAACTAGAAATACCCTCCCCTGTTTACCTTTTAGCTGAATAATCTCTTTAACTGATTAACTGAAGTTAATTCCCGCTGGCCAGCAAAAAGGTCAGTGAAATTAGCCTCAGGAGAAACTAAGATGGCAAAGGCTATTTTGTGGGAGGTGAGAGAAGAGAGAGAAACAGAGACAAGAGACAGTAGGGGGGAATGGCTAAGAATGGTCTGTCTGGGCATTGTTGGTGAAACGGCTTAGCAGTTGTGGAGTCACTAGAGTCACACGTTGTATGTGAACTCACCAAGGCGGACATCAGGGAGCCCTGGAGTCAGTCCCTCATCCTCAGCAAAGGAGGACACTGGCTTCCTGCCAGCCTCAGCAGGTCCACCCTCAGACAAGGCTCCCCATAGGCTCCTCCTCAAGTTGTCCTGCTGTGAACATTGACCCCACAATCTGCACAACCTGTGTAGAATCACTTCCAAGTTGACCGAGACTTGCTAAATTATCTCATGAAGGACAACAAAGGCAGGACTGAAAACTGGAAGAGGGTGAATATAAAGGAAACCCAAAACTCCTACTGTATTTGTCCCTTTCTCACATTGTTATAAAGAACAACCTGAGACTGGGTAATTTAGAAAGAAAAGAGGTTTAATTGACTCACGGGTCCACGGGCTGTACAGGAGGCATGGCTGCGGAGGCTTTAGGAAACTTACAATCGTGGTGAAAGGCAAAGGAGAAGCAGGCACGTCTTCACATGGCAGCAAGAGGGAGCGAGAGAAGGGGGAAGTGCTACACACTTTTAAAATACGAGATCTTGTGAGAACTCACTCACTGTCACAAGAACAGCAAGGGGGAAATCTCCCACCAGGGTCCTATCACCTCCCACAAGGCCCCGCCCCCAACAGTGGGAATTATAATTTAACACGATTTGGGTGGGGACACAGAGCCAAACCATGTCACCTACTTATCATCAAAAAGTAATGTCCCGACTCAAACAAGCTTGGAGTCAAGGGCCAGCTCCTACCAAACTTCAAATATTAGTGTTTAATAATACGTGTCATTTAGGAACAATGACAAAAGATGAACACATGCATCTTAAAAGCTGACTAGCGAAAGGCCAGAGAAGGAAATGGGGAAGAAAAAGGATATATTTTCCTTTTATCGGAAACCTAGATTAGGCCTAAACTCAACCGGACCGACTGTGATCGCCTCCTGGCCTGCACAGGTGAAGCAACCAACTGTCCCAAGTTGTCTGGGACTCTTCTAGTTTAGCGGTAAAATTCCCACATCCTGGGCTACTTTGGGACAGATGGTCACTGTGGATCCAGGTCATGGACTATGAGAATATGGGCATGGGTTTGGGTTTGGAAGACTTCCAGCTGAATCCTGGACTACCACTTCCTAGCTGTGGGCCACTTAACTTCTCTGAGTTTCATTCAGTTCCTGCACTCTAAAAATGAGATTTCAAAGGCTGTCTTTATAGGACTGTTTGCAAGGATTAAACCGTAAGGGAACATAAAGCACATAATCAGTGGCACACAGCAAGCTCTCAATCCATGTGCGATGGGAAACATTTATCCGCAACCATAGCCAGCATAATTGGTGCAGGATTACCCAGAGATGATGGCGAGCATCAGGTGAGGCAGATGGAGATGCGGACAGCTGTTGCTTCCTTACGGAGCTGGTGCCTGTCATTTGCACATTCGGCCCCAGCCCTGGGTCCTGCCAAGAAGCCTGGACAAGGAAGATCTCTATGGGTGCTCGAGAGCCACTGGCAGACACACGTGCAGTCAGGCAAGAAAGCCATATGCCCAGGCCACAGCGGCCCTGCCACTCAGCACCGAGTGCCCAGGCAGATGGGAGAACCACGCTGCAAGCCTTTCCTAGTCGCCGTATGATGAATGAATGACTGTCCTCGTGGGATACTTCGCAGCAGAGCTAGCAAGAGCCGCAGCACGGATGCTGCCCACACACCTGCACTCCCGAGCCCTGCAGAGCTTTGGGTCCTCTCACTAGCGGAGTGAGGATGAGGGTGTGCTGACTCCATGGAGGTGCGCAGAGCAGAAATGCTACCCCTCGCACTGCCATGGCGGTAGGAGAGGAAATAAAACCCATGTCTTTTCAAAGATTGTGTGAGTGTCCTTGAGCTCCTCTTCTGGCTTTTCAGCAGCTGTTTGCCATCCACAGGCGAATGACAGAGAGGAAGGGAGGGCAGAGAACTGTGTAGATGCCAATGTCTTGCTCACTGCAGACAGCACTGACTGAGCCCCTGCCGTAAGGCTGACACAGTCCCTGCCCTCCTGGAGATTAACCCTTTAGCATGGGGAGGCGACAGCAGACAAATCAATAAGTAAGAGAGTGTTTGATGGTAATAAGTGTCCTGAACACAAAACCAAAACGGTAACGTGATGAGTAATGGCGAGCAGGGGGACTTTCTCAGATGGGAGTCAGGGAGGACCTCTGTAAGTAAGACGTCATGTCTGAGCTGAGAGCAAGCCAATGCCAAGGAGGCAGCCATCCGAGAGGCCCAAGGCGTGTGCAGGAAGAGGGCACAGTGGTGCAAAGACCCGGGATGGGAGTGAGCGTAGGTCTGCCCGGAACAGGAGGAGCACTGGGACCCAGAGCTCTGGGAGACAGTGGTGGCTTGAATGAGGGGAGTAGAGGTAAAGGGGTGACACGTGGCCCAATCTGAGATATATTCTTTACTGCAAAGCCAGTAGGACTCACTGGTAGATTGAGTGTGCTTGGAGGAGTGGGAAACAGAAGAACCAAGAGTGACTCTTTAGATTTAGGGTAGATAAATGCTGTAACCGAGCAAAAGATGGAAGAAGACTGGTTTGGCCATGTCAAGCGTGAGATGCCAGCTGCATATCTTGGTGGAGGTGCCAGGCAGGCGGCTGGAGAGATGGGCTCAGAGGAGGGTCAGGGCTAGAGATAGAAATAAGGGAGAGAATAGCTCCCACGTGGAGCCGGAAGGGAGATGTCTTTTGCTGCAGCCTGTGAATGTTGCTTTGCTTCCAAATACACCATGCGGTCCACACCCCCCTGCAGCCTAAGTCCCTGCATGTTTAAACAGCCAGGCTGTGAACCAGCTCTACCTACAGGCTTCACATGCAACATGTGGAGGAGCCTGGCCCAGTTCCTCCCCAACCCATGTTTATTCTCTCCACAAACATGTGTCCAGGACTTATACTGTGCCAGGGGCTAGGCTAGATAACTTGCCTGCAGAACAGAAGGCTTGCCCAGGGAGCTAGCTCATTTGGAAAGGAGATGGGAGGGTGGGCAGGGTGTGGCCGCAGGAAGTGGCAGGCATGGGGCCAGGCTGCCTGGGGGCCAGGCTTGCTGAGCCATCACCTAGCTGAGGACCTGAACCAAGTCCATCCGCAGGCTGCGAAGCCCTCATCACATCAGCGGCGGGAGGGGGGTGAGGGGGGGAAATGACCCCTTAGAGTCCCTTCCAGTTCCAAAATGCTGCAATTATCTGGAAATTATCATCTCAGCAGACAAATCATTTAGGCAAAAAAACAGATTTAAAAATCCTTTTGCTCCAATTATGCATTTTTTTAACTTGAATTTTCATGGTAATTGCCTGAAGCCTGAGTAGTCTGTCCCCAGACAAAGCAGTCTTTGAGTTCAACTCTGCTTTGTGTGTCAAAGCAAAGATACCCGCAGAGCAGACTCCACCTTCTTCTCTCTACACCTCCTCTCCGGGCTCCACCTCAGAGTGCACAGATGAGGAGGTGCATGCGAAATCTCCTTTGTACTAAGTACAGTTATTATAAGGTGTGGCCCCTTAGACACTACCCTCTCTATTATTTTGACAGTATGACTTCCTGTAATATTACTATCTCCTGTCATCTCAGTAACAAAGGCTGATACCTGGGTTTTTTTTCTTTTTTTTTTTTTTCACCTCTCAACAATATACTTGACATTTAATGCATCATCAAAAAGTTTCTGAGGTTTTGGGGCTAAAGCTCTAAAAGTATTACTTCCTGCTGCCGGGGCAGCAGCTCCGTTACCCAGAGCAGCCCCAAGACTTCTGAAGCAAGACTACTGCCCTGTTCTCGACTTCGCCAGACGACCCCAAGGATTTCAAAGCCAGCCCAAACCCCACCCCAGCCTCAGTGGGCCCTCCCAAGGCCTGAGAAATGGGTCCCAGAGCAGAAAGCACAGAAGCCATTGCTTCCAATCCCAAGCTCTGTCCCTTAGTTCTGTGGGTCCTTGAGCAAGTCACTTAACCTTTCTGCTACCCAGATTGGTGGAATTACCGCGTGGGGCAAAATGATCCCCAGGGAGTGGCCCAGCATCCATTCTCAGGTGTTCAAGTGGAGACTTGAACTGCCCTCCAGGCTAGTCAGGTGACCTGAAATGAAACCTGCAGTGAAACCGCATATTTTTCCTAAACGTTAGCTTGGTTTCCCCAAACTGCTCCCTAGTGGCCCAGCACCATGGGAATGTGTGGGCCTGCTCTGAGAAGGTGGGATTTGCAGCCAACAAGGCAGAAAAGCGATCGTCATTTACCCAACTCTATTACTTCAGCAGCATTTACAGCGCCACACATGTGTGGTCAGGGCCAAAGCCAGGCTCAAAGATACAAGGACAAATACAGCAAAGCCCACGACCTCTGGGAACAGACTGTCCAGAGGTTGGAATGGCATGTGAGCACACAGCTGCCCGCAAGAAGGGCTGGGGAAGACCGGAGGGGGTACAGGAAGGGAGCCCCTAATTATTCCCGAAGATTAGAGAGGGAGAGGCAGAGCAGGCTTCCCAAAGGAGCTAACACTTGACCTCACTCACTGTTTTTACAGTGGTTGGGCAGCTGGACATTCCAGGCAAAGGCAGTAGGAAACCCCATGGCCCAGGCCCAGAGAGAAGGGCTGGCTGGGTAACACACACAGACCCATCAGGCCGGACCACGATGCACATGGGGCAGTGCTCAAACCAGGCCCCAGGCTTCAGCATCTGCTGAGGAGTGTGGCTGTTTCTCATTTTGGGTTTTTGATCCATGGAGTGCGGTACAGGCTGTATAGCTAAGGGCCGGAGGCACTGATGTGTGAGGTCAGCCAGACTCAAATGGAATCCCTGCTTGTACTAATGGTGTGATCTTGGGAGAAATACTGAATCTTTCTAAACCCCCATCCTCTCATCTGTAAAATGGGCATAATAACACCCACCTCATAGATGGCAAAAAGAACAAATGCCATGTGCTGGCATTCAATTATAGCAGCCAGTTAAAACACACAGAGGAGGGCTCAGCTGTGCTTTTAGAATTATTCCTCTAGCGCTGTTTGGCAGATGGGCTGGGAGAAAGACAGGTGGCTGGGATGCATCCAAATGCATGAACACACACATACGCACACGCAAACTTCTTTTTTAATTTTTATTTGTTTATTTAGAGACAGGGTCTCCCTCTGTCACTCAGGCTGGAGTGCAGTGATGCCATCATAGCTCACTGCAGCCTCGACCTCCTGCACTCAGGTGATCCTCCCACCTCAGCCTCCTGAGGAGCTGGGACTACAGGCGCCCACCACCACGCCCAGCTAATTTACTTTTTATTGTTTTTTGTAGAGACGAGGTCGGGCTGTGTTGCTAGGCTGGTCTCTAACTCCTGGCCTTGAATGATCCGCCCGCTTCAGCCTCCCAAAGTGCTGGGATTACAGGTGTGAGCCCTCGTGCCCAGGCTCAAACTTCTTTGGTAGTGGGGTAAACAATGTACTACAGAGAAGATGTGATTAATTTGAAGGTGAAAGAGGGGAGGACTCCAAAACAGGCTTTAGGGTAAAGGCGACTTAGGAAATGGGTCTTGTTAGGAGGAGAAATTGGGAGAGAACAATGCATGGAGGTGTGAAATTTCAAGGTGTTAGGAGCAGTGAGAATAAACCAGAGCTGCTGGCCTCTGGGGGAGGAGGGTGGAAAAGGCTTTCACGGGTCCATACTCAGGAGACACATACATATTCCATGACCACTGGGTGTGCCAGAGCTGTCGTGATGAGTCCAGGCCAGATCCTGGGCAGG
This sequence comes from Rhinopithecus bieti, assembly GCF_001698545.2. NCBI lineage: Eukaryota > Metazoa > Chordata > Mammalia > Primates > Cercopithecidae > Rhinopithecus > Rhinopithecus bieti. The sequence goes on along the minus strand of NW_016814423.1, from coordinate 3,007,290 downwards.
CCTTGAATGACATGCTAAGGGACTTGGAATTTATTCAGAAAGTCGCAAGGAGGCCATTCCTTTATTAGAATTATCTTTTTCCCGTCCACTGACCCACACAAATCTTTCAAGGAAGGAGGGAGATTGCAGTAGAAGCGTGCCCACCACCCCCTGGCTCCCCCACATTCAAGAGAATTGAACCAAATTGCTTCCTGCTGCCCTGTTACCCAGACAGGGTCCACCCTCTCACAGCACACTGAATTTAACAATAATACTCATAATAGCTAACGTAGCTCTGTTTGAAGTGCTTTGACTGTCTTAACTCATTTGATCCTCCCAGCAAGACTGATATCCTTATTCTCCCATTTTGTGGATAAAAAACAAGACACCCAGCCATGAAGGAATGTTCCCAAGATCACCTAGCTGGTTAATGGATACATGGGTTGTGAGCCCCAGCAGTTCTGGAAAGTAGCCTTGCAAGTCAATGACTGAGATTTCTATCTTTTTTTTGAGACAGAGTCTGGCTCTGTCGCCCAGGCTGGAGTGCAGTGGTGCGTTCTCGGCTCACTGCAAGCTTCGCCTCCCGAGTTCATGCCATTCTCCGGCCTCAGACTCCCAAGTAGCTGGGATTACAGGTGCCGCCCCCGCTACCACGCCCAGCTCATTTTTGTATTTTTAGTAGAGATGGGGTTTCACCATGTTGGCCAGGCTGGTCTAGAACTCCTGACCTCAGGTGATCCACCCGCCTCAGCCTCCCAAAGTGCTGGAATTACAGGCGTGAGCCACCACCGTGCACAGCCCACAAAGACTAGAGATTTCTCTGCTAACAAAGGGGAGGGGCCCAGCACACAAGTGGCCCGGGGCGCCTCAAGGGGAAGGCAAGTTGCCATGTGAGGGCTCTTGGGGGCAGGATGGGTCAGAAGAAAGGTGCCTCTCATTGCATCAGGGGTCACAAAAACACTTACTGTCTTGTCTCACCTCTCTCCACAGAGGACAGTCTGGCCACTGTGGACTGAACACCACTAGCTCCCAGACAGAGGGCACAGCAGCTTAGAAGGTGCAATGCTGTGGCCAAATACAGAGACCGCCTTGGGAGCTGTGTTCATGGAAGTGAGAGAAGATGGGGCTGTCCTAGAATATTGGGGATCCCAAACTGAACCAGCCGCCTCTCTCCTCGCCACAACCCACCCCTGAGAGGGCTGGGGTCGATGCTGGGGATGGGCGATGGAGCTCCTTCAAAAGCGGCTTCTTCCCCTCCACATCCTGGAATGGTGTCTTCCTCCTCCACCTCTTTTCTTAGCCTGTGACTGTTCTTCCTTTACAACCCACTGCCCATATGAGCCCCACCTGGACTACGCCAGGCCAGAGGTTCAGAAATTCTGTGCAGAAATAAGGAGGGCATGCGGACAGCAGTTCTCCTGGATGTCTGATAATCCAAGGTCATCTGATAAGTTTGCAGGTGAGAAAGATAACTGCTCAAATCCAGGAAAGATTTCTGTTGGAAAGTAGGGGGTCTGAAGTGAAAAGACCAAAATGAACTCATCATGGATGTGGGGAAGGGGATGATAGCATCTGTGCCAGACACTTCAAGTCTATGAATTCCTTTATCACCACCATTTTACAGATGAGGAGGTAGGCTAGGAGCAGAACAGCCAGCGTGAGAACCAGGAGCTGTCTGATTCCAAAGCCCATGTCTCCTCTCCCTGCCACCCAGCCATAAGAAAGAATTTTTTTCCAACACTTAATCTCTCTCTGCTCAATAATGAAAGGCAGCTGCATCAGTATCTCTGCTTTCTGATCCATGCAGATGGGAAATCATCTAGAAAGCACATGCCTGGCACAGAAGCACCACGAACAGTCCTCATCCCCATGCTCTCTCTCCCTCCCCTTCTCCACCACTTCATGGCGCATCTGACCAGGAGCAACCTTCATCCCAAATATTGCCTCCTTCGGAGGGGTGAAGGACCAAGAAAGAGAAGCTTCCTTGCCTTGGTATGGACTGGAAAAGGAACAGCAATCTTTCCCCTTTGTTTCTACCCATCAGAACCTCTGGAAAATCCCATGTCTTCTGACAATGGTAGACAGAAGTTGTCCCTGCCTAAGACGCTCTTAGGATACTGGTTGTAGCAGCAAGGTGTGGCAACACGCACAGACCCCGGCAGGAAGCCAGACACACCACATTGAAAATCTAACTCTGTCTAGGAGACCAACTTCTTCCAGGTCCCCTGGGGAGTCATTAAGTTTCTGTGTCTTCATTTCCTCCAAGGTAGAAAGGGGTAATAATCTGACCTACCTCACCAGAGTGTTGTAAGTCAGAATAACTAATTAACGCTAGTGCAGCACTTTTGAAAGTAAAAAGCACTTTGCAATAATTAACGTGGTTTCTGCTTTCATCTCCTGCAGCCTCATAAATAGAGAGCTAGGTCCCAGATAGCTACAGATGGCAAGAAGCATGCCAGGCAGCCGGCTTTCCCGAGGAGCTACAAGGGCGGCTCTGTCAGGGCCATCAAAGTTGTCTCGGGGCTCCCGGCCACTGGAGACTGTTCCAAGCTGACAATTCCAAATCCATTTGCATCCACTTAGCTTTCCAGAGACCGAGGCATTTTTCAGTTACAGCAAACAACACATGAATGCGAAGCTCCAAGCAGGGAGCACAGGGCAAAAAGGATTGCAAAGTCTCTGGGGCTGCTGCTGACTTGTCTTGAAAAATCAAAATGAACTTTTTTCTTCAAAGACTTTACTTTTATTCATCATCATTATAAAAACAGTCAAGTCCTTGAGGTCTACAGCTGCAGATAATGCATACAAAATGGGTTCTCTGAGAAAAAACAAAAAACAAAAACGTATAATAATGATGCTGTAACACTCTTGTGAGCAAAGGGCCACAGGAAAGCCCGGGTTTGGAGTCCAGCCTTCACCTCCACTGGACACATTTTGCCTGTTGGGATGTGTGTGTCCCAAAAAGGCACCATCTTTATGAGGACGTTCATAGCTGGGAGGCACCTTCCAGAAGGTAGAAGCATCTTTACTTATGCAAACTGCTACACCCTGGAGGATGGTATCCCCTCTGCCAGCTGTCACCAGCACCCCAAAATGTAACACAGCTTTCATCAGTGTATCACAGAGACCGTGTTACAGGGGTTCGGGGGTTGTGAACCTGGTTGATTGGTAGAGTGCTTCAGGTCCACATCGTAAAAACGCTTCTGTGGGCTGAGTTGAGAATCATGAGGCATAATAGCGTTTCTTCGGAAAGTGTATTGATTTCCACGTGGCTGCCTTAGGATCTAGAATGCCGGCCACTCATAAGAGAAGGAATGCCCTGAATTATGAGACACATGTTCCCTCCATGATTTCAGAAGGGAGGAATGCAGTTATCTTGAATTTCCTTGGATAGGTGGTGTTCCTTTCCTCCTTCTTTCCCTTCTTCCTCATTCCCCTCCTCTAGGCCATTCTGTCAGCCAATACACCATTGGTGGCTAACATGGACTTCTCAGAAGAAAGTTAGAGAGAAGCTTTACCAGAAAGTGGGGAGTTGGTGGGAGCTGGGTAGGGGTATGACTGGTTCTGTGGTACTGAAGAACACTTTTCCAGACTCCAAAATATGTTTGCAGGGAGGCAAGAAGGAACAGGAGCAAGATGGGGCCTCCAGACAAACTGGCATAAGTCCTCGATGCCAGGAGCATAAGAAGGAGAAGCAAGGAGAGAGAAGATCTAGAAGCAAGGGAACTTCCAGAGCCCCTTCTGATCAAGAAATTGATACAGCAGCCCCTGGGGGTCCAGACTATCACTGAGACGCCTGTGAAAAGGCCAGTGCTTAGTCCAGCAGTGGACGAGGCAAGTGGACAGTGAGATGACCTAGTCATGAGTTTTGGATGGGCTCAAGTGAGAAAAGAAGGTAGGGGAGAAATGATTCGTTTTGTGTTCAAGATGAAAAGGCCACCCTCCCTTCTCCAGGGGAATGAATTCTTATGTAGCTCAGATGTGTGTCTCCTCCAAATCTCATGTTAAAACATGAGCTCCAGTGTTGGAGGTGGGCCTGGTGGGAGGTGTTAGGATCGTACGGGTGGATCCTTCGTGAATGGCTTGGTGCCATCCTCACAGTATTGAGTGGGTTCTCACTATGAGTTAATGTGAGATCTAGCTGGGTAAAGGAGACTGCCACCTCCTCCCTCCCTTGCTCTTGCTCTTGCCATGTCATGGGCCTGCTCCCTCTTCACCTTCTGCCATGAGCAGAAGCTTTCTGAGGCCCCCCACTGGAAACAGATGCCGGTACCAGGCTTTATGTACAGCCTGCAGAACCACGAGCCAAATAAACCTGTTTTCTTTATAAATTACCCAGTCTCCAGTATTCCTTTATAGCAACACAAATGGACCAACACAGATTCCGTTCCCTGAGAGCCAAGTGGTGCCACTGGAGTGTGTCTCCCAGATGCTGGTCCCCAGGGAGATCTCCCAGGTGAGTCGCTGGGGGCAGGTGGCAGTCAGGCAGGGACCTCGCAAGCCTGTGGTCCCAGTCACGTTCTTGAACTTCCTGCAGGGTCCCCTCGTGGAGCTTCCCTCTGAGCATGGTGAAGGCCAGAAGAGAAAAAGAGGCAGCAAAAACCCTTGTCTTTCATTCTGACGAGGGTTGTGTGGGGCTGATGCTGGAAACCCATCGCAATCTCAACAGCATAGGTGCTGGCCAACTCCGAGGGACGCGACAATAGGCCCGCCTGTCCCAGGGCCCATCGGCTGAATATCACTTCTCCACAGAGTGTCAGCCAAGTTTCCTTCTTTTAAAGAATATTTTGGCTGGGCCAGGTGGCTCACGCCTGTAATCCCAACACTTTGGGAGGCCGAGGCAGACAGATTCCCTAAGGTCAGGAGTTTGAGACCAGCCAACATGGGGAAACTCCACTTCTACTAAAAATATACAAATTAGCCGGGCGTGGTGGTGGCGCCTGTAATCCCAGCTACTCCGGAGGCTGAGGCACAAGAATTGCTTGAACCCAGGAGGCGGAGGTTGCAGAGAGCCGAGATCGTGCCACTGCACTCCAGCCTGGGTGACAGAGCGAGAGACTCCATCTCAAAAATAAGTAAATAAATAAAACTAAAGGACAATTTAAGATTAAATGACGAAACACACAAGCGGAGAATGTACGATGCTTGTTCTGCATGGCTTTGCATGAGATCATTATCACCATATTGTGCAGGGCAGCTTCTTGGGTGTGTAACCTCCCTAGGACTTCACAATTAAAAGGATCCCACACTTGGTTTAATGCTCTGCTGTTGCTGTCTTAATAATCATGCTGGAAAAAAGTGCCCCATGTTTTCACTTTGTACTGGAGCCAGCAAACTATGTAGCCGGTCCTAGACTGGTAGGTAAGAAATACAGGTATCACCAACTTCCCCATTTCCAATGAGGAGACTAAGGGATAAGGTGGTAAAATGGATTCCCTAAAGTCACCCCGCTAGTAAGCAGCTAACTCCAGTCCCAGGTCTCCCTATAGCAGCATCTAGTCTGATCCATGAATGTAATGAGCACGTTTCTGAGCACCTGCCCAGCTCAGGACAGTGACTTGATCCCTGCCCCATGCCTTCTATCATGAGCCCCTTACACTGTTTATATCACTTGAGACTCCCCGGGCTCGAACTGATGCCCATGCCGGGCCAAGCTGGGCGAGTCAGATGGTCTCTCCAGGGAATCTAGAACTTGCACCTAGAGGGACAGATGGTAGGAGGGGTAGAAGGGACATCCGGAGCCATCGTGAGAACAGAGGAATGGCAGGTTCAGGCATGAGAAAATCACATGAAGCCATCTGCATCTCCCACTCTCCCTTCCATATCCTAAATTCATGGATCCCAAGGAGACACAGTCTAGAGGAAGGCTGGGATCTCCCATACGGCCAGGTGATAATAATCCAGGTACTTAAAGAAAACTGCTTCATGTGTCCTCACCTATGGTCAAAAATCTGCCAGACCTGCTGGGAGAGAAAGTTACAGGAGGATGGAGAGTAGTGGCTGGCAACATCTACCGCTTCATATTTACAAACATATGTAGCACCTCCTGTGTGTTAAATACCCTTCTACATGTTTTACATCTATCAGTTCATTTCATTGCAACAACCCTATGAGACAGGTATTACTATCATCAACCCCAGTTTATAGGTAAAGAAACCGAGGCACAGAGAGGTTAGATAACTTGCCTGAAGAAGTCACACAGCTTGTATGAAGTAGAGCTAGGATTTAAACCCAGACAGTCTGGCTCCAGAGCCTAGGTTTTTAACCCTCTTAGAAGCTGCCTCTCAAAAAAGAAGCTGGCCTCTTATTCTGGCCAGTCTGAAATAAGCAACATGCAATTTCCATTTTTAAGTTTCATTTTACCTTCTCAAAATGCAGTGTCTCAGAAGTCTTGACTATTTGAAATCAGGAAGGCCTCTGAGCAGTCAAAAGGGATGTTACAAAGACGATACACAAAAGCGTGAATATTCAGTCCCTCCAATTCCCACTGAATGCCTATTTGCTCAAACTCTCTCTATCTCTCTTTTTCTGTCCCTCCCTCTCTCTCTCACTTACACACACAGAGGGGAGAGAGAGAGAGAGAGAGAGAGAGAAAGTTTTGTTATCCACTTTCAAGCTCACAGTAAGTGAGAAGGAAATGGTAGTTCACTATGCTGACAGTATCAAGAAAACATTACTATGAGCCTGGTAGTAAAAGAAGAAGACAGAAAAACCCTAAAACCAACTCTAAAACGTACAAAGCATGGCAGCAGGACTTCATGGAATAATGTTCAAACAGCCCTAAACACCTTCATCCTCTGTCCCAGCTTTTTATTATACAAATAGCCTTCTCTTGGTAGTTAAGCCATTTCCAGCAAGGTTATCAATGACTTGCAGATGAAGAAATCCTGATTCAATAAGCAGCTGAGAATATTTGCTACAATCAGTAGATGACATTTGAAAAGGCAGGGGAATATGTGTTACTTTTTTTAAAGATTTATGTCTAAAATGGTTACTTTAGGAAAAAACTTTGAGAGCTTAAGTGGGTAGACAGATATTTTTATTTCTTTGTTGGTTGGTTGATTGGTTAGTCGAGGGGGAGGTGCTTGTTATTTTGGGTTTGTACTGTATGTTGGTTTTCTAAAAAAACGTAGTTGCCCTTTAAAAGAGTCATGTGCTGTCTAGTTCACCACAGTCCCCACCCTTCCTTCTTCATGTTGAATTTTTTGTTTTAAGATAATGGTAGGTTCACATGCAATTGTGCAAGATAATTCAGACAGATCCCATGTTCTTTTTACCCAGTCTCCCCCTAACTGGGACATCTTGCAGAACTCTAACACAGGATCACAACCAGGATATTGACAAGGACAGTGAAGACACAGACAGTTCAATCACCAGCAGGATCCCGCGGGATAGACACACCCATCCTTATCCTGCTCCTCCTCAGCCCCAGGCAAAGGCAAACACTAATCTCTTCTCCAATTCTGTAATTTTGTCAAATGCAGAGTGTTATAGAAAGGAAATCATGCAGTATGTGGCCTTTGGGATTTTTTTTTCACTCATCGTAATTCCCCGTAGATTGATCCATCTTGTTGCGGGTATCAATAGTGCGTTGCTTTTACTGGCCAGTAATAGTCCAAGGTGGTTTGTTTACCCAGACACCCACTGGAGGACATAGGCACCATTCTTTTTTGCTTTTTTCCCAGATGGTTTCCTCATTCATATGACCTGCCTTGCCCAGTGGACATTTGAACTTTCAACCCCCGGGGTGGTGTCTCACCTAGGACGGGAAAACTATCCGAATCCAAAAGATATCCACAATGACTCACTTCCTCTCAGGGTAGAGCTTTCAGTCTCTCCTCTCTGTGGATTATTCATGGCCACAATTTTAATCCCAAGGAGGAAAGCTTCCCCAGAATGTAACCGGCTCTGGCCCCCTATTATTAGCTGGTGTGTACTCAGGAAATGCAAAACTGGAACCAATATAAACAGGACAATAGATAGCACCAAAAGACACTCGAACATAAATATGGAAATTCCTTAGGGGGCACCTCTGCTTTGTGTTCTGCCTTCTGGTAGCTCCTTTTGTGAGCATAGATAAGCAGGGTCAAGTCCATTGAGAACTCTCTGTGCCTTATCTTTTACCCATCCTATCTCTCATTGATCCCAGGGAGACTTCAGAATGCTCCTGGGTTGCGTACTTCATTCTTTCTCAGTGAATTCCTATTTTTCATCTGGCTAACTTCTGGGACACATCATCTTTGTTTTTTAAACATCTCACTCTTAGTATGAGATAAATTCTACTAGCCCTAAAGCACTCGAAGTGTCTTATATCACATATTTCATTCAGTAAATATCTTCTGAGCACCTATTCTATGCCATGACTGTACTTAATGATGACATAAATTCAAATTCTTTAACTCACAAAATATATTCTCTAACTCAGCCACAAACAGAGTCGTAAATGAGGGTTCTCCAGACAATGGCCACCATGCTGGGTCCCCCACTGCCAGCATCTCATCTGTAGTGGATGACTCAAAACATTCTTGATTGAGCTGACTTGCTAGGATCTATGTCAGGAATTGGATATGTGTGGGTTGGATCAGTCTGCTCAGCTAGGTCCTGGCAGCAATAACCTCCTCGTTCCACCACAATACATTTTCCAATCATTCTTCACCTGGATTACTGGCAACGCCGCATGAACCACTCCTCCTATCAACGTTGCTCACTGGTCATTCCTTTGACACTGAGGACCGTACTACACACCAAGCACTGGGAATTACAGCAAGAGCACCATTCTGTTTGGTCCCACGATGTTTGGGAAAATAAGTATAACTGCAAGATAAGTAAGACTATTATTCCTGTTTTACAGAAGCACCCAAGGGCAGAAAGGTGATAGGACCTCAAAATCCCAGAGTTGATCCATTGGAGCGGGAATCTGAACTCAGGTCTGTCTGACATCAGAGCCCATTCTCTGGGGACTTGGCCAGACCCCTTTTCTAGCCCCCAAAGTCCCAGAAAAGACCTTCGCCCACCTCCCTGATAAGACAAATGCTTATCACCAATCTTTCTAGAAAAGAAGAACCCAGTTTGGGCCTCCTCTCAGAGGGCTCACGTAATTTCACTCCTCTAACACTGCAAATCAAGCTCTCAGGAAGCTGACTTCAGATGCAGACTTGGGTCGGTTCCTAAGGAGTGATGTGTGGATCCGGACCAGTGGGGGAGTAAAGAAAGGACTGGGTGCAGGGGGTGCAGGGAGATGTTGAACTTCAGTGAAGTCAGAGTTCAAGCCTCGGCGTACCCAAGGGGAACTGAAAATGGCCCAAGTTAAGTCAAGGAGACCGTGCCTTTGTACCCCACACCAACCAGGCACCAGGTGTACACTGCCCCAGGAAGCAGATCTGACCTTGGCCCATGCGGATCCCAGGGAGGGACTCAGCTGAGAGCTGTCTGCCGTCCCACAGCTGGGGAATTGGGCAGTGCACTCCGGCATCTGTTAGGCTTAACTCTAGTTTTCTTTCTGTAGCTCTCCTGTCTTACAGAACCTCTAAATTGGGTCCAAGGAGAAGTCAAGTCAATTTTGTACATTTTTCCTACATTCTTCTTCTAAAGATCCCAGTATTCATTTTTCAATTCATTCTTTCCTCTTTCTCAATAAAGATAACAAGCTTTCTCTCCACGGCCTCTACTTACCTGAGAAAAAGTCAGGAAAATTGTCTCCCTGCATCTTCAGAGCTATGACCTCTAGAAACGTGCCCTGGGGATGAGTTCTGCTGCTAGAGCCTGGAGTGAGCCTCCCTAGTCCTGTCTGCTCCAGCTGCCCTCTTCCTGGAGCCTCTGCCTTCTCTCCCCACCCCCTCTGCTCTCCAACCCTCTGTTCCTGCCCATGCCCTTCATGCCCCGCACCTGGACCATGACCACAGCATCCCACCATCCCCAGTCTTGCCCCCACAAATCCACCCTGCGCCCCTCCTGCTGCCCTAGAGATTTTTCTAGATGCAAACCTCCATGTGCCTGGTTCACCCACTGTTTCCATGATGAGAGTCACATTCTTTACCCTCACATTCAAGACTCTCCCAGTCTGGCCCTGCTGACCTCTTCAGCTTCTTTTCTTTTCTTTTTTTTGAAGTTCTGGGATGCATGTGTAGAACGTGCAGGTTTGTTACATAGGTATGCATGTGCCATCGTGGTTTGCCGGACCCATCAACCCGTCATCTACATTAGATATTTCTCCTAATGCCATCCCTCCCCTAGCCCGACTTCTTTTCTTGATAGCCCCCCGCAATGATACACATATGCACATGCACACATGCACACACACGTGTACACATGCACACATCTGTGCACACATGCACATGCCACATGCACACATCATTCTGACGATGCTGAACTGTGCTTGGTTTTTCCTCATCCACCACATTACTCCTACCTCCATGCCATTCCCCACAAAGTTCCTTCCATCTGACGTGGCTTACCTTTCCTACACCAGGTTAACTCCTTCAAGATCCAGTTAAGGTGTTTTCTCCTCCAGGAAGCCTTGCTTGCCAACAGAAGCTGGGCTACACCACCTTCCTGCCCGCAGCCTGGTTTCCACAGCACTCAGACTTGCCTCTACCACACCCCTTATTCTTCGGAAGTGTCTGCCATCACTGCGCTGCCATGCGCCTGCAGGCAGGAGAGCATCTCTTCTTTTTCTGTGTCCCTCATGCCTGGCACAGTATAGGAACTCAGGTTAAGCTTGTTGACCTGAACAGACCCAACCGCCTCTTCAGCATCCACACCAGCTATTTTCCGCATGTCCTCAACTCTCTACCTCCTTCCCCTTCAGAATTCTGGCTTGCCCCAAATGTGCCCATTTTCTCTACTTCACAAGGTGAGTATTCAGCACAGTTGTGCTGCACATTAAGTAAAACTGGTGTTAGGAAAAGTCTGTATTGTTTAAAAAAAAAAGTGAGGGTGATTGTTTCTCTTTATAAAAGGCTGCTAGCCTCGGTTTCTTTAACAAGGAAGCTCCAAGCACAGTCAGAGTACATGCCTGCAAACGCCACTCTTCAAACCGAATGTGATTACTTCAGGATGCCTGTACTTTCTTCTTTATATTTTTATATATTATTTAAATTTTATATAATGAGAATGTCTCAACACATTCATCAAAATCAAAAGAAACAGAAATATATTTTCATTGTGGGAGAAACACAGAAAAATAAATAGGCTTCCTGGTACTTTTTTTTAAATCCCAAATAGATTAAAAAAAAAAAAAAGGTAGGGCCGGGCATGGTGGGTCACAACCTGTAAATCTCACATTTTGGGAGGCTGAAGGTGGGTGGATCACCTGAGGTCAGAGTTCAAGACCAGCCTGACCAACATAGTGAAACCCCGTCTCTACTAAAGACACCAAATTAGTCAGGTGTGGTGGCACATGCCTGTAATCCTAGCTACTAGGAGGCTGAGGCAGGAGAATTCCTTGAACCTGGGAGGCAGAGGCTGCAGTGAGCCAAGATCGTGCCATTGCACTCCAGCCTGGGCAACGAGAGTGAAACTCCATCTAAAAAAAAAAAAAAAAAAAAATCCCAAATCCCTTAATCTCTAGGCTCACTAGCAGGAACAAATTGCACATTCATAGGGCTGTATGCCCAAATGCATTTTAAATTATTCCATTTGAAAACTGTTTCTTTCACTATAAGTCTCTAAGAGCCAATGTTTTAGAAACAACGTTAGCCATCCGGACACTATTGTGACACTGAAGATGTACACATGAAGCAAGCTCCCAGTCAGGGAGCCTCGAATCCCAATCCACACAGTAAAGTAACTCTCAGCAAGTCAACGGCGCTCGCTCAACCTCCACTGCTTTGACCATGATGAGATCATCTCTGCACCCCCCACAGCTTTCCAGTAAAAGGGGAAAACACTGAGACAACATATGTACACTTGCTTTAAAAAGTAAAAGACTAGGCCGGGAGCAGGGGCTCACACCTGTAATCCCAGCACTTTGGGAGGCTGAGGTGGGCGGATCATGAGGTCAGGAGATCAAGACCATCCTGGCAAACACAGTAAAACCCCGTCTCTACTAAAAATACAAAAAATTAGCCGGATGTGGTGGCGGGCTCCTGTAGTCCCAGCTACTCAGGAGGCTAAGGCAGAAAAATGACATGAACCTGGGAGGCGGAGCTTGCAGTGAGTCCAGATTGCGCCACTGCACTCCAGCCTGGGCGACAGAGCAAGACTCTGTCTCAAAAAAAAGTAAAAGTCTAAAGTCACCATGATAACAAGTGGCAGAGGGGTTAGGATTACTAATAATATGCCAGTAGCTGCCATTCCCCTATCCCTTGCAGTCCCTGCCCCGTCCCTGTGAGTACAGCCATCCCTGTGTGGATTCTCCCCTCCCTGCAGGCTGCCCTCCAAATGCTGTCCTCCATCCTCATCAGGCAGGACTGATTCCCAGGCTCTGGACTGATTCCCAGGCTCTGGTGCTTTCTGCCCATCCCTCCTTCAGGTACCAACCCTGGACGGCACTGAGTTTTTACACTAATGGGCAAAAATCGCCAGCTGAACGGGAGCCTAAAACTACATACTCTTTCCTAAACATACATTTTTTTTTTTACTTTTCATATTATTTTTTAGGGAGGGGTATCTCAAAATTATTTTAAAGAAGCATTTGATTGCCCAATCTGGAGAATTCTTTTAACAAGTTTTAGGACTTAAAGAGCCACATCATCTAGTGGCTTATATCTTCCAATAGAGAGACTAAAAATCACTTTCACCTGTATTAAATCCCATTGCATCCCTGCCAGGTGGGAGGCAAATTGTCTCAAATCCATGAGTCTTCTGCACCATGAATGATATGGTTTGTCTGTGTCTTCACCCAAACCTCACCTTGAATTGTAGTTCCCATAATCCCCAAGTGTCGGGGGAGGGACCCAGTGGGAAGTAATTGAATCCTGGAGGCGATTACCTCCATGCTGTTCTCGTGATAGTGAGTGAGTTCTCACAAGATCTGATGTTTTTATAAGAGGCTTTTTCCCCTTTGCTTGGCACTTCTCCTTGCTGCCGCCATGTGAAGAAGGACGTATTTGCTTTCCCTTCCACCATAATTGTAAGTGTCCTGAAGCCTCTCCAGCCCTGCAGAACTGTGAGTCAATTAAATCTCTTTTTATAAATTACCCAGTCTTGAGTATGTCTTTACTAGCAGTGTGAGAACAGACTAATACAATGGATTATCAAGTATCTTGGATTTAATCCCACAGCCTGTGAGTGAGGGTGGTCAGGCCAGAACTAGAAGCTCCATGCCAGACCTGCTTGGTCCACTGGACCAGGCATCCACTTTTTTTCAGTAGCGAAGAATACATCAGGGAACATATCTGTCAATAACAAACTGAACACTGTCTTTAAGATGCTCCCCAGGGCATTTATCCTAAAGGAAGGAAGTCGATATACCAAAGAGATACCTACACCCCCATGTTTATTGCAGCACTATTCACAATAGCCAAGATTTGCAAGCAACCTAAGGGTCCAGCAACAGATGAGTGGATGAAGAAAATGTGGTGCATATACACAATAGAATAGTATTCAGCCATAAAAAAAATTAAATCTTGTCATTGGCAGCAACGTGAAGAAGCCTGGAGGACATGATTTTAAGCAAAATAAGTTAGGCACAGAAAAACAAATACCACATTTTTTTTTTACTCATATGTGGAAACTAAAAAAAAAAAAAGAGAGAGATTGAGCTTAGAGAAGCAGAGAGTAGAGTTGTAGAGATTAGGATGGGAATGGTAGTGGGGAAGGGAGGATAGGGAGAGGTTGGCTAATGGACACAAAGTTACAGCCAGGTGGGAGGAATAAATTCTAGTGTTCTGTAGCACTGGTAGGGTGAATATTGTTAACAATAATTTAGTGTTATTTTCAAAAGCTAGAAGAAAGGATTTTGAACGTTCACAACACAAAGAAATGATAAATGTTTGAGGTGATGGAAACACTAACTATTCTGATTTGAGTATTGCACACCGTATGTTGAAATATCACCTGTACCCCAGAAATTTGTACAATTATTATGTGTCAACTAAAAATAAAAGGAAAAGAAAAAATATATTCCCCCAGGACCTGGCAGCAAATATCCCATTGAAAGAAAACTGGGATTCCCAGTTTTGTTTTTTATAAAAATCTCTGATATTCATCTTCTCAAGCAATAATAGCATCTTTGTCTAGGGAAAAAATCTGGTTTATTTATATGGTTTGACTTATATCTGGTAAGGAGAGGAGTAGAGGGTGGTCGGTGTTCATTAGTATCATGAAATCAGTACAGTGGAGCAATTAAGAGCTTAGACTTTAGAGTCTGAAATGCTAGGGTCCCTTTTCCAGTTCAGCCACTCATGCATCATGTGGACATAGACTAGTTACTTATCTTCTTATGGCCAACACCTGACTCAGAGTGTTGGCAATGAAATGACTTGATGAAAGCCAAGTGCAGGATAAAGAACCTCGTGCATAGTGAGCATATGAAACATTATCATCATCATCAGCCATCAACAACCAGAAACTTCCAATCACCTGCTACATTCAAAGACCTGCCCAAGGCACTGAGAGTTGTTCACAGTTCTTTTTAGGAAGAATGTTTGAGAGATTTGAGAGGTATTTGTCAAGTATAACAATGAATTTAAAGATATTCAGGAAAAACTATCAGTCTAATCACTTTTCTAAACTACAAGCAAATTGCCTAACATAAGCATTATCTTTTAACTATACAAATAATGCAAAGTAACTAGTTTAGAAAGCAAGGAGGTGCAAAGAAGCATCCATTTGCGTGGACATTTGTTCACTGGTTGCTCCTATGCTTAAGTTGGTTGTTTCTTAGGGCCTGGCCACGGTCCCCTTGGATGAGAAGCTTACAACTATCATAGTCTTACTTCTGCAACTTTAATTTCCAAGTTCATAGGAGCAACACTATAGATAAATATCATGACTAGAGATGAATGTTCAACTCCACCCACACACACACACACACACACACACACACACACACATACACATATCCTCCCCTCCATGACATCCCACGTCCCCATCACTCTCAACTGCAACTGTCTATGGAACTTTTATCCACTTCTCTGGTTCTTTGTTCTGGGACATCCTCCCTTTTACACCAAACATGGAGTCATGTCAGCTACTCTTGTTTATTACCACACAGAATGGCTCGTACCTCATGATGTAGGAATGTTCTGTGCTATTGCTGCAAACCATTAAACTTTAAAGCATAGAACAGCTTTCATGTTTCTTCTTCTTTGGAAGAAGACAAAGCACTGACTTCACTGCCATTTGTTTCATAACTTACTCACATTACAGCCCTGAAAACATTCTACTGTTTTAGGCCAAATGACTTCCTTGAGGGAGGAGCATAGGTTTCTAGAGCAGAACCAGCAGGTTAGCTCTCAGGGTCAACCAACGTATGCGATGGACTCTGGCTCCCAAGAGCTGGTGCTTTGGTCCCCAGATTAAGGGCCGTTACTATATATAGATCAGCCATCCTCACCACCCATACAGCAATGGACCAATTTGGAAGGAGCCACTGGTTGGCTTTATACTTAGAAGACAGTTATAAGAGGAGCAACAGAGTAGTGACCTTACTGAATGCTCTTAGTACTTCTACTCATCCAGGGACCTATGAGGCTGTGAGAAGCCGAAACTGATGTGCTGAAAAGTAGAGTGAAATGGAAATAGATCTGTTATGAGACAGAAGGTCTTAGAGCCCAAAATGAACTTACTCCAAACATCCATCTTTGCTCCCAGTCCAAAAGTCATACAACATAACTCAGTCAATGCCAATGTCCAGAGAGTTAATGAGTAGCTGCCAGTTTCTGCTAGATCATTCTTTATCAGAACATAATTCTGTAAGTCCCCTGTTAAATTTTCAGAACCCTAGAGGGAGGGAACCTATCTCTTCTATCTTTACATTCCAGTTCTTAGCACAAATGGCTGGCACAGAGCAGGCTCACCACAGATATCCGCAAAGTGAGTTGAGGAAAAGCAAACATCATCCTCCTGAGCTTAGTGTTCTCAGGAATCCCCAAGCTTTTGAGGAATGGAGGAATGACCTTCTAACTCCAGTCACATCATGACTAGTGATGAATGTTCAGCATACACAGACACACACACACACAAACACACACACACATACTCCCCTCCGTGACACCCCATTGTTTCCCTAAACCAGAGTCAAGTACTAGGATGCAGGCTTTCTGGAATGTACCTCCCTGGAATTCCCAGCATCTGTTGATTCTATGAGTAACCGTCAGACACTGGCCACCACTATCTGTCATCAGATAATATCCTTTTCCTCCCACTAGCCAACTGGATTCTGAACCTGAAATACCCTTAGAAGGATATTTCATTTCGGTTCGTAGTCTGGCTGCAGCCTCAGCCAGGCAGGCAGGCAGGATACAAGGGTCACCACACATTCCTGCTGGTTCTGGGAGGCAGAGCCATGGCCTCTCACCCTCAGGGCCTTGCCAGCCAAGATCCACCCATTCCAACAGCATTCTTCTTTCCAAGGGCCTCTCTCTCCAGCCAACGTCCTCTTCACCCTATTATTCTGAGGCACTTGGCTTTCCCTTGTTCCTGTGGGGTGGCCTAAGTGGGTGGCTACTTTCTACATGTCACAAAATTGCACTTGATTTTCTACCGTCTGGCCTTCTCCAGTACACTGGCTATATGATCTGGTTTGCTACTCTCTCTCCAGTGTTTTTTAAGAATTTCTTTCCCAAATGTGCTTTCCAGATACCAGGCTCCAGTGTTGAGCAACAGGTGTAGACTCCTTGTCAAAACTGTGCCAGAGGCTAACACCATTGACAGGCAAGGGTCTCCTCACTCCCCAGGGACTCCGCACCCTTGAAATGGAACAAGGAGAAAAGCTATACTTGGGTCCCCTAGAGCAGAGACTCAGGACTGGGGCCCATCTCGCTGGGGTTCTGGGGCGACATGAGATTCATATCTCTTCATTAATTTGATTGCCAAGAATTCAAGAGTGTATCCATTACTTCTTTTAAAAGATTTTATCTTCTTTATCTGTTACTGCTTTTATGATTGAATTTTTTGTTACAGATTACTTGTTAATATCTGAATATTTCTATGGATTTCCTATGGAAAGGTATGAAAATAATTCTTCCTATGGTGCATTTACAGTTTCATAGGCGGCATTATCAGGTATATACTGGACAAGAGAGCTTATGTTTTGACAAGGCATTGATGACTGTTGAATCTTCAGTTTAAAATTTTACATATGTGATGACGGGAAGAATTTGTCACAGAATAGCTTCTGGCCCCTTCCATTTCAAACCTTGCTCATCTTCTATGACCCACACGTTTCTGGTGCCAGGTCCTTAAGTGCCTGTTCACCTCAGCTCAGTCACGGAACTGGTTGAGTCAGCACAATCAGCATTAGAAGCATTTCTGTAAACCACTCCTATACGAGTGGCTAGAAATAGTTAACTATACACAGAAGCAAATGTGAACCTCATAAATATATACCTCTAATCCAAACTAAATGTCTGCTTGACTCCACTTCCCTTAGTCTGATCCCAAAAATGCCTGCAGTCACCAATTCAAGAAGGGAGTATATTGGAGAGGAAATTGCACTCGAAAGAGACCATGATCTTAACCAATTATAGTTCATTTATCTTATTTGTATAAATTTTACAAAAAAAAAATTTTTTGTATAAATTTTACAAGCATGTGAACAGTTTACTGAACCCTCACATGGCTGAGAAGGTGAAGGGGCCTGAGCCGAGGCTTTGATTGTCTTTATAGAAATCCATTCTGTCAATCAGAACAGATGTAGCTGATGAGCAGTTGGCTCCATTACCGGCACCTACTGACTGAATGAGCATCCCTGAATGTTGACTGCTAACGTTCATAAACATCTGCACATGTCTATGACTAAAGACTAGGTTCTCACTCTAACTTGTTCCAAGTTCTGTTTTGCCACCCTTTGCTTTCGTTATATGTTATTGCAGCCTTCATCTGTACATTTAGGCATTTTTAAATATGTGGTATATATTAAGGGGCTTTCTGGGATCACAGAACATATCTCTCTACAAAGGCAGATGTAAGAATAGTTTCGATTAAAGGGCAAAATCCAAGCATCCCTGAGTGTTGACTACTGACATTCATAAACATCTATAGGTGTTTATGACTAAAGGCTACGTTCTCACTCTAACGTGTTTCAAGTTGTTTTGCCATTTTTTTCTTTCATTAAACCGTTCCTTCTTGCCTTCCTTTAAACACTCATTTGCTGTAGTCTCAACCTCTTTCATTTTTGTGTTACTGAAGCTTTGATCTGCAGACAGTAGGTATTTTTAAATATGTGGTGTATACTAAGGGACTTTATAAAGACAGGATTACAGAAGATACCTATCTCCAAAGGAGGATGTAAGAATAGCTTGGATTAAAGGGCAAAACATGTAGATCAGGTAGAGGAAAGTATTAAGCAGTCAACTGATGAGCGAGCCAACCAACCAAGCCACCAGGAGTCCTAGGAAGCATTTCCTGCCCTCAGATCAGGTCAGGAGCCAGACATTGGTATCTGTGTGTTGACTTCTCCTCTACTGGAATGCACGTGTGTTGACAGGAGGAACTGCATCCTTCATCTCATGTGTCCAGCATGGTACATGTGCAATCAGCTTTATCAAACGAATGAATGAATGACCAAACATGGAGAATGGTCTATTTTGTTGACGGGCGGTTAGGATTGTTGATGATTAGGAGTCATTGGAAACCTTGGCAAGTGTGATTCTGGCAAAGGTGAGGCAGAGGAAATCAGATCAGAGAAATTCCGGAAGCATGTTGTTTATGAAGGAAACTCATTGTGGATGCATGCTACAGGATGTAGGGAGTGAGGGGGACCGGAAGTGCAGTTCTGAACAGGGCCAAACATCTGGGTTTTATTTTATAAAAGAAGGTTTCCAAAAAGAGAGGCTGAGACCCAAAGAAAAGAGAGCTGGAGGCCGGGTGCAAGAGGCAGAACAGGGATGTGTCTAGATGAGGGTGACAAAAGGCCTTCCTGAAGCCGGTGACTTAACAGGCTTGCATGGTGCAGGGTCCTGGACCTTGGTCTCCTATAGGGAAATGCTTACCTCACGGGCCACAACACCGGCACAAGCAAATGAACTTCCTGGTAAAAAGGAGCAACACCATCACAGAGACATCAGAAGGGAGGCATCAGAGGCACCAGGTAACGGGAGGGGAAGCAACATGCAGCATGGACAGACGTCAACAGTGGAATGAGAATGCGCCAGAAGGTCCTGGTGGGTGGCAAGCAGCATTCTGCCTCCGCCAACTCATCAACACAACACGGGTTCTTTTCGTTTTTCCTCTAACCACAAATCATTCATTAATTTTCTTTAGTGTCTTCTGGGATTGCCATCCTCCCATTTCCATTGAGGATTCCTGAACTTAACAAAAGTGTTCTATGGGTTAGAACCAGACCTGAAAGCAGCACATTTCATCATGAATTTGTAGCTTACATGCACCTGGTAGTCCTTCCTCAGACAGGTGCATATTTTACCTAAGTGAATTACCCTGGAGTTGTGACTTTCTAATTCTGTCTTAATTAAACATGTTTCCTTTCCCAATTAGCCAGGTCTATGTTGAGTTTTAATGTAACTCTCCAAGGTGCCAACATTTCCCCCAACCTACTGTCACACACAAATTAAATGTCCACACATTCCACTTCAAGTAAAAGAACCAGATGTTCATTCCCTTTTTTTTTTTTTTTTTTTTCGAGACAGAGGCTCACTCTGTCACCAGGCCAGAGTGCAGTGGTGTGATCTTGGCTCACTGCAACCTCCACCTCCTGGGTTCAAGCGATTTTCCTGCCTCAGCCTCCAGAGTAGCTGGGACTACAGGTGTGCACCACCAGGCCCAGCTAATTTTTTGTATTTTTAGTAGAGACAGGGTTTCATCATGTTGGCCAGGATGGTCTTGATCTCTTGACCTTGTGATCCACCCACCTCGGCCTCCCAAAGTGCTGAGATTACAGGTGTGAGCCACTGCACCCAGCCCATTCCCTCTTTAATTAGCTTTTTCTCCTTTTTTTCCCTATGCCTTTTTGATTTTTTGATCTCAACACAAAGCAAACACAAATCTAGAAAGACAGAGAGAGAACTTCATCTGGAAACAAAAGATAGAACCCTTTCCATTTCATTGGCTGGCAATAAAGTCTGAAACTTCATCACCATGTTGCCTGGCAACCCAGGAAATATTGTTGTGATTAAACAAAAACTATCTGGAGTATATTCACAATGAAACAACCGAAAAGCATTATATCATCCTGCATTCCACTATGAAGACATGAGCAGCAGACACCCTGGGACAGTTCACCCCCCAAAACACAAAAAACAAATATACAACATCGCCAAGAAGCAGCCTAGAGGCCAGGAAATTCCCTGGACTAGCATCAGAAATCCTGAGCAAGTCTCATAACCTTTGGGGCAGTCAGAGTTTTTTTCATCTGCAGAAAGAACAAGTAGAATTAATAAGCTCTGACATTTCATGTTTCAAAAGAAATAGTAAAGACTGGGAGCATCATGCCAGTCATCTTTTTGAACAGCAGCATTCATTTAAGAGTCATGAACAGTGATCCACAGGCCTAAAGGGTAAAAGTCGCCGATCTTGCCTTAAATAAAATCCACAGCGGGATTGGTTGGGTTCCCATAAACTGTTGATGCCCCAGTTATTACAAGTAACTCTCCTGGCTTAGAAAAGCAGAACTCAGCGTTATGAGAACAGCCCATCTCATTAAGACAAAAACATCTCCTAGAAATTTCTTTAAGGCTATTATAGTGAGCAACCTTGGAATCAAAGAGACCAGGCAAAATTAAGCAACTTGTTTGTGGAAATCACAAATGAGAAGACTTTAAAAAAAAAATCCGACAAAAGAAGCTGCAGATGAAACCTAAAAACCGCAGCAACAAAGCTTTGAAGAATATAGTGTGGTGGCTAAAAACATTAAAATCAAAGACTCTGGGTTCAAATTCTGTCTTTACCACTGATTGGTTGGGGTGTTATTGAAACTCTGCATCTTAGTTTATCCATCTGTATGTGAGTATGATCCCTGTAGGAATGAAATGAGTTAATAATATGCTTAGAAGAGTGGCTGACACATAGTTAGCGGCTGTTGTTATTTCAGCATGAGCCCATAATTGTTAATACCAGTGCTAGAGTCAGATGGGCCTGGATTCAAAGCCCAGCACCACTGGTTATTAGCAGTTGACCTTTGTGCAAGCTTCTTAGCCTCCCTTTAAGTCTCAGTTTTTCATCAATAAGATGCGAATAATCATATAATACCTCATAAAGTCGTGAGGATTAAATGAGATAATGCTTGTGAAATGTATAGCACGATGTAGCTATCACAAATACTACTGTCCAGGATTCATCAAGAAATTTCTCTTCAATTTCCTTATTAATAGTTTCTCATTGTTTTTCCATGCCATAAAAAATAACAATGGGCCAGTCATGGTGCCTCATGCCTGTAATCTCAGTGGGAAGATCACTAGAGCCTAGGAGTTCGAGAGCAGCCTGGGCAACAAAGTGAAACCCCATCGCTACAAAAAATTTAAAAATTACCTGGGCTTGGTGGTGTACACCTGTAGTCCCAGCTACCCGGGAGGCTGAGGTGGGAGAATCACCTGAGCCCAGTAGGTTAAGGCTGCAGTGAGCCGTGATCATGCTACTACACTCCAGCCTGGGTAACAGAGTGAGACCCCATCTCAAAAAAAAAAAAAAAAAAAAACCCAAACAATAAATTGTTAAGATGGTAAATTTTATGCTATACATATTTTACTACAACATTTTTACATTGAAAAAAGAAAACGGGCTGGGCGCGGTGGCTCAAGCTTGTAATCCCAGCACTTTGGGAGGCCGAGATGGGCGGATCACGAGGTCAGAAGATCGAGACCATCCTGGCTAACATGGTGAAACCCCATCTCTACTAAAAAAATACAAAAAAACTAACCGGGCGAGGTGGCGGGCGCCTGTAGTCCCAGCTACTTGGGCGGCTGAGGCAGGAGAATGGTGTAAACCCGGGAGGCGGAGCTTGCAGTGAGCTGAGATCCGGCCACTGTGGTGACAGAGCGAGACTCCGTCTCAAAAAAAAAAAAAGAAAAAAGAAAACGTCGGTTATCATGACATTTCAATGAGGAAAAAAATAGTCTTTTCAACAAATGATGCTGGGAAAATTGGATAGCCACATGCAAAAGAATGAAGTTGGACCCTTTCCTCACACTTATACAAAAATTACCTCAAAATGAGTCAAAGACCTAAATGCAAAAACTAAACTATTAAACTCTTAGAAGAAACATAGGCATAAGTCTTTGTGGTCTTGGATTAGGCAACAGTGTCTTAGCTATTATGCCAAAAGCACAAATAACCACAAAAAATACATAAATTGGACATGATCAAAATTACAACTTTTGCCTTTCAAAGGACACCATTGAGAAGGTTAAAAAAAAAAAAAAACCCTACAGAATGGGAGAAAATATTAGCAAATCATATATCTGATAAGGGACTTGTATCCAGCATATATAAATAACTTTTACAACTTCTTAATAAAAACACAAATTACCCAATTAATAAATGGGCAAAGGTTCTGACTAGACATTTCTCCAAAGGAGATATACAGATGGTTAATAAGCACATGAATAGATTCTCAACATCATTAACTCTTAGGGAAAGGCAAATCAAAGTCACAATGATATTACTTCATACCCACCAGGATGAATATAATAAAAAAGACAGAAATAACAAGTGTTGGTGAGAATGTGGAGAAATTGGAACACTCACTGACATTGCCCCTGGGAATATAAAATGATGCAGCCATTTGTTTGGAAAACAGTCTTGACAGTTCCTCAAAAGGTTAAACATAGAGTTACCATATGATCCAGCAATTCAACCCCTAGGTATATATACCCAAGAGAACTAAAAACATGTCCATACAAATATTGTACACAAATCCTCATAGCAGCATTATTCATAATAGTCAAAAAGTATAAACAATTAAAATTTCCACCAACTGATGAATAAGTGTACTATATCCAGAAAATGGAATAGTACTCAACAATAAAAAGGAATGAAATGCTAATAAATGCTGCTGTATGAATGAAACTTGAAAACTTTGAAAGAAGCCAGTCACAAAAGACCACACATACTGTATGATTCCACGAAATCATACAGCCCATCAGGATAGGCAAATCCATCAGCAGGAGAAAGTAGATCAGTGGTTTCCCAGAGGTGGGGCTATGGGGGATACCAATTACGGGAAATGGGGAAAGACTGCTGATAGGTACAGGGTTTCCTTCTGGAGTGATGAAAATGCTCTAAAACCGATCATGGCAATGGTTACACAATTGTGAATATATTACCAACAACTGAATTACACACTTGAAATGAGTGAATTGTATGGAATGTGAATTATCCTTTAAAAGCTGTTATACCCAGTAATGGTATTGCTGGGTCAAATGATATTTCTGGTTCTAGGCTTTTGAGGAATCACCAACTGTTTTCCACAATGGCTGAACTAGTTTACACTCCCACCAACAGTGGAAAAGCGTTCCTGTTTCTCCACAGCCTCGCCAGCATCTGTTGTTTCTTGGCTTTTTAATAATTGCATTCCGACTGGTGTGAGATGGTATCTCATTGTGGTTTGATTTGCATTTCTCTAATGATCGGTGATATTGAGCTTTTTTCATGTTTGTTGGCTGCATAAATGTGTCATTTTGAGAAGTGTGTGTTCATACCCTTTACTCACTGTTTAATGGAGTTGTTTGGTTTTTTTCTTATAAATTTGTTTAAGCTTCTTGTAGATTCTGAATATTAGCCCTTTGTCAGATGGATAGATTGCAAAAATTTTCTCCCATTCTGTAGGTTGTCTGTTCACTCTGACAATACTTTCTTTTGCTGTGCAGAAGCTCTTTAATTAGATGCCATTTGTCAATTTTGGCTTTTGTTGCAATTGCTTTTGAAGTTTTCATCATGAAATCTTTGCCCATGCCTATGTCCTGAATGGTACTGCCTAGATTTTCTTCTATGGTTTTTTATAGTTTGGGGTTTTACATTTAAGTCTTTAATCCATTTAAAGTTAATTTTTGCATAAGGTGTAAGGAAGGGGTCCAGTTTCCATTTCCTGCATATGGCTAACCTGCATATCCCAGCACCATTTATTAAACAGGAAATCCTTTCCCCACTGCTTATTTTTGTCAGGTTTGTTGAAGATCAGATGGTTGTAGATGTGTGGCCTTATTTCTGAGAACTCTATTCTGCTCCAATGGTCCATAAAGGAATATAAATCATTCTATTATAAGTATACATGCACATGTATGTTCATTGCCACACTATTCACAATAGCAAAGACACGGATTCAACCTTAATGCCCATCAGTGATAGACTGGATAAAGAAAATGTAGTACAAATACACCACGGAATACTATGCAGTCATAAAAAGGAATGAGATCATGTCCTTTGCAGGGACATGAATGACGCTGGAAACCATTTTCCTCAGCAAACTAACGCAGGAACAGAAAACCAAATGCCACATGTTCTCACTTATAAGTGGGAGTTGAACAATGAGAATACATGGACACAGGGAGGGGAACATTACACACCAGGGCCTGTCCAGGGGCAGGGGGAAGGAAAGCATCAGGAAGGATAGCTAATGGATGCTGGGCTCAATACCTAGGTGAAGGGTTGGCAGGTGCAGCAAACCACCATGGCACACATTTACCTATGTAACAAACCTGCAGGTTCTGCACATGTATCCAGGAACTTAAAATAAAATAAAATAAAATATTTGTAAAAAGACAAAAAAAAAAAAAGCTGTTATAAATAAAAAATTAACAGTGGAAATACTTGGAAGCCTCATCAGCTTGGAGGATCAATTCTGTAGACCTTCAGATGGGCCCAGGCCTATCTCCCAGCATAAGCAGTAGGGGCTGACAATGGGACTGTCTGGAAGGCGCCCAAGATGGAGAGAACCTGGGAGAGATTCCAGACCAGTCGCTGAATGTGTGCGAGTTCCCTGCACCCTTTCCCTTCTTCAGTTTCATGGGCGAAAGGTTGTTCAGTTTCACGCGTTAATGAAATTTGGAGATGCAGATAAACTGAGCACCCAGCCCTTTTTCCCCCAGTAAAATAGAACTGGTCACACCGCAAGTAGGCGTTCATCTTCCTTGCTCAAGCCCCATCCCATGAATCCTGTCTACCTGTAAGAATCTGCAGGAGAGCGCCATGAGGTAGACTGTACTTTGGAGGATGGCATCCCAAGGGAGTTGAAGGTGAGGAAACTAGCAGTAAGCCACTGGTCAACAGTGTGCAAACTGTGAAGATCTCTGCTGGGGTATTTGAAGCTTACCTCAAAAAGGAGTCCCAAGGCTTTGTGTGAAACACTGTCTACACATAGTATTACTGCAGATTCCTCCTAAGAACCTACTAGTTAAAATTTTGTGTGTGTGAGGTTGCAGGAAAAGAGCACAATATTAGAGCAGAAAAGATAAGAGACTCAAATAGAAATGGAAAATTTTTTTAGGCCGGGCACGGTGGCTCAAGCCTGTAATCCCAGCACTTTGGGAGGCCGAGACGGGCGGATCACGAGGTCAGGAGATCGAGACCATCCTGCCTAACACGGTGAAACCCCGTCTCTACTAAAAATACAAAAACTAGCCGGGCGAGGTGGCGGGCGCCTGTAGTCCCAGCTACTCGGGAGGCTGAGGCAGGAGAATGGTGTAAACCCGGGAGGCGGAGCTTGCAGTGAGCTGAGA
>NW_016814423.1:2966069-2981390 GCF_001698545.2 Rhinopithecus bieti | reverse complement strand
AAAAAAAAAAAAAAAAAAAGAAATGGAAAAATTTTTTAAATTTTTTAAATCTTCTTTCTCGCTTTCGATTACTCTTTTCCTTCTTGGGTTTCATGTCTTCTTTCTTCCTTTGCCTCTCTTTCCCTTTTCTGTCCTGCATTCACGTTGCTCTTTCATGTCTGGTCACAAGATGTTTCAGTAAGCAGCTTGTGAACATCTCAGAAAATGTGTGTCTCTCTATCTGTGTATGCTGATACCTACCGTGGCACCTCACATGAAATAATTACTCTTGTTTGAATTAAACGCTGCTGCACAGTGATCATCGGTTACAGAGCTCGAGCCCAATTTCTGTGGGTTGATGCCATTTCCTTGGGTTTTAAAGCAGAAGTCCTCTGAGGGATATACCTTAGACCCTAGCCCTTACGTTTGGCTGGTTATTTTCCAAACTGCTCCTTGTTCATATGTGTACTCCTATTCTTTCCAAGACATATTCTGCGGAAACACATCAAAGCATTTCATTCTTCTAAGTCAGAGACTGGGTCAGACTGTATTTTCCAAAGACGGCCACATTTTTGTGGATCCATTCTGACCATGTGAAAAACGTTGTCTACACATAGTATCACTGCAAATTCCTCCTAAGAACTACTAAAATTCTGTGTATGTGAGGTTGGCATCAAGAAATGGGGTCTATGTTCCCTCCCTTTGGACGTGAGTGGAACTTTGTAATTCCTCTACCAACAAAGAATGGCTATGGGATCTCTGAGGTTAGGATATCAAAGGTAATACAGATTCCATCTGGGTCTCCTTCTCTTGGGACACATGAACTGGTATTCATTAGCCACCATGCAAGACATTTGACCCTCAAAGCTACTATGAGGGAGAGACAATGTGGAGACAGCACATAGAGAGTGCCAAGGAGCCCCAGCTGTTCCGGCCCCCAGCTGTTTGTGTCTTCCCAGCCCTGTCAGCAGACACATGAGTGAGTAAGCCTTCAGAGGACTCCAAGTTCAGCCTTCAAGCCACCCTATTCAATGCTAAGTGGAACAGCAACAAGCTATCCTTGCCCAGACTGAAGATTTGTGAGCAAAATCAATGTTTTTAAGCCACTAAGTTTTGGAATGAATATTGCAGAGCCATATGACTGGAAGAGTGTCCTCTCATAGACCAGGAGAAAGGAAGCTATTTTCTGAAATATAAATCTTCAGCTCCTCCGTCACTCCTTAACAAGTCTCTAATCTGTAAGTCACCATCGTCTGATAGAACCTCCTGCCACAGAATGTGTTACTATGGGGCCTGCTCCCAAGTCACTGTCAGGTAGTAGCTGCTCTTCAGGGCAGGGTTGGAACAGAGAGAAGAAGGTTAAGCTAGTACCTCTGAAATACCTCCCAGGTATCATCCACGGGAGGTGACATCTCCCTCCCTATGTTTTAGGGATACAAACATGTATGGTAAAATTATGAGAAAAAAAGCAAGAGAATGGTCCATAAGAAATTCAGTATAGGGCAGGGGGTAAGGTCAGGCACACAGGTAGTGAATGTTAAATTCAAGGGTACTCATTTGACTGTTACGCTTCCTAACTTATATATACATTACCTATATTCCTTTGTGTGTATAAAATATTGCATAGCAAAAAAGAAAATTACTAAAAATAAATGTTAGGTTAATAAACGTTTCTAACTTAAAAAAAAACACAAACCACTTGGCCCCATCCAATGAGTTGCCCTGCCCTGCCCTCACTATATATATTCTGTCTCGTGCTGACTTCTCCATTCTTGTCGCATTCACATGGCTCTATCCAGTTTCCAGTACTGGTCCCCTCTTGCTGTGGCCTAACTGGTTTCCTGCCCCCATTTCTTCTTTCCATGACACACGCTGCTGTCCAGTCAGCCTTCTTTTTTCTTTTTTTTTTTTTTTGTCTTTTTGAGACAGGGTCTTGCTCTGTCGCTCAGGCTGAAGTGCAGTGGTGCCATTATTGTTCACTGTAGCCTCAACCTCCTGGGCTCAAGGATCCTCCCACCTCAGCCTCCCATGTAGCTGGGACCACAGGTGTGCACCACCACACCTAGCTAAATTTTTTTAAAAATTTACAGAGACAGAGATCTCATTTTGTTGCCAGGCTAGACTCGAACTCCTAGGCTCAAGGGATCCTCCCACCTCCATCTCCCAAAGTGCTGTGATTATAGGCATGAGCCACCACACCCCACCCAGTTAGCCTTCTTAAAGCACCACTCTAATCCTGACTTTCACAGCTCAGTCTCTTTCAGAGCCCCTCATGGCTCCAGCATTAATATCTAGAGCCCAGGCTGGGCACAATGGCTCATGCCTGTAATCTCAGCACTTTGGGAGGCCAAAGCGGGCAGATAACTTGAGGCCAGGAGTTTGAGACCAGCCTGGCCAACGTGGCAGAAAACCCATCTCTATTAAAAATATAAAAAATTAGCTGGGCGTGGTGGTATGTGCCTATAGTCCCAGCTACTCAGAAGGTTGATGCAGGAGAATCGCTTGAACCCAAGAGGCAGTGAGCCTGTATCATGCCACTGTACTCCAGCCTGGGGGACTGAGTGAGACTCTTTCTCAAAAATAATAATAATAATAATAATCTAGAGCCTGACTTCCTTAGCCTGGTAGTCAAAGCCCTCACAATCCAGATGCTTCCTGTTCATGACGCTCCAGCCAAGCCATGCCTTTTCCCATTCATGTCTCCTGATCTCCCACACGGGTGTCTTTGTTCTGTGATTCCGCTTGTCTCTCTCCTAGTTCTCCGTATTTCCATCATATCCATCCTTGAAAACCCAGTTCCAGTATCTCCACTTTCATGAGGGCTTTTCTGATCTACCCTAGGGTAGATATACGCACAGCATTCTCACCACTCCTCGCCAGCAGGGCTCCAAGTGTTATGGACAGGGAGCACTCCTCACTTTCTGACCTGCGTATAGGTAGTCCATGCCCGTTCCTTTCCCCTATGAGACTGCAGGTTCATTTAGGGCAGGGGCCATAACTGATTCATTCTGTTTGCCCTTAAAATTTCTTAACACATCAGGCAGGGCGTGGTGGCTCACGCCCGTAATCCCAGCACTTTGGGAGGCCAAGGCAGGTGGATCACCTGAGGTTGGGAGTTTGAGACCAGCCTGACCAACATGGAGAAACCCCATCTCTACTAAAAATACAAAATTAGCCAGGCATGGTGGCATATGCCTGTAATCCCAGCTACGTGGGAGGCTGAGGCAGGAGAATC
Organism: Rhinopithecus bieti; assembly: GCF_001698545.2. Taxonomy (NCBI): domain Eukaryota; kingdom Metazoa; phylum Chordata; class Mammalia; order Primates; family Cercopithecidae; genus Rhinopithecus; species Rhinopithecus bieti. Next base: position 2,978,176 of record NW_016814423.1, on the reverse strand, counting down.
GCTTGAACCTGGGAGGTGGAGGTTGCAGTGAGCCGAGATCGTGCCATTGTACTCCAGCCTGGGCGTTAAGAGCTAAACTCCATCAAAAAAAAAAAAAAAAAAATTTCTTAACACATCAAACATTCTATATTTTTAGAATGAATGAATGGGACACTAAGTAAATGAATTCTACGTCAAGATAATGAATGAATTCTACGTCAAGATAATGAATGAATTCTACATAAAGAGCTAACCTAGGAACACTATAAAGTGAAGAAAATTTGTCTTTGGTGTCTCCAGCCTACCTAGCTAGTTGCCCTCCCCTGCTAGGAGTTTATCCCTTTCCATCCTAGGAACTGCATATCTACTCACCCAAGCAGAACCTGCCTTTGGAAAAATATCTGATAAATTCATTTACACTCCTGTATAAACCACTGAGAAGGCTTCTGAGGTTATTGCTCTTTTACTGAGAAGCACTTATTTTGTTAGCAGAATACAAGGTTGAAGATTATATCAGTACTGGATTGAATAGTGTAGTCCCAAAATTTGTTTCCCCTCCCGCAACCTCAGAAGGTGACCTTATTTGGAAAGAGGGTCTTTGCAGATCTTAGTTAAGATGGGATCATACTGGACTGGGGGGACCCTAAGTCCAATAACCAGTGTCTTTATAAAAAGATCATGAAAGATACAGAGACAGAGAAAAGACAGCTGCATGAAGAGACAGAAACTGGAGTGACGCAGCTAAGGCATACTAAGGATTGCCCGCAACCACCAAAAGCTAGGCAGAGGCAAAGAAGGATACTTCCCTGGAGCCTTTAGACACTTTGATTTCAGACTTCTGACCTCCAGAACTGTGAGAGAATGCATTTCTGTTGTTTTAAGCCACCCAGTTTGTTGTACTTTGTTACAGCAGCCCAGGAAACTAATACCATGTCTAAAAATCTGAAATACTGGCTTCTATGGCACAACTGGACCCTTGGGAGAGGTATTGGGAGAAGGCTCTTGGTGCCCCAGAAGAGACCCACACCACCTGTTCTACTGTCCCAACCAGGCGGCTTGCCAGATGAGGGGAAGGAGCAAGGCTGAGAGGTGAACAGACCCTCAGCCATCACCATCGACAACTTGTAAAATGTGGGAACCAACAAGCACCCACTAACCTCTTTTTGCACTGGGCTTGTTCAGCTGCCTGCTGAGTGGGCTGAGAACAAAGTCAGGTGCAGTCATGAATACATGAGCCAATGCAGTGGTTATTAACACTTTGGTGTCACTGATCCTCAAAGAACATGGTGTGACCTAGGGACTTTCTCCCCAAGAAACACATGCAGATACTCACTGAAATTTGCATACAGTTTCAGGGGGTTTCAAAACCCCCTGAAGCCTCTCCATAGAGGTAAGAACCTTTGATCGAATCAAACAATGATGTGTCCAAATTTAAACTTACAGAAGAGGTACAATTCCAACATTGGTGAGTAGTTTTGTTTCTGTGTATGAGCATTGAGTACAGAGTAGAAGCTCACCAAGTAAAATCCTAGCACTTCCCTTTCACTAAGAAATTTACTTAAACTTCTCAGCCTCAGTTGTCTTGTCTGAAAAAATGAGAAATAGTGATACTACTTCCCAGAGCCACTGTCAGGATTAAATCAAGTAATGTCAGCTATAGACTCCTGAATCGCCCTGGACTTCCCCTTCCGAACCCTGAGTCCTCTTGTAATCGTTCAACTTAAGCAGTTGTTCAGTAGCCATAACCCAGTAAATTGTAAGCTTCAGGAAAGCTTTATTCACAACTGTATTCCCTGGGGCTCTGACTGTCTCATTCAGCATGGTGCCCGCCTCATGGCTTCTGCTCAGTAAATGGTAGCTCTTATGAATATCCAGTTCAAACTGGTAATGACAAGGAAGCACTGCTAGACAACGAAAGGGTATCTGCCAAAATGTCTGCGTTCAGAAACCTATAGTGGACTCCATGGAAGAAGAACAAGTGTTGTCTTCTTTCTTTGTTGCTGTCCTCAAACAAAGAAGTGAGGCATTGTTGCAAGACTCAAAGTCTATCACTCCCACAGGGCACCATGAAATGAGCCTCTTCCCTCAGATTCCCCCACCCCAGTTCTGATCCACACAGAGGCTTGTGAGACTCAACTCGATCTGTGAGTCTAAACGGACAAGACAGCAGCTGCTGAGTAGGAGGCAGCACCATCTCTGGCGAGAGGCCCCAGTCCTTTCCCAAGAAGGTGTTACTTTTGATTTCCTTCAAGTGTGATCAAGGTGGGTGAAGGGTGACTGCTGGAAGTCTAGGCGAGGTGTGGGCTGGCTGAGTCAGGGCTGGCCACATTCCCCTTGGGAAATTCCCATAGGGAGGGAGCAGGTGGCAGTTGTCAGCTGGGAAATTAACCTGGCGTGACTTTAAGATCAATGGGTAGATTGTAATCTGCCCACGGAAAAAGCTGGGTCTAATTAAGGGACGGCACTCTGGGTGGAAGTGAGATCCTATGTTTGGAATGAAGTCCTTCACCTCGGCCTTCTCTGTCTCCAAGTGATACTGTTTCCACCTCTCTAGTTCACAGGAATGTTGTTAGAATAAATCAAATGAAATGATAAATATATACATTTGAAAACTGAAAAAGTGCTCATGGAGTAGACTAATAAAATAGTATCTAAAAGAATAAAGCAGATTTTCATATTGTTACTTAAAAAGTTTAATTAAAATGCTATTGAAAAATATTAATGCAATTTATTACTATTAATTTACCTCCACTTAGCATCAGGGAGCAATTTCCCCATTTTAGGGGATGGAGCCCTGGCCAAGGAATCAGGATCTGTAGGTGACTCTTACTTGATTAGCCACATTTGCTTCAGGGCAGCATATCACAAAGGAATAAAAAAATACCAGAACTGCCCAACAAAAAGTTTTCTTAGAGACATTTTAAGCTTCCTTTCAAATTCTCATGTTTTACATATATTTCAAATTCTTAGCCCAAGTCCAAAAGACGGACTATAAATAAATTTGCAGACAGATATTAAAAGGTAGAAAGTTCAGGGTGACATGGGACCCCATGAACCCTGGGATTCATGGGGGAATGAAATCTAGAGAGAGGGACTTGTTCCTCCTGGACCAAGATAAACTCCCAGGGAAAACTTCTCCTACAACCTGGAGACAAAGCAGGACTATTTCCCAGGAGAGGAGAAAATACAGCTTTTTATCAATATTGACTACCATTGTGTTGGACATCAACTATGCATTAGATACCTTCTCTGCATCACTTCTAACCCTCAAACAAGTCCCAGTTTATAAATGAGATTGAGAGAGCACACAGGAAGTATAAGATCACAGAGGCTAAAGAAAGGTGGGCTCCGGGTTTGAACCAAGGCCTACCTGTTCCATCAGCTCACCCTTCTCAGCCGTGCTGCGGTTGTTCACCATGAGACCCAGAGGAGCTGGCACTGCCCATCTTGGAGAATGGGTGTGATCACATGAGGTCCAGCTGGACATTTTTGCAGGCTGGGCTGTGCCTCTTCCCTAATCGGGGACAGTTATACTGCCAGAAGTCCAATATTAAGCTAGACAACCCATTTTCTTAGCTTCCATCCAGGAAATAAAAGTTTTAAAACCAGACATGAAAAAATGTTGTTGTTTTTTTTTTAACTTTTCATTATGAAAATTTTCAAATACACACCAAAGTTAAGAGAATGATAAAAGTAACCTCCCTGTGCCATAAGCCACTTTCAACCACCATCAACATTTTACCATTCTTGTTTCATCTATTCTTCCTATTTTCTGGAAAATTTTAAGTAATCCCAGACCTCAAATCATTTCACCTGTAAATATTTCAATATTGATCCTAATACATAATGACTTAAATTTAACATGACCACGAGTCCACTATCACTCTTAAGAAAAGTAATAATTCTGGCCGGACGTGGTGGCTCAAGCCTGTAATCCCAGTACTTTGGGAGGCCGAGATGGGCGGATCACGAGGTCAGGAGATCGAGACCATCGTGGCTAACACAGTGAAACCCTGTCTCTACTAAAAAATACAAAAAAAAAAAAAACTAGCCGCGCGAGGTGGCAGGCGCCTGTAGTCCCAGCTACTTGGGAGGCTGAGGCAGGAGAATGGCGTAAACCCGGGAGGCGGAGCTTGCAGTGAGCTGAGATCCGGCCACTGCACTCCAGCCTGGGCAACAGAGCGAGACTCCGTCTCAAAAATAAAAAAAAGAAAAGTAATAATTCCTTAATGTGTTTGATTTTTCCCCAATTGTCTCCAAAATGTCTTCTTATAGTTGGTTTGAATCTGGTCCACATATTACAAAATTTGGTTGTTCTAGTCCTTTGCAATTTCTTTTATGTAAAAAATCTTTTGTAAATACGGGAACATGATTGCTGGGTGGTCTAAGAGATTTCTTTCACAATGAATGTAAGAAGACAGAACCACCCAAGCAAATCAAACTACATTATCCAAGCAGTGTACTTCATGTTAGTTGAAATTATTTCAGCATTAAGAATTGATTCCTATTCTTGCTGTAGGCACAGAGTGGATTTTCCTGGTAATGAAGAATGTGTACACCAATGAGGGAAACAATGTGTGTGGAACAGGTGTGAAGTGAACCTGGTGATCACCTTAACAGTCCGTGCAGTTGTTCTGAAGTAAAAGAACTGTTTCTTAAAAAATAAAAACAGTATATGCAGCACCAACAATAATGGCAATCAGTTGAAATTTGCAAATACTTAAAAAAATTAGCAATTAGTTTTTACTCTCCCTTCTTTAGAAAATAAGGCGTACGTGTTGTCATTTTTGTGTTTTGTAATTCACACACAAGAAGATGATGCAAGGATAAGCAATATTTGTACACTCCTAGGCCTCAGTTTCTTTCTTTTTTATTTATTTATTTTTTATTATACTTTAAGTTCTAGGGTACATGTGCACAACGTGCAGGTTTGTTCCATTTGTATACATGTGCCATGTTGGTGTGCTGCACCCACTAACTGATGCAGCTGGAAGCCTCAGTTTCTTTAGCTTCAAAATGGTGGTGTCTGGCGTTGAGGTGTTGGTGACGAAGGGCTCTCCCAGTTAATCATCAGTAGTGAATACTGATCACATCAGTAGTGAACACATGGTGTGCCACCCAGACACCCCTTCAAGACTGAGACACTCATTTCCCAGGTTGCCTGGAGTCTTGGCAGCTGATGGCTCACAGTTAAGTTTCTCCCCAAGAATGACTCTTGGCCCAAGCACATTCCTTTCCATGACCCACCCACAACCATTGACTAGTTGATGTGGAAGGTGTTAAGGCCCAGGCCTCACGCTTCAGTTGAGAAAACTCTAAAGGCCATCCCTCTTTAGGATGGTCTCGGGCTCTACTGCAACTGTATCAGAGTCCAGTATTCCCCTCTGCCCAGTGCTGCTTTCCTTACTTCTTACAGGTAATGTTCAAAAGAGCACTCCCCAATAAACTTCTCACACACAAATCTGAGTTTCAGTTTCCTGGGAACTGACCTACAATAGCTTCTATAAGTCCATGATCTGCTTCTGCAGGTCATCAGCCAAGACCTTACCACATTTATCTGATGCCCAAACCCCAACATTTATGGCTCAAGTGCAATGGGCTGACAGCCAGAAGGAAGATGGCTTCCTTTGGAATACAAGAGTTCTGAGACCCACAAAGCAGAGAAAACCACACCCAGGCCAAATTGTATCCCAAATTCCTCAAGGGTCAGATCATTTTCGTAATCCTGAACAGCTAAAACTGCCATCACGGTTGTGAACGCAGAAAAAGAATGTCAGCAAAACTACCCAGAAATGATAAAAGCAACAATATTTCCATGTAATAACTAACACAGCAGCCAGAGTGAGCGTTTTAAAATTAAAGCCAGGTTATGTCACCCCCAAACTCAAAACCCTCCAATAGAAAGTCATTCTTCTCATCTCACTCATAATATAATCCCAAATTTCTACCTTGGACTCCAAAACCTAACATGCTGCTGCTTATCTCTCTGACCTCATAGTCTGCCACTCTTTCCCTTATTCAGTCGGCTACAACCAACACAGGTCTTCTCACTGTTTCCAGAACATTCCAAGCCCACTCCTGCCTCAGGGTTGTTGCTCTTCAGGTTTCTTCTGCCTGGATTTCTCTTCCCCCAGTAGCTACATGGTTTCACCTGCATTTCCTTCAGGTCTATTATCAAATGTCATCTTATCAAAGATGCCTTCTTGCCTTTTCCATAGAAGGGTCTTCAAAATAGGGTGCTTGCTCCTAGGTTCACAAAATCTTTCCAAGGAGTACCTGGGCACTTAGGTAGTTTAAGGGAAATACTTTTCATGAGCCTCAAGCTCTACCTGCATTCATTCCTAAATTTGAGCGTTACCAGGGTCAAGTATCTTACAAGCTCCCATTTCTCACCCCTGCTTTCATAACAGATCCTTTTCCCACTTTACAAAAGAAATATTTACCTGACCCTCATTTCAAATCTTATAATGATACATTGTCCATGCAAAACCTCCAGGGTGACCAGCAAAGGTTTATTTGAATGTTAAGGTTGTTTTTGAGAAAGTGTAATGACTCAGATGACTAATAAAATATCTTTTTGCAGTTCGATTAGTTTCTAACTCATTACTTTTAACAAAATGAAAGGAGTCTCTATTAGAGTTATTCACGATAGATACCTAAAAATGATTTTGATGAAAGATCACCAAGTGATTTCTGGCGTTTAACTCAGAAGGAATTCAGAGACTTGAGTAACACTGCTCTAACAGAAACTTTCTATGCTTATCTTCTTAGGGATGCAGACAAGATTTCTTTAGGACTTCCGTCTATGAAAATCAAGATAGTAATATAATTGATGTTGAGCCTTGTATCATTCAAGCAGTAAGACATGGGTATATGAACTAATTATGATTTAAAAGGGAGACCCAGACTATTTCATAACAAGATGCATTTTCAATGAAATTATGCTTTTCATGTTATAAGAAATTATTAAGGTTTCTAAGCATAAAAACAAGTTATATTAAGATAAAAATCTGGGGGAGGAGTAAAATGGAAATATAAGTTCAGGGAGAATATAGGATAATGTTAGGTGTTCTCACCACTAAAAACGGTAAGTATGTGAGTTAATGCATATGTTAATTAGCTCAACTGAGCCATTCCACCACGTATACATGTTTCAAAACATCATGTTGTACATGATAAATAGATGCAATTTTATTTGTCAATTTAAAGTAAAATAAAAGAAAACTGAACGATGTAATATTTCCAATAAAGATAACCTTGTTTATGAGCTTTTAAACAGATCAATAGATGATGGTAGATACCAAATTAATACGGCATTTAGATTCCATTAGATACTTTTTTTTTTTTTTTTTTTTTGAGATGGAGTCTCGCTTTGTCACCAGGCTGGAGTGCAGTGGTGCGATCTCAGCTCACTGCAACCTCCGCCTCCTGGGTTCAAGTGATTCTCCTGCCTCAGCCTCCTGAGTAGCTGGGACTACAGGCACATGCCATCATGCCCAGCTAATTTTGTAATTTTAGCAGAGACGGGGTTTCACCATTGGCCAGGATGGTCTAGATTTCCTGACCTTGTGATCTGCTTGTCCTGGCCTTCCAAAGTGCTGGAATTACAGGCGTGAGCCACCGCGCCTGCCCCATTAGATACATTTTAAGAAAATATATAATCATTTAATTTTTCAGCAAAAGCAATACATTTTACAATATACAGAAAGTTAATTCTTTACAACTACTTATTATAAAATTTAGAAGTCCATATGAAAATAGTAAGAATTGTCACTATTAACACCATGGAAATTAAAAGGATAATAAAGGAATGTTATGAAAAATTTTATGCCCACAAACTTGATAACTTAGATGAAACGTACCAATTCCTTAAAGACACAAACTATCATATTTCACAAACGAGAAATAGATAATCTAAATAGGCTTGTATCTATAAGATAAATCGAATAAATAATTAATAACCTTCTACAAAGAAAGCACTAGGCCCAGATGGTGAATTCTATGACACATATCAGGAAGAAATGATATTAACTCTCCACAATCTCTTCCAGAAAAACTGAAGCACAGAGAACATTTCCTAACTCATTGTAAGAAGTCAACATTACCTTAAGGAGGAATAAGTTCTAGTATTCTCTACCACTGTAGGATGACTACAGTTAACAATAATATATAGTTTCAAATAGCTAGAGGGAGGATACTGAATGTTCCCAATACAAGGAAATGAACTTTGAGATAATGGAATGCTAATTATCCTGATCTGATCATTATATATTATATGTATTGCAACATCAATATGTAGCCCATAAATATGTATAATTATTATTGTCAATAAAAAAAGTTTAATAAAAAAAATATATTACCGGAAAGGAAAACTACAGACCAATATCTCCCATTAACACAGATGCAAAAATCCTCAATAAAACATTAGTAAATTGAATTCAACAATGTATAAAAAGGATTATAAACCATGGCCAAGTGGGACTTCTTCCTCCAGATATGCAAGGCTGGTTCAACATTCAAAACTCAATCAATGTAATTTACCATATCAACAGACTAAAGAAGAAAAATCATAAGATTTTATTAATTGATGGATAAAAGTCATTTGACAAAACCCAACACTCATTTATGGTTTTAAAACTCTCAGCAAACTAGGAATAGAGAGAAACTACCCCAACCTGATAAAAAATAAAAAATAAAACCTCAAAATCCTGCAACTATTATATTTAATGATGAAAACTAGACACTTTCCTCTAAGTACCTAGGGAACAAGGTAAGACTGTCCTTTCTCATTACTCATAATCAGCATTGTACTAGAAGACTTAGCTAGTGCCATAAGACAGGAAAAGGAAAGAAAAGGTATGTAGAATATGAAAGAGGAAATAAAACTGTCTTTGTTCACAGATGATATAATTGTCTATATAGAAAATCCCAAAGAATCACCTAAAATCTCTTAGGACTAACAAGCTAATAGAGCAAGTTTGCAGACTTACTATAGAAAAGTCCATTGTTTTTCTATACCAGCAATTGAAAATCATAATTTGAAGTTGAAAAAACAATACAATTTATAATAGCACTAAAAAAATAAAATTTATGTATAATTCTAACAAAAAATGTACATAGTCTATATGCAGAAAACTATAACACTGTGATGAAAGAAATCAAAGAAAAATAAATGGAAAGATTCCATGGTCACAGATTGGAAGACTCAATATTGTTAAGAGGTCAATTCTTCCAAACATGATCTATAGATTTAATGCAATTCCAATAAAAAATTCCCAGTAAGCTACTTTGTAGATGTTGACATAATGATTCCAAAGTATATATAGAAAGGCAAAGCCCTGACTGGGTGAAGTGGCTCATGCCTGTAATCCCACCACTTCAGGAGGCCAAGGCAGGTGAATCACTTGAGCTCAGGAGCTCAAGACCAGCATGGGCAACATGGTGAAACCCCTTCTCTACCAAAAATACCAAAAATTAGCCCGGCGTGATGGCATGCACCTGTGGTCCCAGCTACTTGGGAGGCTGAAGTAGGAGGATTTCTTAAGCCCAGGAGGCGGAGGTTGCAGTGAGCCGAGATCATGCCACTGCACTCCAACCTCGGTGACAGAGGGAGACTCTGTCTCAAAATAAAACACAATATATTTTTAAAAGGCAAAAACTAGAAGGAAGACTAATTGGGAAAACTCACACAACCTGATTTCAACATTACTTTAAAGCTACAGTAATGAAGACAGCATGGTATTGGCAAAAGAGCAGAAACATAGATCAATAGAACAGAACAGAGAGCCCAGAAATAGATTAGAATAGAATAGAATAGAATAGATTAACACAAACATAATCGACTAATCTTTGACAAAGGAGCAAAGGACAGTCTTTTGCCAAATGGTGCTGGAAGAAAATGAACATCCATATGCAAAAACATGAACCTAGATCTAATACCTTTCATGAAAATTAACTCAAAATCAATTAGAGACCTATATCTAAATTGAAACTAAAAAAATTCTAGAAGGAAGCATAGAAATAGTCTAGTGATCTTGATTTTGGCAATGAGTTTTTAGATACAACACTAAAAGCATGATCCCTGGGGAAAAAATAATAAGTTAGACATTTTTAAAGTTAAAACCTGTTCTAGGCCGGCACATTGGCTCACACCTGTAATCCCAGCACTTTGGGAGGCCGAGGCGGGCGGATCACGAGGCCAGGTGTTCAACACTATCCTGGCCAACATGGTGAAACCCCGTCTCTACTAAAAATACAAAAATTAGCCGGGCGCGGTGGCGCATGCCTGTAATCCCAGCTACTCGGGAGGCTGAGGGAGGAGAATTGCTTGAACCTGGGAGGTGGAGGTTGCAGTGAACCGAGATCACATCACTGCACTCCAGCCTGGGCAATAGACTGAGACTCCGTCTCAAAAACAAAAACAAAACACTTCTGTTCTTCAAAAGACACTGCTAAGACAAGTGAAAGGCATGCCACAGACTAGGAAAAAATATTTGTAAAACGCATATCTGATAAGACTTATATGCAAACATACAAAGAACTCTTAAAACTGAACAATAAGAAAATAAACAGCCCAATTTTTTAAATGGCAAAACATCTGAACAGACACCTCACTGAAGTAAATATATACATGAAAAATAAGCAAGTGAAAATTTTCTAAACATCATTTGTCAGAAGGGCACTGGAAATTAAAACAAGATACTACTACATACTTATTAGAATAGCTAAAATTAGAAAAAAAAACTGAACTAATGGTTAATGAGCATGTGAGCAACAGGCACTCTCATTCCTTGCTGCTAGGAATGCAAAATGGAACAGACACTTTCAAAGACAGTTTGGCAAGTTCTTAAAAATCCAAACATAGTCTCACCCAACAATCCAGCAACTGCACTTCTAGATATTTACCAAACCGATTTGGAAACTTCGTATTCACACAATGGCCCATGCCTGTAGTCCCAGCAATTTGGGAGGCAGGGGTGGGGGTGGATCGCCTGAGGCCAGGAGTTCAAGGCCAGCCTGGCTAACATGGTGAAACCCCATCTCTACTAAAAATACAAAAATTAGCCGGGCGTGGTGGCACATGCCTGTAGTCTCAGCTACTCAGGAGGCCGAGGCATGAGAATCACTTGAACCCAGGAGGTGGAGGTTGTAGTGAGCTGAGATCACATCACTGCACTCCAGCCTGGGTGACAGAGTGAGATTCTGTCTCAAAAAAAAAAAAAAAAAAAAAGACAACTTATATTCACACAAAAATGTGCATGTGAATGTTTATAGCACCTTTATTCATAATCACCATAAACTGGAAACATCTGGTATGTCAATAGTGAGTGTATAAACAAACTTTTGCATATCCATGCAATGGAATATTATTCAACACTGAAAAGAAATGAGATATCAAGCTACAAAAAGATATGAGCAAATCTTAACTGCATATTGCCAAGTGAAAGAAACCAGTTTGGAAAAGGCAAATCTATAACCACAATAAAAAGGATCAGTGGTTGGCTGAGCGTGGTGGCTCACACCTATAATCCCAGCACTTTGGGAGGTAGAGGTGGACAGATCACCTGAGGTCAGGAGTTCGAGATCAGCTGGCCAACATGGTGAAACCCCATCTCTACTAATAATAGAAAAATTAGCCAGGCATGGTGGCGCATGCCTGTAATCCCAGCTACTTGGGAGGCTGAGGCAGGAGAATCGCTTGAACTCGGGAAGTGGAGGTTGCAGTGAGCTGAGATTGCACCATTGCACCCCAGCCTGGGCAGCAAGAGCAAAACTCTGTCCATCTCAAACAAAAAAAAAAAAAAAAAAAAAAAAAGATCAGTGGTTGCCAGAGGTTTAGTGTAGGAAGGGAGGAATTAATAGGTGTTGCACAGGAGATTTTTTTTTTTTTTGGAGTCATTAAACTACCGTGTATGACACTGTAATTGTGGACACATGACTGCATTTATCAAGACCCATTTAACTTAACAGCATGAAGAAAAGCATTAAGGTATGAAATTTTTAAAGTATCATTTAGGAGCCGGGGGCATTCTCAGATGGAATGCAGGAAGTGGCAAAAGAATCTAACTATATTACACATGCATGAAATGACCTCACTGAAGTAGATGTGGGAAAAAGTTGTCGTCCTA
>NW_016814423.1:2865247-2965458 GCF_001698545.2 Rhinopithecus bieti | reverse complement strand
AGCTACTTGGGAGGCTGAGGCAGGAGAATCGCTTGAACTCGGGAAGTGGAGGTTGCAGTGAGCTGAGATTGCACCATTGCACCCCAGCCTGGGCAGCAAGAGCAAAACTCTGTCCATCTCAAAAAAAAAAAAAAAAAAAAAAAAGCAGGGGTTGCCAGAGGGTTTAGTGTAGGAAGGGAGGAATTAATAGGTGTTGCACAGGAGATTTTTTTTTTTTTTGGAGTCATTAAACTACCGTGTATGACACTGTAATTGTGGACACATGACTGCATTTATCAAGACCCATTTAACTTAACAGCATGAAGAAAAGCATTAAGGTATGAAATTTTAAAGTATCATTTAGGAGCCGGGGCATTCTCAGATGGAATGCAGGAAGTGGCAAAAGAATCTAACTATATTACACATGCATGAAATGACCTCACTGAAGTAGATGTGGGAAAAAGTTGTCGTCCTAAAAAACTTTGGAAATGAGTGGAATCTGTAAGACTAACAGCAAAGAAACTACACATGAGCACTGTATTCTGGCTGATAAAGTTGCTTCCCACAGTCATACTGGTTAACAATTCTGTTAGTGCTATGCATGTATACTGGAATTGAATAAGCAAACGGATGGCTTGTACAGCGGGAGATTACAGACAAGCAACAGGAGAATGCTGGAATGATCTGTGTGTGGGGTAATGGATTAGAGTTGGAGATGTCTGCTATGAACCCATGTTTAGCTTAATATGAACACATGTGGTTACATAAAGAATTATTTACAGATGTTCTTATATACACTGGTTAGTCTGCATATGTATTTCCTTGCTTTGTCAGCTGAGAAAAGTAATGACACACCAGAATCAGTAAGCACATCTGTAGCCTAGGTATTGGTTTCTAATACCATTCTCCAATAAATGGAACCAGTGCTCCTTAGAATAATGGCTGATTGTAGAACTGGAGCAGGAAGTAGATAAGATGAATCTGGACATTTTGTAGTGCCGAGTAAGGAAGTGCTTTAAAAAAAATGACTGGGGTACACCAAAGGGACACAGAAGCCAAGTAAAAGAGCTCCCAACAGCCAAAGCTGAAATAATTCAAGAAACAAAATAAATAAAATAGTACTGATTATAACCCAAAGTATAAAAGAAATATCTGAGTCCATTCTAATATAGATAAATGACTAAATTAATAAATGGAGAGAAGAGAGAAATCACCTGTGTAGAATAATTTAATAATAAATTATGTAGGTATTCCACCCTGAAAGACGTGGAGCATCACTCTCCACTCCTTACATGTGGAAGTAGAGTGACCTCCTTCTAAAGAACACAGTATAGAAAATGGGGGGCGGGGAGCGCCGGGTGCGGTGGCTCACGCCTGTAATCCCAGCACTTTGGGAGGCCAAGGCGGGCGGATCACGAGGTCAGGAGATTGAGACCATCATGGCTAACACGGTGAAACCCCCTCTCTACTAAAAATACAAAAAATTAGCTGGGCGTGGTGGTGGGCACCTGTGGTCCCAGCTACTCTGGGCGCTGAGGCAGCAGAATGGCGTGAACCCGGGAGGCAGAGCTTGCCGTGAGCCGAGATGGCGCCACTGCACTCCAGCCTGGGCACCAGAGCGAGACTCCGTCTCAAAAAAAAAAAAAAAAAAAAAAAAGAAAGTAAAGAAAAGAAAAAAATAGAAAGAAAATAGGGGGTGGGGGAAGAGTAGCTTTACTGTGGAAAAAGCTGANTCCCAGCTACTCTGGGCGCTGAGGCAGCAGAATGGCGTGAACCCGGGAGGCAGAGCTTGCCGTGAGCCGAGATGGCGCCACTGCACTCCAGCCTGGGCACCAGAGCGAGACTCCGTCTCAAAAAAAAAAGAAAGTAAAGAAAAGAAAAAAATAGAAAGAAAATAGGGGGTGGGGGAAGAGTAGCTTTACTGTGGAAAAAGCTGACAAACACTATTCTCAGTTAGGTCACCAAGGTCAAAATCAACAGTGATAATTCCTGTTGCCAGTATATACCCTTGATATGATGTGATGAGAATGGCACTTTACTTCTGTGGTTTTCCTCTCCAAACCCGTAATCCCAGTTTAAACATGAGAAAAACATCAGACAACTCCCAAGTGAGGAACATTTTACAACCTTACTCGTGCTCTTCAAAACTGTCAACATCTTAAAAACAGGGAAAGTGTGAGAAACTGTCACAGTCAAGAGGAGGCTAAGGGGGCAGGGCAACTAAAGGTCATATGAGGCCGGGCACGGTAGCTCACGCCTGTAATCCCAGCACTTTGGGAGGCCGAGGTGGGCGGATCACCTGAGGTCAGAAGTTCAAGACCAGCCTCACCAACATGGAGAAACCCCGTCTCTACTAAAAATACAAAATTAGCCGGGTGTGGTAGCACATGCCTGTAATCCCAGCTACTTGGGAGGCTGAGGCAGGAGAATTGCTTGAACCCGGGAGGCAGAGGTTGCGGTGAGCCGAGATCGAGCCATTGCACTCCAGCCTGGGTAACAAGAGCAAAACTCCATCTCAAAAAAAAATAAAAATAAAAAATAAATGTCATATGATATGCTGAATGGGATCCTGGAACAGAAAACATACTTTAGGTAAAAACTAACAAAATCTGAATAAAGGTTGGACTTCAGCTAATGATATTAATACTACGTCAATATTAGTTCACTAATTATAACAAATGTGCTACATGAATGTAAGGTGTTAATAACACGGAAAACAGGGTGTGGGGTATATGGGAGCTCTGTGTACTGTCTTCTCAACTTTGCACTAGAGGTTCTAACCAGTGTAATGAGGCAAAGAGATAAGAGGAGGGAGGAGGAGAGAAGGGCAGCGAGAAGGGGAGAGAAAGAAAGAAATTAAAGGCATGTACACTGGAGAGGAAGAAGTAAAACTGTTTTTTATAGTCAATATAGTCCTGTATAGAATTCTAAGGAATACATACACACAACACACACACACCACACACACCCCTACTAGATTTAATAAACAAGTTCACCAAGGTCAATATACAAAAGGCTGTTGTATTTCTATATACTAGGAACCATCTGAAAATAAAATTAAGAAAACTTATATTCACATCAGCATGAAAAATGAATAAAATAGGAATAAACTTAGCAAAAAAGTTCCAGGTGTGTACACTAAAACTATGAGACATTGCTGAGAGAAATTAAAGAAGGTCTGAATAAATGGAGAGGCATTACATGCTCATGGATAGGAAGACTCAATATCGTTAAGATAGCAACACTACCTAAATTCGTCTCAGATTCAGTGCAAACCCTAGCAGAAATCCCGGCAGAAATTTTGCAGAAATTGTCAAGCTGATTTTGAAACTTATATGGAAATGTGAAAGATCTAGAGTGCCCAAAACAATACTGAAAAAGAACAAACTTGAAGACTTACATCTCTCAATTTCAAAACTTAACTATAAAACTGTAGTAACCAAGATAGGTTGGTGTAAAAATAGACCTAAAGATGAACGAAGGTAAGTTAAGAGTCAAGAAATCCTATGCTTATGTTCAATTAATTTTCAACAAAAATGCCAAGGCAATTCCATTGGAAAAAGATGGCCTTTTCAACAAATGGTGCTGGGTGCTTTTGGGGGCAATGGAAATGTTCAAAATCTAATTCTGGTGATGGTTGTACCACTCTATTAAGTTTATTAATAGTTATTTAACTTTAAACTTAAAATGGAGGAATGTATGATATATAAATTACGCCTCGATAAAACTGTTGAACAAAAAAAGGCACTTCCTAAAAGTTGAAAGTGAACTAAAGCAAACACTGAAACATTTACCTTTAATGACCTTAAAACTCAGCGTTGTTGCTGGGCATGGTGGCATGTGCCTGTAGTCTCAGCTACTTCAGGCTGAGATAGGAAGATCCCTTGAGCCCAGGAGTTTAAGTCCAGCCTGGGCAACATAGTGAGACCCCATTTCTAAATTTAAAAAACAAACACAAAAAACTTAGTGATGTTACTGTACACTCCCTAGTAGAAGATCCTGGGGAAAAAAAAAAAAAACTTTAAAAAGCTTAAACTGTTTTCAGTAAGCATATTGTTTGTAGTAGTACTGGTATAGTTTTTCTAAGACCTCTATAGGTGCTGATCAAGTAAACAAGTGATCATATTGGTGTGGTTGAAAATGAGAACATTCAGAGTGGAGGACAAGGATACAAATGTAAGATCAATTGGGCTAAATGAAAACTTAAATGGTCCTGAAATGGAATAGAAAGTAACAGTATAAATGACTGATGTATTTGATCTTAAACATTTTTTTTAGCTTTGTCTACTAAAAATCCTAGTGAAAAATGACCTACCCAGTATTTATGAGCCCCTAGCACCCAAACTGTGGTCTGTAATACAATTTTCCACTGAAAAGAACCGATGTTTCTTGAAGAAGTGATCGATTCTAGATCTGTGATACAAAATGTACCAGATAAGTCTTGAAATGTTTGTCTAACCACAAAGAAAATAAACTACCAAAAACTACTAGCGTCATGTTCAGAAGAATTGAGGTGCCACCAACCTGACTGGATTTCCACTGGTCAAAGATGGAACAACTAAGCATCAAAAAGAGTAATAACCACAATTGACTGAAACACTTTCAGTATGTTTAAATCTCTGACTTTATAATGACACTAAAAAACAAAACAAAACCCACTGGTTGCCTTGGAATGATGCTGGGAAATCAACTCATTATTTTGAAAATGGTAGAATAAAGCATTCATCTTGCCTTGCATACTCAAATTAAATGTTAGAATAACTGGTTCAAAAGGAAAAGTTTATCTTTAGAGAAATGATCCACGTAATAAAGGAAGAAGGAAAGGTGAAATTAGAAAATCACCATTTTGGGCCGGGCGCAGTGGTTCATGCTTGTAATCTTAGCACTTTGGGAGGCTGAGGCAGGTGGATCACAAGGTCAGGAGTTCAAGACCAGCCTGGCCAACATGGCAAAACCCCGTCTCTACTAAACACAAAAAACAAAACTAGCCAGGCATGGTGGGGTGCACCTATAATCCCAGCTACTCAGGAGGCTGAGACAGAAGAATCACTTGAAACCAGGAAGTGGAGGTTGCAGTGAGCTGAGATCGCACCACTGCACTGCAGCCTGGGCAACAGGGTGAGACTCCATCTCAAAAAAAAGAAAAAAAAAAAGAAAAAAGAAAATCACCATTTTACAATTTTACAACCCTAATGAAAAAATGAATTTGGGCAATAATTATCAAAGATTGCTAACATCCAGAAGAGAGAAATAATCACACACCATGGCATCCTATCTGAAGTACACAACACCCTCTATGATGTATGTGCTAAAAGAAATTTAACTTAAATCTGATCAAGCCTCCAAACCCAATTTACAGGAAATATGGGGTAGAGGGAAATGTTAAATAGCACTACAATGATGCAGTTGACAGAATCTAGACTTTTGGAAATTCTAAAGACAANTGACTGGATTTCCACTGGTCAAAGATGGAACAACTAAGCATCAAAAAGAGTAATAACCACAATTGACTGAAACACTTTCAGTATGTTTAAATCTCTGACTTTATAATGACACTAAAAAACAAAACAAAACCCACTGGTTGCCTTGGAATGATGCTGGGAAATCAACTCATTATTTTGAAAAATGGTAGAATAAAGCATTCATCTTGCCTTGCATACTCAAATTAAATGTTAGAATAACTGGTTCAAAAGGAAAAGTTTATCTTTAGAGAAATGATCCACGTAATAAAGGAAGAAGGAAAGGTGAAATTAGAAAATCACCATTTTGGGCCGGGCGCAGTGGTTCATGCTTGTAATCTTAGCACTTTGGGAGGCTGAGGCAGGTGGATCACAAGGTCAGGAGTTCAAGACCAGCCTGGCCAACATGGCAAAACCCCGTCTCTACTAAACACAAAAAACAAAAACTAGCCAGGCATGGTGGGGTGCACCTATAATCCCAGCTACTCAGGAGGCTGAGACAGAAGAATCACTTGAAACCAGGAAGTGGAGGTTGCAGTGAGCTGAGATCGCACCACTGCACTGCAGCCTGGGCAACAGGGTGAGACTCCATCTCAAAAAAAAAAAAAAAAAAAAAAAAAAAAAAAAAAAAAAAAGAAAATCACCATTTTACAATTTTACAACCCTAATGAAAAAATGAATTTGGGCAATAATTATCAAAGATTGCTAACATCCAGAAGAGAGAAATAATCACACACCATGGCATCCTATCTGAAGTACACAACACCCTCTATGATGTATGTGCTAAAAGAAATTTAACTTAAATCTGATCAAGCCTCCAAACCCAATTTACAGGAAATATGGGGTAGAGGGAAATGTTAAATAGCACTACAATGATGCAGTTGACAGAATCTAGACTTTTGGAAATTCTAAAGACAAAGACACATTTCTACACTGAAAAAAAAAAAGCATGGAAAAATGAGAGGGCGAACCAATAGATTAAAAGAGACTGAAAAGACAATCAATCACAGCACATGAGCCCTAATAAAATTCCGATGATATATAAGTGCTCTAAACCGGGCTTGTGGCAATGTTAACACAACTGTTTAAGTTTACTAACAATAGGCAGGGTGCGGTGACCGATGCCTGTAATCCCAGCACTTTGGGAGACTGAGGCAGATGGATCACGAGGTCAAGAGATGGAGACCATCCTGGCCAACATGGTGAAATCCTGTCTCTACTAAAAATAGAAAAGTTAGCTGGGCTTGGTGGCGCACACTTGTAGTCCCAGCTACTGGGAAGGCTGAGGTAGGAGAATGACTCAAACCCGGGAGGCGGAGGTTGCAGCAAGCCGAGATTGCGCCACTGCACTCCAGCCTGGAGACAGAGCAAGATTCTGTCTCAAAAAAAAAAAAAAAAAAAAAAAAAAAAAATTACTAACAATCAAACTGTATTTACAATGGATGAAGTTTACAGCTTGTAAATTATACCTCAATAAAACTGTGTCAGGCTATCAGGGAAATATGAAGACTAATGAACAATAAGGAATTATTGTTGATTTTTAAGGCATTATCATTTTTTAAAAATACTTCTTATCTTTTAAAGACAAATATTGAAGTATTTACAAATATTTGCAGATAATTCGAAGCATTTGTTTCCAAACATTCTGGTGTGGAGGTGATGGGGACAAATGGTAGGGAGCACACAGGCATTATTATACTATTCTACATTTGTGCACATTCAAAATGTTCTATAATAAAGTGGAGCAGCTGGGCGCGGTGGCTCACAGCTGTAATCTCAGCACTTCAGGAGGCCAAGGCAGGCAGAATATCTGAGGTCAGGAGTTCAAGACCAGCCTGGCCAACATGGTGAAACCGTGTCTCTAACAAAAATACAAAAATTAGCCAGGTGTGGTGGCACGGCCTGTGATCCCAGCTACTCGGGAGGCTGAGGCAGAAGAATTGCTTCGCTGCAGTCCAGCCTGGGTGACAGAGCAAAACTCCGTCTCAAAAATAAATAAATAAATAAAGAGTGGAGTATTAAAAAATAATTTGAAAAAAAGAAAAGAGAAACAACAAGGAAGAGAAAAAGCCTTTTAATTCATTACTTCACTCTCAATTATTTAGCTCTCAACTTTCTACCTTTGCTATTAATGCAATTGATGTGTGGGAATAGATGGCATATAAATAATAATAAATAAATTTTATAATAATATAAAACCAAATAACCATAACTTACATCCCGTGTCTTCAAACCCATACAGAGTGTGGAACTGCTGCCTCCCATCCCTGGGATGTTGCAAAGGAAATGGAAACCAACCACTAATACAAGGATGTGACCCACAAATGGGAGATGAAGTGCTGAGCAGGGATCTGGTGGTGTTTTCGTCATGGTTTGTGCACACTGCGGTGCTGCACACAGACTGTGCCTGGGCATCCCACCACCATTTATAATAGTCAACCCCAGTGAAATTAGATCCATTAAATGGCTTCTTTTTAAAGAAAATACTTTACATTGCTGCACACTGCTGGGTGAGGTGGCTCACACCTGTAATCCCAACACGTTGGGAGGCCGAAGCGGGTGGATCACTTGAGGCCAGGAGTTCAAGACCAACCTGGCCAACATGGTGAAACTCCGTCTCTACTAAAAATACAAAAAATTAGCCAGGTGTGGTGGTGTGTGCCTGTAGTCTCAGCTGCTCGAGAGGCTGAGGCAGAAGAATTGCTTGAACCCAGGAGGTCGAGGTTGAAGTGGGCCAAGATCGCGCCACTGCACTCCAGCCTGGGTGACAGAATGAGACTCTGTCTCAAATATAAATAAATAAATAAATTGTTGCATGAACATCAAAGCTTACACATTCACAAATAATGTTATTTAAGTTTACACTAAAAATGGGTGAATTTATGATATGTAAATTATACCTCAATAAAGCTGTTAAACAAAAAAGGCACTTCCTAAAAATTGAAAGTGACACCTGTCAGGTGAGTAACAGGTTTTTTCACATCTGAGTGTGAACATCAGTCACTTGCTCTGAACACAGAGCCAAAGAAAATGCCGAACACGTTCTCTGGATTTATCTGAGTGACGCAACATAACATGGTGGTAAAGAACGTGGCCTTCAGGGTTGGACAAATGGGCTCTGTTCAGCAAGCTTCAGTAAATGCTTAACCTTTCCAATCCCAGACTCCTCTTCAGGAAAACAGGAATAAAAACACCTTCCTTGCAGGATAGATGCAGGAATTAAACGAGGTAATGCAGTAAAGCTTGGCATCTAAGATTTCAACCCAAACCAGTGGCTATGATTGTTTCTAACACCAAGGCTTGCGCAAGGAGACTGAACAAGAGGGGGACTTGCAGCATGTTTCACTGGCCAAAAAAATTAAAAATAGGCTGGGCACGGTGCCTCACGCTTGTAATCCCAGCACTTTGGGAGGCCAAGGCGGGCGGATCACGAGATCAGGAGTTCGAGACCAGCCTGACCAATGTGGTGAAACCCCATCTCTACTAAAAATACAAAAATTAGCTGGGCGTGGTAGCATGTGCCTGTACTCCCAGCTACTCAGGAGGCTGAGGCAGGAGAATCGCTTGAACCTGGGAGGCGGAGGTTGCAGTGAGCCGAGATCATGCCACTGCACTCCAGCCTGGGTGGCAGAGCGAGACTCTGTCTCAAAAATAATGAAACATAAAAATAAAAAAACAGAGCACTTGAGCTGCCAGATGACCTGGCAGGGCACACATCTGACGAACAGAATTTTCCAGTGATGATTCTGAAATGATGAAGAAGTTTAAAAGAGCTTCAAAGGGCTGTGGCCGTCTCTCGAGCCCACACAGGCCGGTCAGCCCTGTCACCTCCAGAACAGGCCTGGCACCATGAAAAGGGCACGGAGCGGGCTGCCAAGGCCGGCCTCGCGCCCACGCACAGCACCACCAACCCCGCACCCGGGCCCAGCAGCTCCCCTCCATCTCCTCTCTTCAAAATGAAGACCCTAAGATCTCCCTCGAGGAGATGAGCAGAAAGCCCAGCGGCAGAGCTGCGGACACTAACGCCAGCGCGGAGCTGGGTGCTGACACTCCCTGCTGCTGTTCCGGCCCCACACCATCTGGAAAACAAGGTCTTACCCTGTTTCGTCCATGAGGAAAGAAAGGCTCAGCTCGGGGAGGACATTTGCCCAGGGTTACATAACTGGTGGGTGCGCGGGCCAGGCCTGACACCGGGTCCACCCAGATGCCAACCCTCCCTACTGTTCCTCTCCAGCGCCTCAGCCAGCTCTCAGCCTGGGACCCAGAGAGGCCCAGAGCCCGCGCTCATGCCAGCACACGATCTTTTAGGTACTAATCCCTGGATTTCATTAATCCTTATCACAGGTCCAAAGAGGAGGGGTCGCTGAGGCTGGGCTAAGCTCCCTCCCGAGTTTGACTTCCAACTTTCCATGAAGGCCTTAGCCCTGTTGTATCCCATGGGACCAAGCAAAAACCTTAGGCTCCCAGAAGATCAAGGAGATCTTTATCTGGCATCTAGGGATCAACTTCTGGAAGAAAAAAACACAGCAATATATCTAAATCCACTTCTTCAGAAAATTAATGAATGGAAGGGCTGCTCTAGCAGAAGCTCCAGAACTGAATATGCAGAGGGCTTAAGGGTACCTTTGCTAAGTAAGAGCTGTCTCACTGCTTACTTTTTATTTATTTATTTATTTATTTATATTTAATTATTTATTATTTTGAAGAGCGGGTCTTGCTTCTTGCTTTGTCACCCAGGCTGGAGTTGAGTGGCACAATCATAGCTCACTGTAGCCTGGACCTCCTGGGCTCACACAATCCTCCTGCCTTAGCAACCAAGTAGCTAAGACCACAGGCACACGCCACCACACCTGGCTTTTTCTTTTCTTTTCTTTTCTTTTTTTTCTTTTTTTTCTTCTTTTGTAGAGAGGGGGTTTCGCTGTTTCCCAGGCTGGTCTCTACTTATTGACCTCAAGTAATCCGCCCACCGTGGCTTCCCAAAGTGCTGGGGTTACAGGCGTGAGGTTACAGGCCAAGCCCTTAAATTATTCAAAGCTAAAGTTCTAGTCCCAAGACCCCTTGTTAAGTCCAAAAGTCCTCCGGTACCTGAAGTACCTCACAGCTGCTAGGCTTTATGGCTGTTGTCAGACTGTTGAAACACAAACAGAGCCAAATACCCTGCCAGCCAGCACTGACCTGCTCCCAAGAATCATGTGTTATGGTTTCCATCACACTCAGCCATCAAGTCCTGTTTGAACTTGTCATCCCTGCAAACCATGTGACTGCTGGCACCTACCTGGGTCACATGTGCCTCTTCCCTTGGGACACAGCTTTTTGCAAAAAGGCCACAGCCACTTGCTAAGATGAGTCAGAAGTTCCCCAAATCTCCTGACACAACTCAGGGGCAAAGAGAAAGGGACAGCAAACAGGCCCAGCAGGGGCTGTCTAGCCATGACATAAGAAGCCAGCACATATCTTTAGAGGAGCCTTCAGCTCCGAATCCCAACCTGCTTCACAAACACGTGGGGCAAGCTCCAGAGATGGCATTTCCCCTGGTGATGACAGGAATTGGGCCAAACTCCACAATCCGCCTGGATACTCTTGACGTTCAGTACATTCACAGACGCTTCCTTGACCACTCCTGGGCCCAGAGACCCTGTCAGGCCAAGGAGCTGGTTCCCAGAAAGGGGAAGATTCTGACAAGCAGAGTATTTTCTCTCTGAGCAGGTGTGGTTACTCACTGAAACAGGAATCCTCTGTGTTCCACAAGCGAGACACAGAACAAACAGTGCCCCAGGCCAGAGAACTGAGGCCAGACCTGCTTCCCAGGTGACCCCAGTGTCCATAAAATAAATGCCCCTGTGGGATGGGGACCATCCGCCTGCCTCTCTGCACACACTAGTCCCCTGGCCATTCTCCTGCGAAGGCCTCAACCTCCCAAAGCCCTTTAAAATATACCATTGTTTCCATCCCCCTTTAATTGTCTTGAGTCAATGCGGACAGATTCAGACTCCGTCCCTGATTACTTTGGTGGGTAAATCCCCTGCTGCTCAGCCGAGGAGGGCTCTCAGCAACCTTGGTCCAGCCATCCAGTTCCCCATAGCCCCGGTGCCACGAAGAGCCTGGCTCCCCCACCCCCTGCCAGGCCCTTGACTTTCAGCCAAGCGTACCTGCTCACTCTTTTCCTGTGCTTTCCTGCACACATGCTTTGATTCCAGCTTTTAAAAGGCCTGGCTCAGGGGTTCACACCTGTAATCCTGACACTTTGGGAGGCCGAGGCCGGAGGATCTCTTGAGCCCAGGAGTTCGAGACCAGCCTGGCCAACATAGAGAGACTCCCATCTCTACAAAAAAATTAAAATAAAAAGATTATTCACGCCTGTAATCCTAGCACTTTGGGAGGCTGAGGCAGGCAGATCATCTGAGGTCAGGAGATGGAGACCAGCCTGCCCAACATGAGAAACCCCATTTCTACTAAAAATACAAAAATCATCCAGGTGTGATGGCAGGCACCTATAGTCCCAGCTACTTGGGAGGCTGAGGCAAGAGAATCGCTTGAACCTGAGAAGCAGAGATTGCAGTGAGTCGAGATCATGCCACTGCACTCCAGCCTGGGCAACAAAGCAAGACTCCCTCTCAAAAAAAAAAAAAGAAGAGATTATTGGGTGTGGTGGTGTGTACCTGTAATGCCAGCTACTTGGGAGGCCGGGGCAATATAATCCATTGAGTGCAGGAGTTTGAGGCTGCAGTGAGCCATGACAGTGACACTGCACTCCAGCTGGGGCAACAGAGTGAGACTCAGTCTCTTAGAAAAAACAAAGTAGGAAAGAGAGTTTTTACATACCCTTCGTCCAGCTTCTCCTAATGTTAATGACTTACATACTCATAGTACAATAATCAAAACCAAGGAATTAACTCTGGAATGATACTATTACCTATACTGAGATTTCACCAGATTCTCCACTAATGTCTTTTTTTTCTGTTTCAAGATTCAATCCAGGATCCCTTGCTGCCTTTATCCTCATGTGTCCTGCAAGCTGAGACAGTTCCTCTGCGTTTTCTTGTCCTTCAGGACCCTGACAATTTGGAAGAGTCCTAGTCAGGTATTTTGTAGGATATCCCTTAACTTGGGTTTGTCTGATGTGCTTTCTCACCATTAAACTGAGGTTATACATTTCTGGCAAGATTCCCAAAGAGATGACGTGCCCTTCTCAGTGCATCATATAAGAAAGTATATGAGGAAACTGAGGCCCAAGAGCTTAAATAATTTCCTCAAAGGCAAATGGCTAATAATGGACAGAGCTGGTACTCAAGTTTGCACAACTAAAAAGGCATTGGTCTTTTTACCTTTCCCTGTTGCCTTCCAGAACACAGAAACCATACTTTAAGCAACATACAGGTTATGTAATACATGAAACACAGTATTCTATATTATGGCAGGTACAATATGAATATACAGGCCAGGTGCGGTGGCTCATGTCTGTAATCCCAACACTCTGGGAGGCCGAGTAGGGTGGATCATTTGAGGTCAGGAGTTCAAGACCAGCCTGTCCCACATGGTGAAACCCTGTCTCTACTAAAAATACAAAAATTAGCCAGGCATGGTGTTGTGTGCCTATAATCCCAGCTACTAGGGAGGCTGAGGCAGGAGAATCGCTTGAGTCTGGGAGGTGGAGGTTGCAGTGAGCTGAGATGGCATCACTGTACTCCAGCCTGGGCAACAGAGTGAGACCCTGTCTTAAAAAAAAAAAAAAGTACATGATGTTGATTTATCTTCCCACTGGTGATGCTAATCTTGATCATTTGGCAAAAGTGATATCTTCCAGGTTTTTCCACTGTCATCTCATTCTTTTCCCCCTTTATAATTAGAAAATATTTGAGGGGAGATGCTTTGACACTATGTAAATATCCTATTTCTCCCTTTTGCCCTCTAACTTACCATTCATCAGCAGATCTTTCTACGGCAATTATTACTGTGATATTTTAAGGGTGATCTTCCATTTCCCTCTTACTCAATAGAAGAAAAGTAACGGGTAACTATTGTGTATAAATAGGGTATCCACGTGATTTGTCATTCAAACCAGGACACTTTTGAAAGTGAAAGAAGGTACTATTAATAACTACAGTATGGCAACAAGCATAAGTTTGTCCTGGGAAAACTGGGATGCACAGTCACTCTGTGTAAAATCGAATCTCCAGCTCAAAACAACAGAAACTGGTCAACATTTACTGAAAGTATCTGTATCTTCAAGAAAGTCAACAGCAATCTTTGGTGGGGTTTTGAGGGGAAATAGATCATCTTACAGCTGAGTGAAATGTGCAAAGGAATAGAAACTGCTGGCTTGTGGAAGATAATTGTGAAAGACAATCAAGGGCTAGGAAGCAAAAGCCATAAGCAGCCTAATATACAAGAAATAATCCCCCTCCTCCAAACAAGAGAGAATGCAAACCTGCCTGTGAACCAGCTGGGCAGTACCTGTCCCTGTGAAAGGGACTATGTCGCATAAACTCATTAGTCTTTCAGACCCTAAACACTTTCTTCTCTCATGTCAAGGCCAATTTTGAGTATTCTGTTTAATAATTTCCTTCACACATCTAGTCACTTAGATCATTTCCTTTTAGAAGACACTAAGCCACAAAGAAGGTAAAATGGGGAATCTCACCAGGGAGGGTGTGTTCCCTGGAATGTCGTTCTCCTATATTTATTTGGAAAAGGTTTCAGACCCCAGCATCTGCCCAAGCTGTCTCCAGTTGGTCTGTAGTGGGAAACACCTCTTTGGCACAAAGTCATGAGCCAGTATTATTCTTTCCCATTCTACCAAGGAGGAAATGGAGCCTTTGTGAGGGGCAAAGGATCTGTTTAAATTCCTGACTTGACGCAGTAAGCGGCCAGAGTGGAGATTACTCATGCCGCAGCTATGGGCCACCTCTTTCAACTTTAATGGGAATAGTCAACATCCTATTATTTGAATGTTTATCCTGGGTTCATATTATTTCACACAGGGAAAGGCATTTAATGGTAGAAATATTTTCAAACCTAAAAAGTTAAAGGAGAGGAAAATCTTCCACATATCCATACTGGAAACAATGGCCTGGAAGAAACCCGTACAGAAGATCAGAGATTATTTGATAAATCTGTTACCTTATGTGGAAAGCCACAGTGTCTATGAATAATAATTTCCAGCTCAGAGGATCTGACGAGTGCTTCAGTTAGACCCTGCCCCCAGAGTGCTCAGAACATAATGATTATTTTTCTTGTTGTTGTAAATATTAATAAGCAACAACTGTAGCCTAACACTGTGGAGAAAACTTAAAAACTAGTGATACAAAGCAGATTAACAACTTCAGAAATTATTCCTGGCATTCCTGGAGCTATTCAAGATAGAGTCCACAGGGCATCCAAATAGTCATTTCAAGGAATTATAATCATAAAAGTTTTCAGCTGATGAATTTAGAGGAAATGGTAGAATTGGGCCAGGCACGGTGGCTCACACCTGTAATCCCAGCACTTTGACTGAGGCAGGCGGATCACCTGAGGTCAGGAGTTCAAGACCAGCCTGGCCAACATGGCGGAAACCCATCTCTATTCAAAATAAAAAAATTAGCTGGCTGTGGTGGTGTGCACCTGTAGTCCCAGCTACTTGGGAGGCTGAGGCACAAGAATTGCTTGAAGCTTGAACCCAGGAAGCGGAGGTTGCAGTGAGCTGAGATCATGCCAGTGCTCTCCAGCCTGGGAGACCGAGACTCTGTCTCAAACCAAAAAAAAAAAAAAACAAGAAATGGTAGAATTAGAATATCGCCATTATGTAACCCTCATGAAATAATGACAATAACAATGGTCATCAATGGCTGCTAATATACAAAAGGCAAGTGGACATCATGTGCTTCTCACCCTATCTATTCACAGAATACTATAAAGTATTCTTGACAAAGACTGGACCCAGGCTGGGTGCGGTGGCTCACACCTGTAATCCCAGCCCTTGGGAGGCCAAGGCAGGTGGATCGCCTGAGGTCAGGAGTTCGAGACCCATCTGGCCAACATGGTGAAACCCCATCTCTACTAAAAATACAACAATTAGCTGGGCGTGGTGGCAGGTGCCTGTAATCCCAGCTACTCAGGAGGCTGAGACAGGAAAATTGCTTGCACCTGGGAGGCGGAGGTTGCAGTGAGCCGAGATCACGCCACTGCACTCCAGCCTGGGGAACAAAAGTAAGACTCCAACTCCAAAAAAGAAAAAAAAAAAGACTGGACCTAAATATTACTGAGCCTCTAGATCTAGTTTTCAGGTTACACAGGGGCAGAGAAATATACTAATGGCACTATGAGGATAAAATCAGCAAAATCCAAACTATGAGACACACTACAAATGACACAGTTTCTTTAAAACAGTACCAAAAAAAAAAATAGGGGTGACCGATAGATTAAGAAAGACTCTTAGAATACATATCAAAAAAAGTAATGTATTGCCAGGCATGGTGGCTCACGCCTGTAAATCCAAGCACTTTGGGAGCCTGAGGAAGGCAGATCACGAGGTCAGGAGTTCAAGACCAGCCTGGCAAACATGGTGAAACCCTGTCTGTACTAAAAATACAAAAAGCTAGCCAGGCGCAGTGGCGGGCACCCGTAATCCCAGCTACTTGGGAGGCTGAGGCAGGAGAATGGCGTGAACCCGGGAGGCGGAGCTTGCAGTGAGCCGAGATCGCACCACTGCACTCTAGCCTGGGAGACAGAATGAGACTCTGTCTCAGAAAAAACAAAAAACAAAAAAAAAGTATTATAATATGGATGTTATCTGGATTCTAATTTGAATGAACAAATCATCAGAAAAACCTAAAAAGTAAGTGAGAAAATGTGAACATTGTGCTAACTGGGTATTTGATAATATTAAGAATTTTTATTCCTTATGTATTATGCTGGGTTTTGTGGTTATGCTTTTCTTGTTGTTGCTTTTTTTAGTTTCTGTGCACATATATAAACACAATGTCATTAGAAGAAAACATAAGAGAATATTAGGGTAAGTAAAGATTTCTTGATGAAGACATAGAAAGCACAAATCACAAAAGAAAAAAGTAATACATTGAACTTCATCAAAAATTAAAATTGTTCACCAAAAGGCACTCAGGAAAATAGGTAACATTGGGAGAAAATACACGCAACACCTGTGTCTGAATATCTATTATATCTAATCTATATCATATACAAAGATATTACATCCTTATATACACACAGATTCCTATAGCTTATATGCAGAATATATACAGACCTCCTACAACTCAATAAAAAGACAAAAAATAATAAAATAATAAAAAGACAAACAACCCAATTTAAACATGGATACAATACTTGAATAGACACTTCACAAGACATACAAATGGTCAATAAGCACATGAAAAAGCATTCACCATCATAATCATCAGGGAAATGCAAGTTAAAATCATAATGAGACACTACTACGAACACTAAAATAGCTAAAATGAAAAAGATGAAAAATACCAGATTTCGGAGAGGACATAAACAATCAGAGCTCTCATGCATTGCTGGTGGGAGTGTAAACTGGTACAGTCACTTTGGAAAACCATTTGGCATTTTCTTAAAAAGTTGAATGTGGGGCCGGGCGCAGTGGCTCAAGCCTGTAATCCCAGCACTTTGGGAGGCCGAGACGGGCGGATCATGAGGTCAGGAGATCAAGACCATCCTGGCTAACACTGTGAAACCCCGTCTCTACTACAAAATACAAAAAACTAGCCGGGCGAGGTGGCGGGCGCCTGTAGTCCCAGCTACTCGGGAGGCTGAGGCAGGAGAATGGCGTAAACCCGGGAGGCGGAGCTTGCAGTGAGCTGAGATCCGGCCACTGCACTCCAGCCTGGGTGACAGAGCAAGACTCCGTCTCAAAAAAGAAAAAAAAAAAAAGTTGAATGTACCTATGATCCTGCAATTACACTCCTAAATATCTCACTCAAGAGAAATGAAAATATATGCCCACAAAAAAACTTTGTACAAGAATGTATATAGCACTTTTATCCATAATAGTCAAAAACTGGAAATAGCCCAGATGTCTATCAACAGAAGAATGGATAAACCCACTGGTATATCTACACATTGCCAATACTACTTAAAAATAAAAAGGACCTGGCTGGGCATGGTGGTTCACACCTGTAATCCCAGCACTTTGGGAGGCTGAGGTGAGTAGATCACTTGAGGTCAGGAGTTTGAGACCACCCTGGCCAACATGGTGAAACCCCGTCTGTACTAAAAAATGAGAAACGTAGCTGGGTGTTGTGGTGCATGCCTGTAATCCCAGCTACTTGGGGGGCTGAGGCAGGAGAATCGCTTGAACCCGAAGGGCGGAGCTTGCAGTGAGCTGAGTTCGCACCATTGTACCCAACCTGGACGACAGAGTGAGACTTCATCTCAAAACAATAATAATAAAAATAAATAAAAGGGACCAAATTACCAATACAAGAAATAACATGAATGAATTTCAAAAATAATACTCAAGTGAAAGAAGCCAGGAGCAAAAACATGTACATAGTAAATGATATGATTCCATTTATTTGAAATTCTAAAATAATAACCAAGGATTATTGAGGATGAGGATACAGTCAAATACCGCATAACGTTTTGGTCAGAGATGGACCACACATGACAGTGATCTTATAAGATAATAGAGCTGAACATTGTCTATCACCTGGTAACATGGTAGCTGTCCTACTGTGCTAGAGCAATGCATACTTGTGTGTTTGTGGTGATGCTTGTATGAACCAACCTACCACACTGCCAGTCATTCAAAAGTACAGCACATACAATTATGTACAATACATAATCCTTGATAATGATAATAAATGACCATGTTACTGTTTTTACGGTTATTTTAGAGCGTACTCTTTCTACTTACATATATATATATATATATTAAATATTAACTGTTAGCCTCAGGCAGGTCTTGCGGGAGGTATCCAGAAGAAGGCCTTGTTATCATAAGAGATGACAGCTCCATGGATGTTATTGCTCCTGAAGACCCTTCAGTGGGATTAGATGTGGAGGTGGAAGACAGTGATATTGATGATCCTGACACTGTGAAGGCCTAGGCTAATGTGTGTGTTTGTGTCTTAGTTTTAACAAAATATTTAAAAGTAAAAATATAGGCGAGGTACAGGGGCTCACACTTGTAATCCCAACACCTTGGGAGGCCAAGACAGGAGGATTGTTTGAGGCCAGGAGTTCAAGACCAACTTGGGTAATATAGTGAGAACCTGATTCTACCCCCCCCCCAAAAAAAGGTAAAATTTAAAACATTTAAAATAGAAAATCCTTATAGAATAAGGATACAAAGAAAGTATTTTAGACAGCTACACAATGTATGTGTTAAGTGTTGTTACAAGAGTCAAAAAGCCAAAAAAATTTAAAGTTAATAAAGGGACAGTAAGCTAAGGTTAATTTATTATTGAAGAGGGAAACCATTTGGTATAAATATAGTGTAGCCTAAGTGCACAGCATATGTCAGGTCTCCAGAAGTGCACAGTAATGTCCTAGGCCTCCACATTCACTCACTCACTCACTCACTCACCAGAGCAACTGCCGGTCCTGCAAGCTCCATGCATGCTAAGTGCCCTACAGAGGTGTACCATTTTTGTCTTTTATACCATATTTTTACTGTACCTTTTCTATGCTGTGTTTACATATGTTTAGATACACAAATACCACTGTGCTATAGTTGCCTACAGTATTCAGTACAGTAATATGCTGTAAAGATGTGCAGCCTAGGAGTCACAGGCCATACCATTATAGCCCAGGTGGGTAGCAGGCTATACCATCTAGATTTGTCCAAGGGCACTCTATCATGTCCACATAACAACAGATTTGCTTAACCATACATTTCTCAGAATACATCCCTGTTGTTAAGCAACACTTGACTGTGTACGAAGCAAGTTTAGTCACGAGCTGATAATTATTCAACCTGAGTAAAGAGAACTCCCAACACTTTGGGAGGCTGAAGCAGGCGGATCACCTGAGGTCAGGAGTTTGAGACCAGCCTGACCAACATGAAGAAACCCCGTCTCTACTAAAAATACAAAAAATTAGTCGGGCGTGGTGGCGCAGGCGTGTAATCCCAGCAACTTGGGAGGCTGAGGCAGGAGAATCGCTTGAACCCGGGAGGCGGAGGTTGCAGTGAGCCAAGATCGCACCACTGCACTCCAGCCTCGGCAACAAGAGCAAAACTCTGTCTCAAAAAAAAAAAAAGAAAAAAGAAAAAAAAGGAGAACTCATGGGGTTTATTATATTTTAATTCTCTCTACTTTTTTTATGTTTCCAATTTTCCATGATAAAGAATAAGTAGGGGGTTGGAAGGACTGAGGGAGGAAGAGAGGAAGGAAGGGAGAAAGGGAGGGAAGGATGGGGAGAGAGGAGAGAGAGAAGGGAAGGGAAGGGGGTAGGACAGAGTCCAAAAACAGGACCGACCTCCACAGCCCTGAGGACATGGCTGAACACCAACTCTGCGCCATCACAGACGTTCCTAACGACGCCCCTGAGGCATCAGGAAAGGCCAGGTTGTATTGATTCTTTTTGCAACAGAGATTGATTTATGTCCACTTTGGGGGACACTTTACAAACAGCATAGAAAAAAATCCAGGCATCCTCCTTCAAATGTTCCTCAGCATTTGTAGCATGGAACAGAGCTCCGCCTGAGGACACCACCCAAATGAAGTGTCAAAGTGTTACCATCATGGGGTGTCTGGCCCTGCCCCAGGTGGCTCCGACCTTGGCCGCTGCTCCCTCGCCAGGGGTTTGGAAGTTGCCCTGGAGCTGCCTTTGCCCTGGAGCTAGCCTGGAGCAAGGTGGTGTCCACCCAGCCTGGAGTATGGGAAACTCATCCCAGCACCAACAACTGGGTCTAGCTTATGCTACCTCAAAGATCTTGTAAGAGGAGCTGCTTCTGTTTCACAGCTTTAAGAAAAGAGAGGCCCATTTCCGATGGAAAACAGACCCTCTGCGGGGGCTGGGTTGTTATTTTCCTCAGACCTGGATGCATTTAGCTCAGCCACGTGGTCCCCCCAGATCAAATAAGCCGGTTTCCAGATCTGCCTTTTGGCTCAAACGGTTTCAATGCCACTCCACAGTGTTATTCAGGGATTGATCCTTGTGCTGGCAAGACCAGAGGAGAGGCCAAACCAGGCCCAGATGCGCAAGCTCCTAGAGCAGGAGACCAGGCTGTCCAACTCACTTATGCGGCACCCACAGTAGGTTAGGGAGGGAAAAGCCTCTGATGAATGATGGAATTTTCAGTTTCATGGCCTGCTATCAGCCCAGTATTTATTTGATCCAAAGAGCCTATTTTTACAGAATACTTCATGACATCTTTCTGCTAACCCACACTACATACTAAAGAGCAGCAGAAGACTGCAAGCCTCACGAGGAAAGACAGCGCGTCTGTCCCAGTCACCATATAGGATGTCTCTAGCATCTTGCATAGGGCCCGCTACACAGTGGATACTCAGTAGGTAAATGTAACTATTGAATGAATGAATGAATGAATGAATGAATGAATGAATGAATGGCAGAAAATGTTACAGCGTTTCTGTAGTCTAAGAGCAGTCCTCAAATTTCAGTGTTCATAAAAATCAGATTTCTCCACCATCACAACCCCCATCCAAGATTCTGTTTCTGTTTCTCAGAGGTTCTGGAATTTGCATTTTTTACCAATCTTCCCAAGTAATTCTGAACCGTAGCTCACATTTGAGAAAGTCTCATCTCTGAAGTTCCCTTACAACAGGTTCCCTCAGGGTCTTGGGTAACTAAACTCCCCCCCGCCCGACGGACTCATTTTTCACTTCTCCATGGTCCACAGCGAATGGGTTTTTGCTCTACTCTTTTTAATTCAAAGGGAGGCTGAGGAATTAGCGTTGGCAGAAGTGGTTGGTATCCTTGGATGGAAGGTATTATAAATGCAAAGCGCTATTAAAATCACAAAACCTTTTGAACAAAAAGCCTTTCCTAATAATCCATACACTTTTCTTAATCATAGTTTTTTTTCTACAAGTCTTAGAAGTGCCCTGGAAAAAAAACAAATCAACTTATTTTGCAGAGAAACAACCAGTTCCAACACTTGCTTTATGCTGGTCAATGTCCAGTCTTGCTGCTTCCAAACGTTTCATACATGGGGCCTCTATTCTCTATAGCCTACAAGGTGACAGGCACCTCCCTGTCAGGGGTAAGCCTGCAGCTCTCTTTCTGGATGACACATTTGAGGCAAAGAGCCGCTTGGCTTCAGAATGCTTACTAAGGTCAAAGCAGCACCTTTGGGAGCTGATTCACATGTCTTCTAATCCCAGAGGGGCCATTATTGTCCATAACAAACACTGAATTTTCATTCATTCAATTCATAGCAGTCTCCCCAACACTCAGATCCAGCAGCGGGGAACATGGCTGAGATCTGAGCCAACTCTTTGAGCAAGGAAAGGTAACTCAAACGCTGGAAGTATATTACATGATAGAATGCCCAGGCCTGGAAACATTCCAAAGTCTTTTTTTAGTTATCCAGAAATGACAAAGGAAATTATTTACTCCAGAAAGGTTTGCAGATTGGTGTGGCTGAAGGATCCAAGAAAGCATTTTTCCTATGTCTTCCTCCCTCTCTCTACTCCTGCCAGTAACCAAGTGACAACAGTATTGCTAGTCATCTATTTTTTTAATCATGTGATTTTTCTTACAAAAGACAAGGACAATTGCTCAGATTGTTGTTTCCAGAAAAAGGCACATGATGGTTAGATGAGATTCCATACAGCTGTTAAATGCTTCCAGCCAGCCCTATCCAGGGTTTTGAAAATTATAGCCATGTTTTTAATGGAATAACAATTACTGAAGACAGAAAAATGGAGTCAGAGGGGAACTAGAAACTTACAGATAATATTGACTTAAAATATAGCTCATAGGACTCTTAGAACTTTTGAGTCTCAGAAGATGCGTTTACAAGTACAAATGAAGTTTTCTATTCAGGTTTTTTGTGAGGAGTTTTTGTTTTTGTTTTGAGATGGAGTCTCGCTCTGTTGCCCAGGCTGGAGTGCAGTGGTACAATTTCAGCTCACTGCAACCTCCGCCTCCCGAGTTCAAGCAATTCTCCTGCCTCAGCCTCCTGAGTAGCTAGGATTACAGGCGTGCACCACCACGCCTGGCTAATTTTCGTATTTTTCGTAGAGACAGGGTTTTGCCGTGTTGACCAGGCTGGTCTGGAACTCCTGACCTCAAGTGATTCACCCACCTCTGCCTCCCAAATTGCTGGGACTACAGGCGTGAGCCACTGTGCCCAACCAATTCAGGCTACGTTTTCTCACAACTTCCCAATTATTTCTAAACAGAATTGCTTGACCTCAGGAGGTCCTCCTTTTCACCAAGACATTGTTTTGGTAGGAGTGGGGAAATAAAACAGGAAAAACTTTTCTGTCTTGCAAAGGAGAATTATTTTCCTTTCAAAATAATATTTAATTCCAAAATATTTCAAAAATATTTGAATATTTCAAGGACTTCAAATTAATTTTTTTTTTTAAGTCAGAACATGAAATCCACATATTTTATCCAATCCCATTAGGCTGGGGAGAGCTGGAGACACGCCCATCACACAACCGAGGCAAAAACTACAAATAACACTGCAATGTCCTTCTCAGGTGAGGTGGCATGAAAACAAATCACATTATCTATTTAATTAAGGGTGGCCAGTTGTCTTGTTAAAAAACAACCTCAGAGACTATAACTGTCCCAAGACGAGCACATCCTAGCTCTGCCTATAAACATGCCACCCTTTCTGGGGGAAAGTAGATAAACTGGCATTTCAGTCTTGTTAATGGCAATTTCGGAAGTAGGAACTAAGTGAAAGGGCTGCCTCTGTCCCTGAAGTCCAGAGAAAAATCTCTATGTAAAGAAAGGATCCTGCAGCCCTGGAGATGGCGGGAGGGCAGGCCAATGATCCCTTTTAGACATTTCACCGTTGCCTATACCTTTCTCTCTTGCCTTTGTGCTTGCCTCGGTTGAAGCAATAGCAGCTCCAGACTTGTCAAAAGATGGGGGTTCTTGGTCTGCTTTTAATTTGGTGGAATGTTGGCAGATGTGGGCTGGCTCACCAAAGAAGAATGTCTTTGGCTGTGTCCAGTGGTCAACTGCACTGGCCAGTTGCTTCAGGCTCAGTGGGAGGCTGTTGATGAACCAAAGTCAAGCAGGCCTGGCTCCAAACTTCTTGTTAGGATGGTTAGATGGCTGCCTCGGGAGATTGTTAGTATTTAGCCAGGGCTAAACACAGCCACAAGGCTGTATTTGGGAAAGGAGTCTTAAACGGTTCCAGTTCACCTGTGTAACTGCTCTGATACTAGGGGGTGGGGTGGACTTTAATGATAGGGGGAGGCTTTGAGCTGGACTTTGGTAAGGAAGGGAGGAGCAAGACATTCCAGATAAACAGACATTCCGGATAAACACACCTTCCAGCATGCAAAAGGCCGGAAGCATAAAAGGGCATGGAGTGTGCCTGGTGCATATAGTGGAGATGCGAAGGCAAAGGTTGGTTGGGAAGGTCCTTGCATGCTGTCTGAGTACCTTCAGGCTGCTATAATAAAATACCATAATCCAGGTGGCTTAGAAACAACAGAAATTTATTTCCCTGTTTTGGAGGCTGGGAAATCCAAGACCAAGGCCCCTCCCTTTCCTGGTTCACAGATGGCACTTTCTAGGAAGGGGTATCTAGAGACAGGTACCTCTTTCGGGTTTCTTTTGTGAGGGCACTAATCCCATTCATGAGGGCTCCACTCTCATGACTGAATTACCTCCCAAAGGCCCCACCTCCTAACACTATCACCACAGGGGTCAGGATACCAACATTTGCAACATTTGAATGGGGCGGTGGAGGTACACAAACATTCGGATGGTAGTATGTGTCATAGATTCACGTTTATGCTGAGACACCAGGCTAACATTCCTTTAGAAGAATAACCCTCCAGCCTGTGATAGATTCTTCCAGGGGGCCTCTGAGTCCTCTCACCCACTGGGTGCTCTTGGTAGGTCTACTGTGAGGTGAGCGTTCCAGGAAGTAATTAAAAAGCAGTCATTTGTTGATAGGGTGAACATATAATTAATCACCCAAACCTGAACACGTTCACTAACAAGAAGAACTTAACCATAACTGTGCTGGGACAACACCTTTTCCTAAGCAAACCAGAACGTTTGATTGCTCTTATTTTGTGAGCCCTTTCTATATGCCAATCACTACCATAAAGGGTTAACTCAGGTTATTTAATTTCCACAGTAACCCCAGTATGCAGGTGTAATTCCTCCCATCAAAAATGAGTCTAAAAAGCAGAACTGGCATTCTTTGCATTCCTTTTCCAACTCTAGAATCTTTCTCTTGCACACTCATATTAAAAGCTGTGTCCATGCTTACAGCATCAGCCTAACCCGCTGTGTGTGTGCCCTTCCCAGTCACTGACATCTAGTGGCTACTGGCTCCGCATTTCTCCCCCAAATTAAAGGCACTGGCACTAAATGTGACTCCTCTCCACCCCAAGTCCCTTGGTTAGCTCTGAAATCTAATTTGCATGCTACATTCAATCTTGAGGCCCTATCATCCATCCCCTAACCTCTTCTCCTCTAGGGCCCTGGACTTCACAGCTTCTCAGACACCTGCTGCCATGACCTCACCCCAGACCCTTCCTCAACCTCCTATTCTACCCCAGACCCTTCCTCAACCTCCTATTCTATCTTTCCCTTACTTCCATTCTGCCTGTTATTCTGTCACCAAAATCATTAGTCCTTTAATGCCTTCATACACCCAGTCGGTGGTGTGTTGG
The DNA here is from genome assembly GCF_001698545.2 of Rhinopithecus bieti. Lineage (NCBI taxonomy): Eukaryota > Metazoa > Chordata > Mammalia > Primates > Cercopithecidae > Rhinopithecus > Rhinopithecus bieti. The sequence continues at coordinate 2,940,215 of NW_016814423.1, read as the reverse complement.
CCAATGTTTAACAACCTGCTCTGTGGGGAAATAGCGTGTGCCTGTACATACGTACATAAATGAATAATTTCCTGATATAAAAGATGAGTAACAATTTACAAATAATAAAATATACAATACTCCCTACTGTAAATTATATTAGGTCAATTGATTCTCACAGAATTCTCTGATTTTTTTGGTGTACTTTTATCCGTAGCCAACATATGGTGGCAATCCAACCAGGACTTGATGAACGGATTTGTATCCCAAACCATTTTTTTTCTCAGATTTACTTTCTCAATAAACTGATGTGATTTAACTGTTAAACTATTTCTCACTCTCACCCAAATTATATTAGTGAAGCTGAAACTCTGCTTAGTGTCAGCACAGCAGCAGTGTAACAGTGAAACAGCCAAAGAGCTAACATAACTCACTCCATTTTGGTTTAAGTGGCCCTTACCCATTTCTGCACATAGACAAGGATAATTTTAGAGTACTATTAATATGCAAAAACAGCAATCATGTAGTTTTAAAAACTAACTCTGGGATTAAAGGAGAAATATGTAAACAACTATGTTTTTGTTAAAGATTTATGGGAGCACTGTGACCTGACCGAGGACAAAGAAGTTCCTGAACCCTTGCTGGCACCCAGATGTCGGTGGTTATCTGTTACCTCTTGATCTCAATCCTCTCCTCTTCCTTCTGCCCTTAAAATAAAAAGAGCCTAAAATTTGTACTGTCTTAAGATGGTACCTTAGAAGGCTAGTTTCTCATCTTCTTGGTTTGCTGGCTCTCCAATTAATCCTGCTTTTCCTCCCACCAACCCTTGTCTCTCAAATCTAGCTTTCAGGCAGTGAGCCAAGCCACACCTGGGATCAGTTATCGTAGCACACCATTACACAACATCCTCACCATGCAACACAGTCGCAGCCAACAACCTCGATGGTGGACAAGACTAACATGAATAGGATCATTACAAAATAAGGAGTTTTGAGGACTTACTATCTTTGTTTTTAAATATAATAGTTTATCTGACTTGTTGATAATGAAGGTGTTTAAAATTGGCTCACAAAACTACTGCAAGTTGGCTGGGCGCGGGGGCTCACGCCTATAATCCCAGCACTTTGGGAGGCCAAGGTGGGTGGATCACAAGGTCAGGAGATCGAGACCACGGTGAAACCTCGTCGCTACTAAAAATACAAAAAATTAGCCGGGCGTGGTGACGGGTGCCTGTAGTCCCAGCTAGTCGGGAGGCTGAGGCAGGAGAATGGCGTGAACCTGGGAGGCAGAGCTTGCAGTGAGCCAAGATTGCGCCACTGCACTCCAGCCAGAGGGCCAGAGCGAGACTTCGTCTCAAAAAAAAAAAAAACTTCTGCAAGTTTAACCATTCATTTTTCTGGACCAGGTGACTGGGCTCCAACACACACCACTGTGCCCTCATCGACCTCAGGCTTTTCCTCTCCTCTCCTCTCCTCTCCTCTCTCCCTATCTTACAGATGGAGTCCCACAGAGTGTATTCTAGACTGGGATGAGGTCAAGGTCAAGAAAGCTTAAATGTCTGTAAATTTCTTTAGTACGGGTTCATGTGGGGAACTTCTTGGGGAATAAATATCAATACTAGTTTTTATTGGGTAGATACAGGTTTACAGTTTTACTACTGATAATAGAGTTGCTGAAGAAAAACAGGCCCACTCACTCTTGGAAATGGTCCTGTAAACCTGTCTACACTCTCCTGCTTAAGAAATGAAACACAGCAAATAGGAATGCAGAAAAACACTGGGGGCTGGGCACGGTGGCTCACGCCTGTAATCCCAGCACTCTGGGAGGCTAAGGCAGGTAGATCACAAGGCCAGGAGTTGGAGACCAGCCTGGCCAGCATGGTGAAACATCGTCACTACTAAAAATACAAAAATTAGCCGGGTGTGGTGGTGCACACCTGTAGTCCCAGCTACTCGGGAGGCTGGAGCAGGACAATCAACCGAACCCGGGAGGTGGAAGTTGCAGTGAGTGGAGACTGCACCACTGCATTCCAGCCTGGGTGACAGAGTGAGACTTTGTCTCAAAACAAACAACAGAAAAACATTGGGGATGTACCAAATAGTTCTCACTTATCCTACAGGGAGACGCTGTCAGAAGCCCCACTACGGAAACATCCCAAGGCCTACTATTACCTAAGATGACACCACTCAGCTGTGCAGGCTTTCTCCCTGACACAGGAAACCATTCACAGACATTACCTCATCCCTCTCATCTCCTATCAAACCTGTGAGGCAGGTAACAGAAGGTATCCTCATTTTACCTGTGGTGAAATTGCTGCCCAAGCATCAGAACTTCCCACTCTGCACACACTCCAAGTGTCCCTGACACCAGCATAGACTTAAGAAGTGGGCATCTCTGGCTTATTCTGGGACCAAGTGCTAAAGTGCAAATGGATCTCTCTACCCCAATTCATCACGAGAGAAAAATCTGGTTTAAAATGTGAGCCTTATTCTAGGCAGCTATCTCATCTAAGGTCATCCGACTTGGGCAGCAATTTTAGTACTTTACAAGTCAAGTATGTTTGCAGAAACTCTAGCAACTGCAAGAACCCATCAGAGCTCCTATACTGCCATCTGCCATGTGTTTTTGTAGGAATTCTTTCTCAAAGTTGCTTGTTCGGGGATTTAAGCTCATAGAAGTTAGTATGTAAAGGACAATTAACAAGCGACCTTCTTCCTGAAGGATGTAAATCTCTACTTTCCACCAGTGGCTTCCAAGAAAACAAGAGAGTCACTTTGGGGAGATATGACATGAGAAAGGTACTAACGGCAAGAAATTTCCTTCAGCCTTGGAGTCCGTGGAAATATGGGGGCAGAGGCCTGGGGGTGGAAAAGTGTCCTGCCACCAGTCAAGCAGGAAAAGCTGGCCCCAACTGTTTTTTACTTTGCTTCTTCTAACAGGTGAATGCCTTCTCAGTACACAGTTCCTCCTCTCACAGCCACATCACCAAAGCCAGGCACTTGCACAGAAAGCCTCCTCTCTCCCTATTGGCTTCAAAAGCTCTCTTTAGCTTTCAGATGCCCCCGTGACACTCCGTAGCTTCCTCCCAAGGCCTACGGCTCCGCTTCACATCTGGTTTCCTGATGTATTACCCACCACCAACCAGGACTACTTGTTCTTCTCCTTTATCCCCGCATACAGCTACCTCCCTTTCCAGTCCACTGGAAATTCCATTTTTTCTAGTTACTTAAACTAAAAAACACCCCAGAGTCTATGATTTGACAAGTGGACCTGTACCCCAATCCGTTTTCCCAATAATTTTCTCAATAAATGTAACTGGTGTGATTTAAGCGTTAAACTATTTCTTACCAAAGCAACTTTTACACCAAAACAACAAACTGTAATAAGGAAGGCTACCAGGAATTGACCTTCATACACCTGGGCCCAGAATGAGCACCACCAGATGATACAGGGTTTGATGTGTATGTGATGACGTCTGCTTCAGAGACTGCCATTGTTAAGCATGGTATATCCAGTGGAACAGCCCTCCACCTCCCTTACCTAACCCCACCAATCAGTGCAGTGTCCTTGTTATAGGTCACCTAAAACACGGAGAAACAATAGCCAAGGCAAAGGTCTTCCAGTGTGGCCGATTCACAGGTCAAGAAACAAACCTAGGTACACAGCCTGATTCTACTGTCCGCTCTGGTCACATCAAGGGCCTAGATAACTGTCCAAGGAAGGAAGCCCGTCAGGCTACAAAGGCTAACACTGAGCTCCTCCTGCGAGGCCTCCCAGGGAAACCTTCCTGCTATATGTTGCTTATCAATTAATGTAAAACTTGGAAACTGGCCTCAAGTAATGACACTGGATGTGCAGTTCTGTATATATGTGCAGAGTTGTCAAAGGCTAGCTGGTTAGAGTTCTGGGGTATAATCAAGGGGTTTTTCCTAATTTGGACTAGATCTGCAGTCTTCACACTGAACTATGCATGAGCCCCAGGGGATGGGGGGTAGATGTTTTCATCTCTTCTATACATTGGGCTTCTGGCTGTCGTGTCTTTTAAAGAAAGGGTTTCCACTTCCAAAAGTGGGTAAATTTTAAAATACTGTGAAAGCGGGATGGACCCTCAGTGTCTAGAGATAAACAGAATAATCTTCTTCCTTGCTTCTCCAGCTCATTCACTTGTCCGGTCAGAAACTCAGAAATTAGGAGAAAGTAGGCTTCACAATGATTTTAAAATGCATCTTAACCATCTTAATCTAATCTCGGCTCATTCCTCAGACATTTTCTGAAAAAGGCAAACATAAACTGCCCATCTACAGCCACTTAGAGGGCTGATCCTCCCTCTTCAGCAAGGTGTGCAGTAGTGACTGGAGGCGCACTTACAACCTTAGCCATGGGGTTCAGGCACTCCATCCACCATATCTGCTTTGTGACCTCCTAGCCAGACCCTCCTAACTTGCCTTCCAGGTATTTTTACCTTTAGCAGAGTCTGTTCTAACATAAGACTTAATATGTCTAGTAATTACTGAAATTGATGTAGTTTCAGACATTCCAAAGATGAAGTATTCCAGGATTGTTATCAGGGATTGTACTTGTTCCCCATCTCAGGGGACTACGGTTTGGTCCCAGAGGGGCTGTTCCCCCTTTCCTCCAAAGGAAATACCAGATTTGAACCAACCATAACACTGTGGCTGACAAGACTTAACTCAAGTATTTAATAGCTGCACAAAAAACTTCCTAATAAAGAGCTTATTCTGCATAATTAGCAAAGAAAGACACCCAGCCATTTAAACATAATTTATGTACATTTATGGCTTTATACAATTATAGCAAAGATTGTTCTTGTGTCTGTAAGTACATCAACATCATCAGGCACTTCTCAGAGAGTATCGGAGAACAGGAACGTGGAATCTGCACTGTTACTAAACTCGGGTAGCGAAATGCAGGAGGCATGACTACGTCCTGATGGGACTTACATGGCCATCCCTGGCCACACTGCCAGGCTGTGCCCACCTCAAGGAGAGGCCAACTGTAATGCCAGGCTGGTCTGTTCGCATAAACCACAATGCATTTTTTTTTTAAATGAATGATTATTCCCAAACTAAAACCAGAAAAGAAACTTCTCTTTTAAAATTAGTTATAAATTAAGAACTCTTAAGAGCTTGAATGTAAGAATTTTAAGTTGGGGCTGGGGTTATTGGTAGCATATATCCAGCAGTTGAACAAGTCCAATTTGTATATCGTTGGAGAATGATTTCCATTTTAAGTGTCCTTATCCTCTTCTTGGGATGTTCCATTGATTTACTTCTCACTGGGATACATTTGCTCATTAATTTAGACTTTGTCAGTTTGTCAAAGCAGAACTTTCCAAGTAATACATCTATTACCTAAATATATTCCATACGTCTATATTACGGAAACAATACATCTTTATATTTAAAATATCTGAATAGCTCTATAATACAATATGCTTTTAATAACAGTACAAACCAGAGAAAATAAATCAAACAAGGCTGCATAGGTGATATCATTTGCACATTTCACAAAGCAATCATGTACAATAACTGATATATACTCATTACTCCAGAAAGTCAGTATTCTTACAGGAAAAAAAAACTACCAGAGGCCACATAATGTTTGCTTTCCAGACAGACCAGATGCTTTTCCCTGGACCTCACTGTTGTCAGAGAGCTACCCAGGATTCATGTCAGGATTTCAACACACAATGGCGGCTTGGGGGAGGTATAATTACCCAGACTCAGGAGGAAGAAACATTTTCCTAAGAGCTACTCTATGAAGTAGTAAGATTTTAACAGTGATTTTAAGTGTAGTTGTCTCTTCAATGAACAAATGGGGGCTCTGAGGTTCCTTGTATTATGGTGCAGTAATGGCATGGGAGGAAAGTGACAGTACGTAGTAATAGAAATGAGTACACAAGTACTTTGGCACCAAGTTCAATTACACACCCGGGAGGCCGTGCTTAGAGGAACTCGGGTTTCTAAAACCAGTTATGTCTTGGAGTGCCCAAAAATGAGGATGGTTAGAGTGGTGGTGGTTCAATGAATCTTCAAAAAAAAGATCACAGTGTGAAGCTTACAACAGAGCTGGCTTACTGTAGGCAATCTTATCAGGAACACTTGTGTTCTTGTTAAACATTTAGGAACTACCAAGCCAAAGAAGACGCAATTAACATACAAGACAAAGCAAGTGTGATGTGGACTATATACAGAAAAATTAGATCCCTCTCAAGAACGCAAGAGGAACAGTGAGTGCTGTGCACCTGTTCTCTTCATTGTGATGACTTTGGGCTTTCCACATGACTTGAAAATACTGATGGACTGAATAGGACACAAAGCCAATTAATTTGGTCTGTCAGTTACAGGTAATTGGGAAGTAATAAAACCATAATGATAGGAATTACAGTTTAGGTTGCTACAGGCTAAAGACATTTTCGAGTTCTTAAGCCAAGGCTTTTAACATAATCTCAATGCACAACTTACAGCTGGAAGTTTTCAAATAAATCTCCCCAATTTTTAAGTAAGTTCTATTCCATTTGCTACCCATCTGAACTTATGAACATAAACTCTACAAACCACACAAGTCCCATTTTTAAATTCCCTCCTTCCACTTGAACTTCCACAGTGTGCTAAGTAACCTAATCTGCAGCAGAAGGGAGAATGGGAAGAAGTGTGAGTGTTGACATAATTCCTCAAGGCAGAACTACAAAACCAACCTCCACCTGGACTGAAATAAGAGCAAAGAATTACGAGGGGAAACTTTCGCTAAAGCTCAGCTAAAAATGGTGAAGTGGATCAAAATCCCTTGTTTGACAAAGGACCATTGCTTTAGATGCAGATCTCCCTTTTCTGATCTGCAAACATTATGAGGCCTCCCAGGACTACAGAGGTCTCTAGAGAAGACTTGTTGCTATGCAGTGCGCATAGTTCAGTAGAAGCAGATGAAATTTCTTTAAAATACATACATAAAAACATATTAAGTTATCCTAAATATGAAACGCAAAGTGTCCATAACTATACATCACTTTCCTGCCCAAATAGGGCCTGAAACGTTGAGTATGCAAGTACTAATTACAATGATTTAAGATTAGTCAGAAACATCACTAAGTAGCATCCCAAAGTGTACAAACCAGTTAAGCACGTATAAAATTAGTACTAATCCAGTTAGAATACAAAATGAAAATTATGAATGCTGCCCCAAATATCTGTGGTTCCACAAAATTTACAAGCCGACTATGTAACAAAGTAGACTCTAGTTTTAAGAAAACATTATTACAGTTCAGTATCTATTCCAAAAATGTTCTTAAGTCCCACCAATAACGTCAAAAATCATCTGGAAATTAGAACCATTTGAATGTTTGTACAAATTTGCAAATAACAAAATAAACAAACAAAAAAAAAATAGAAAAGACCTGTACAAAGCTGGCATTTAACCTTTTTTTTCCAAAAGTTTAACAAGTCCATTAATTTAGCAGATTGATAACAGGCTACTTGGTTCTCATGTGAATTCTGTGGCAACGTGAACAGGTCCAAAGCTGTTCAATGGAGGTGCAGAATGGAGATTCAGTTCTTTGTGATCCGTCAGTTCCGCAGAAAACAGGTAGTACAAACCAAAGTTTAACTTATCAAGACATGAGACCCATCACAGTATTACAAAAAGAGTATAAACTTTCCTTGGACCAAATGGATATTTAAAAAAAAAAAAAAACAACACACACACAAATACAATCTGTATCTACTGCTTATATACAAAACGTGAAAGCACACCAGGATCTGAAAATCTTTTCTGCAATTATATGGTGTAGTGAGTTTGGCACTTCATTGTAATGAAATTTCCAATGGCACAGTCCTTATCTACAGCAGCACATAACCTGCACACATTGGGCAAACATCCTGTACAGGAAAAATGTCTTTGCTGCCAAGTCTGACGAAAGGAAAAAAGGAAGGTTTTTTTTTTGTTTGTTTTGTTTTTAAACCAAGAAAACTAAAAGGGAGTTGGTGAAGGACATCTTTGGACTGCTTCTCTCAGTTCCTGCTGTCAGACAATCTGAAGTACTTTTAAGTGTAACCTAGGAAAAAACACATACACACACACACACACATACACACACAATGAAAATATAGCCAAATTAAAATCAATTCAACTTAACATGTTAAGAGTGGCAGACATACTTAGGGGCAAGAAGCTAGAGCTTTCTCAAACAGCTCTAAAATCATTCAATGAGGAAAATTCTACTTTACAAAAAACCCTTCAGCATTTGATTTATATCAAATGTATTCATTTATTGAAGAGCTACTAAAAGATGCAGCCATCGAACTGTCAAAAGAAATCTTTAAAGCAGTTAAAGGAAGCTTCCTTCTGTTTAAGCTATGAAGGAAAATTGATAAGCTGCAAAAAGGACAGAGAATGAATGATAAAAGATCCCTCTCTGCAAGGGGCAGTCAGTTGACATCAAAGATGTGCTAACCATGGCAAGTTACTGTGTTCCTCTCTTTTAAGTTCTATTTTTCAAAAGGTCTTTTGATATTGGGGTGAACTTACCTGCTCACTAATCCTCAGCCTGACACCCAGCTATGTGTCGTCGTCTTGACACTGTGCGGGAAGCTTTGGTTGGGCAACACATTGTCAAAATTAAAATCCAATGTATCTCCATCCATGAGGTCATTCCGAATGATGGATTCCATGTCACAGTCTAAGCGCTCAATGAACATGCCATCCAAGTCACTTGGGAGCTTCTCCTGGTGGAGAAGGCCCATTCTGCCATAGCCATTGCAGCTGCTCATGGAGGAGTAGCCCCCCAGGGCACTCATCTGCATGGGGTGGGGCAGAGGCACTTGTACAGGTGTCTTCACTTGGGTCAGGCGGTTCATTCCCGAGGTGTGGGGCATGGTGCTTACCGTGTGGGACAGGGCACGCCCATTAACTGCAGATGACTGCTGAGCGTGTCCAGGGTGGGTATGGGAGTTGGGATTCATCATTTTGTTATGAGATGCCTGGCTGCCATAGGTTGACATGACCGAATTAGGGCCCATCATGACGTTCTGGCCCAGAACCCGGCTGTTGGGTTGAGCTACCCCAGGATCAACTGGTGTCATAATGTCATTGTGGGGAGGAGAGTCAGAAGTCAGCAACTCCTTCAAGAGTCCAGGTGCACAGTTATACTGACTCATCCCTCCATAACTTGACTTATTGTCCTGAAGTGTTTGCATAGGCATCTGGGGTAAAGGGCTCATGCTGGATTGGCCATATGTATATTTTTGGTAGTTTGGGCTGGGTGAATTCAAACTGGTGTTTGGTGGCGCAAACGAGTAGCATGGTGTCTGCTGCATCATGGTGCCAGGTGAGGACTGGGTCGACACAGTTAATGATGTTGGTGATGAGAGAAGGTTGAGATTATCCAAAAGATTTTCCATGTTTTCGGGATTGCTTATCTCAGACAGACTGGGTAAAGTAGAGGCCATCTTTGCGGCAGATGGCGGGTACACCATAGAATGCACATCCCCTTCTCCAAGATCATCCTGTTCGGTCATAATGGGTGAGAGTCTCCCACTAATAGTACTAGCATTTGAGCTAGTTCGAGGGCGAAATGTACTCCAGTTATCAAAGTCGTCGTTGCTATGAGAGCCAGGGCTTGCAGGCCACTTGGAAAACTGTGATCCAGGGCTGTCCCCAGCACCCTCCTGGCCAGACTGGAGGGATGCTTTCTTCTTGGCAGCTCGGCTTCGGCTCTTAGCAAATTTACTGTTGTTGTCCATGGATGCGGCTCTTCTCCTGGGAGATTTCCCGCTCTTGCCGCCCTCTGGATTGAGCATCCACCAAGAACTTTTTCCAGTTCCTTCATTCTGCACACGAATGAACTTGCTGTGTAGGGACAGATTATGACGAATTGAATTCTGTAAGGCAAAACATCTTATTAGAAGTACAATACTTCTCTGCTTGCAAAACTTACTATTCTACATGTATTACATGGAAAACAAGTAAAAAATCTTAAGAGTGTGTGGTACAGATTTTCATCTGAACAGTCCTAATGGCTCTGAAGTCACTACAAAAGATCTCAAATAGCATAGGAATAAATAGTATCTTATCTTAAAAACAGTATCTGTGGCTGGGCACGGTGGCTCACGCCTGTAATCCTAGCACTTTGGGAGGCCCAGGCGGGCGGATCACGAGGTCAGAACATCAAGACCATCCTGGCTAAAACAGTGAAACCCCGTCTCCACTAAAAATACAAAAAATTAGCAAGGCGTGGTGGCACACGCCTGTAGTCCCAGCTACTCGGGAGGCTGAGGCAGGGGAATGACGTGAACCTGGGAGGTGGAACTTGCAGTGAGCCGAGATCGTGCCACTGCACTCCAGCCTGGGCGCCAGAGCAAGACTGGGTCTCAAAAAAAAAAAAAAAAATCTGTATTTTAATTTAATGAAGGGATAAAATTTAATAGAAAGTATTGAAATACCTCCTTTTATACAGCTATATTTTATGGAAAAATCACAGGAACTGGTTTTAATAACCGCTTAAATTTTGCTTAGCTACAACAGTACTCTGTATCAAAGTGCTATCAAAAACCCCTTCCATTCTACTATCCTTAAAACTACTGCCAATTCTCTTCAGTCTGAACATGTGCCCTTTACATAAAGAAATTTTATATCACTGGGCCCACATGCTCATAGAAACAAAAAAGATGAAAGAATATAGAGAATATAGGCCAGGCATGGTGGTTCACACCTGTAATCCCAGCACTGTGGGAGGCCAAGGCAGGCATACCACCTGAGGTCAGGAGTTCAAGACCAGCCTAGCCAACATGGTGAAACTCCATCTCTACTAAAAATACAAAAATTAGTCGGGTGTAGTGGCAGTCGCCAGTAATCCCAGCTACTTGGGAGGCTGAGGCAGGAGAAGGAGACTGCACTGAGCTGAGATCACTTCAGCCCGGGTGACAAGAGTTAAACACTCTGTCGCAAAAAGAAAAAAAAAAGAATATAGAGCTGATCAAGAATTAAAGGCCCCCAAATTAGTAAGACTTGGATTCATTCACACTTTTAAAGTCCATTAAGCAAATACAAGTGAATATAAGGAAAACAGAGTCATTGCTTTTGTATTTGAGAAAGCTGATCTGCCAAAAGAAATTTTTGTTTTATTTCAAGTAGTGCCCCTACCCTCCAGTTCTACCAACAACCAGTAGTATGAGTAGGATGCACCAACTAACTCCATGACACACCTCCACGTAGCCAGAGGCTACACTGTCCAAACAGACAACCTGGGATGGGAAGAAATGACAAAGAATGCAAAGAGCTCTAACACTCAAGCTAGCGCAGCTTCATGACTAATCATGCCACGTTTATCATCCGTAGGCCAACTAGGGAAGAAAAACCAACCATTTTTCTTTGGAGTACTTGGGTGGCTCTGCTACTTACTTACCTAGGTGACCTTGGGAAGCTGCCTAGCCCCTAATGTCTCTTAAGTTTCCTCACCTGTAAAGCAGGGATAAATTATAGAACCTTATCAGGGTTGTTACATGTATTAAATGAGATACATAAAAATGCTCAGTGGTGCCTGGCATGTAAGCAGTCACCATTAAGGGAATATTAGACCCCAACTTAGAATAGTGGTATCCTGCGCCCCCAAAGTCCTGCTCCCCTATTCCTATTCAGTGTGGCGTGTATAGGAGCTTAGAAGTAGTAGAGATACAAACCCACAACTGCAAATACATGGTGAAAGGGGCCAGAGGTGGTCTCTCCAAGTTTCAGTAGAAACACCAGAGCCAGGCTGCAGATGAGAAAGTCATGGTTTGATTTACCTCCTCTACAACACACAGTAAGACGGTGTTCAGGAGAGTCCATGGGACACGTGGAAAAGGAGACGAGGGAAACGCTGTGAGCTCCCCAGGGGGAAGGGCCTCGTCTTACAGCTTCTGGCTCCCAGCACAGTACAGGGCACACAGCCACTGCAACTTGTTCATTCAGCAGCCTGTTTCCTCAGAGGTCTGCTCCCAAGGCCAGGAGTGGGATTCTGGGTGTCCTAAGACCCTGGAATGTGCACAGTCTCCCAGCTTTCTTGGCCTCATCTGCCAAATGGATGCAAGGCTCAGCTGACCATGCCCCCTGCATCTCTGCAGGCCCTCTTCTCAACCACAAAAAGGCTCTGGCTGGATTTGTGGTCACCCAGGGGTGCAGCCACAGCGCCCACATCCTCATGCCATTGACATGGGCCCCCCCAGGACCGAGTGCCAACCACTGCGCCTGAGCAGAGCCTCTGCACAGCAGGATAAGGCCTGGCTCCAACATGAACTGGGAGAGAAGTCTTCTCTCATTAAAAGGTGGTAGAAGAGAGAAAATGGAGGGGCCTCACTTTCTAAAGGGAGATGCAAAAGTCAGGGTAAGGCCCAGCAGTCACGGCTCAGAAATCCACATTTCAAAATGCCCTCTGACTTCTGTACTCATTCCGCCTAAAGATTTCAACACGGCAGCTACATGACAAGCCCTCCTGCCAGAGCATACAGTGAGTGTGAGAGTGGGGAAGACACCACCAGAGCCCCAGATTCCCAGCTGGAGCGGAGCAGGTGTGTGAGTGCATGGCAGTGACTGTCTCCTGTTCCCAAGACTCCCTGCCTTCCTCCGCACCCAAGATCTACCCTCACCTTGAGACATGCTGTGAGGAGGGCCAGGGCCTTAAAGTCGGTACAGGAATCCCTAAAAGAGGCCAGGGAGTACATTTCCCTCCCATCCTATTTCATTCCCCTAAGATTCCCAAATTCCTATGGGAAGGCGCTACACACACACATGCATGCTCTCACAGAGCCATAGCCTTGTCTGCTACACTCACCAACCCCAGTGGAACAGAGTTCTTAATTCCTCCTTAATATCAGCAGGCCTGCCCCTGGGGTAGCGCTGGAATGCAGCCCTGCACTCTGACCCTGACGTTTTCTATACACTGGATTGGAAGTCCAGGCATTTGCACAATATTCCATCATGACAGTTTTGTTCTTTGAACACAATAGACACACAGATAAGCTCCGATGAAATCTCTGGAGGAGAGGAAGCTTGACTCCTGTCCCTGTCACATTTAGTTAATGATAAAGGGGGAAGAAAGATCTTCCCAGATAGAAGCTTCCTGGTTGTTGCACTGACTTGGGGAGAGTCGGTGAAGTTCTCTAACATTCATGATAAGCCTGTCAGATCACTGGCAAGCGCAGCTGGGGTCATATTTAAAAGACTACAGGAGACATAATAAGGAAATCTTTAAAATAGTCAAGAAGCATTCACTAACTCAGGTGGGACATATACTAATTTAGACTTAAAAAAAAAAAAAGCCACAGCAGTCTCTTACTTATCAAAACATCATATTACATATTTTTCTAAGAGGACATTTCAGGTCGCTCTTTGAGTAACAGAGCTGTCTCCTAACTTTGCCAACAATTAAATTTTTTCCGAACAGGAAAAGGTTTGCTGTGCAGGGCTTGTTACATAAATTCCTGTTTTTCACACAGCCAGCAGGACATTAAAGAAGCTACGGTTTCTAGGGGGTGGGGTTTGAAAAGGTAAATCTTGTAAAAATGTGTTGCTATTAACGACGTTGTGTCTGCACTCCTCTACCGGCCACGAGAGAGGCTAGATGAAAGAGCAGTTCACCAGAGGGACTCCGCAGCAGAGCCGCGTGGCACTGCTGGGCTCTGAGATATTATGCCCTTGAACTCCCAACAAATATTACCTGAGGACAGAGACAGGGTGTCAGGACAGAGGCTCATGCCCTGTCAATCACTTGCCCAAATCCAGCGGTTTCTACATGACAACAGTAGAGAAACACAAGTCAGCCAATCTCCTCTCCACTAGCTTGTTTCTCTGCACCACTCACAAGCCTCTGCCATCTGCGTGCCTGGCCACCCCAAGCAGTGCAGCATGTGCTTCCTGGGAAGCCTGACCCAATGAGCTCCACAGACGGGGGAGTTGGGGAACCCCGACATGGTGTACTTGCTTGTTCAACCTGCTCTGCTAGCTGTTCTATGTTCAGATTCTGAGCTCCTTAAAGAGCAAAGGGCCGAAGTTTGTCTTTACTTTCTAATACCATAGCCTCAATAAATGTTGCTTGAACCCCAAAAAACATTACAAGGAAAATACGGTATCTTAAACACTACACATCTCCATCCATTTGAGTACCAACTCATGTCAACTAGCATTTACTGGAAACTATTTTGTGTTAGGAGTAGTGAAAGACATGAAGGAAAGAGACACAGAACATGCCCTCCAGAAGCTTTTCATCTACCTGGGGAGAAAGTGAGTCCAGCTTTTGATGTACCTGGGGAGAAAAGAGCCACTTAATAGGACAGAAAACAACACAACCCACAGACTGTCCAGAAGCATGGACCTTTTCTTTCCAAAGGCTGCCACCCTGCCCTCCATGCCCCAGTTTCTGTCTCAGCCCAACTGTCCCCTCCAGAAGCATTTCTTGATGACCTCATCCCATCCTACAGCTCTAACATGGGACCTTGCTTACTCACCCCTCTTTATGATTCCACTATGTTGGGTCCCTGGCGGGGGGCATGCCTGGCTCCCCACTACACTGTGAGCTGCTCAAGTGAGCACAGGGACTTTTGTCTGTCTTCTTGTACACTGTATCCTCACAGCGCCAACACCATATGGGGCACTCAAGTAACAGTTGAACAGATTAGTATTTCCCACATTTACAGGGTTGTTGCGAAGATTAAATGAGATAGTATGCGTGGAAAGGCTTACCTTAATCTCTACTAGCTAATGTTATTGTTATCACTACTGGCATAATAGCAGCCATAAAATAACATATGTCTGTGTTTTACAGACCTATCTATGTCATAAACATTAGTCTTATTTCTTTATAACCACACGATGCAGCTCTCACTTAACATGAGGCTTTTTGGTATGTTAATTACTGGAAAGATTGACTGGTTTGGGAAAAACAATTTTTCTCTTCACACTAGATATTGCCTCAGAACTGATTCAAATACTAAGGTAAGTCTGTCAGTGCCCTGGTCAGCCAGTGTCACTAGAATACTTAAGTCTTCTCAAGGTGCTGCAGCCAAGCCACATGTGCAGGCATTACACATTGCTGGGGCCAGGGCCCTCCAAACTCTGGACACAGTCAGCATGTGCAGAGCAGCAGCAGGGGTTGGCAGAGCAGGGACCTCAACAGGCCAGTTGGGAGGCTCCACGAGGGATGGTTCCAACTGAGCACTGCTATTCTATTCCCTCACTGTTCTGCCTCTGTGGCTGGAAGAAGTGAGGTGCTGAGGCTGGTCCCCAGAGATCCCTGAGGACACAATGCCCTCCCCAGGATGCTCCCAGCTGTCTAAGGCAATCATTAGATAGCCATTGAAGTGCAGGATGAAATCTTTACAACTTTCATTTACTTTAATTTTTTTTTTTTTCTTTAAAGACGGAGTCTTGCTGTGTTGCCCAGGCTGGAGTGCAGTGGCACGGTCTTGGCTCACTGCAACCTCTGCCTCCCGGTTCAAGCAATTCTCCTGCCTCAGCCTCCCGAGTAGCTGGGATTACAGGCACCTGTCACAATGCCCAGCTAATTATTTGTATTTTTAGTAGAGGCGGGGTTTCACCACATTAGCCAGGCTGGTCTTGAACTCCTGACCTCGTGATCTGCCTGCCTTGACCTCCGCAAAGTGTTGGGATTACAGGCGTGAGCCACCGCGCCCGGCCTACTTTAAATTTTTTATCTCAGTCTTTTAAAATTCTTATTTGTGAATGTATTATGTAATACCCACAATATATTTAAAGTGTATAAACAAGTATGTTTTATCAAAAGGGTATGTGATTTTTTTTTTTTTTAATAAAAACCATTTACAGACCACTAGTCAGTCTTTCACGGTAGCCTTCTAGGAGCCTGAAGGCCCCAATAAAGATGATCAAACCAGCAGAACTAGCTCTAAGTCAAGTCTAGGTTGACTTTGCCCCCATCCTTCAAGACTGGGTTGAAAAAAAAGAGACCTGGTCCCACCCTCTGCTTGCAGCTCTCTACCTCCTCAGAGCTGAGCCTGGCCGCCTTCCCAGCCACTTCTCTTCACCCTGGCCTGGAGACTCACATCCCCAAATCCTGCCTTCCAACCTGAGCTACCAGTTCACATGCATCTAGCTTGTCCCTCAGCCTATATGAAGACCACCACCTGTCAGCCAGTGATCTCCACACCACTGCTACATGCTGCATTTCTTTCTGCTTGGCAGCTCTATGATAACCCTGGTCTTTATATTTAACCAAAAACAATGCAAAATCGCAACTTATGCCTTGCTCATGAAACCCTTAGATGGCCTTCATATCCCGTGTTTCATATTTTTTATTTATTTTATAGTTTATTATATCAACTATGTATTTTACAGTTTCCTGCTGTCAATACATCTCATTCCATCCTTGCAACAGCCCTATATCAGCAGGTATTACTGGCCTCACTTTAGAAATGGAAAAGGAAAAATTAAGACTCAGAAAATGATCTGTCCAGTTAGGGCTCAAAACAAAGTTCTGTGAGTCAACCTGCAACCCCACTGCTGGCTGAAAAACTATCCCCTTGGCTTCACCACTGTTAAGAGGAATCAAAGGAACATACTTAAGGCTGAGGTTACATGTGTGCACCTTGAGGGAGCAGAAATAATTCTGTTCACTGGTTTATAAAGCTCATTTTCTGCCTTAACACAATGTGGCCGGGTGCGGTGGCTCACACCTGTAATCCCAGCACTTTGGGAGGCTGAGGCGGGCAGATCACAAGATCAGGAGTTCAAGACCAGCCTGGGCAATATGGTGAAACCCCGTCTCTACTAAAAACACAAAAATTAGCAGGGCATGGTGGCAGTGGCCTATAGTCCCAGGTACTCGAGAGGCTGAGGCAGGAGAATCACTCGAACCTGGGAGGCAGAGGTTGCAGTGAGCCGAGATCACGCCGCTGCACTCCAGTCTGGGCAACAGAGTGAGACTCCGTCTTAAAAAAAAAAAAAATTACACAATGTGATTTTCTTTTTCTAGTGGGTTCTTCTTTATGGCAGGAATCCACAGCAGCTGAAGTGTGCATTTCAGATGTGAGCATCGTCCTAGGGAAAGCCTGTGGGGACTCACAGACAAAGCAGAAAGGTCCCCAGAGACCCCCAGCTACCTAGAACTGCCTACCACCCTGCGTGAAGGTGTGAGCAACAGCCACCAAATCCAACAAAAAGAACTTCACACTCAGAAACTGGAACATATGATTAAATGAATTCATTGTCCCAGAAATTCTAGAAATTCTTTCAAAATGCTAGACAAACTAGATTTTTCCAAAGCATTTTATCTAATTTATGTGAACTTTCTCAATGTGTGCAATTGTTACGCAGGCTCCCGGCATGGTCTTTATTCCCTCCTCCTCCTTCCTCTCTCTTACACCATCTCTTCCTGCACTTCCACAAGTGAAAACAAACTAAAGTAGAAAAATCTATTCAACAGGGTTCCCATTAAGAGTTACTAATAAAACAACAACTTTTAAAAATAATCCATTTTGTTTGCAAACAGAAGGAAAACATGACCTTTTGCCAACCCTTCTTTTTACAAGAGATGTCAGTAGACACACGTTAGCAATAGATAGTATGTAAGTCAATTTTACAAAGTGTTTTACACAAGATCTGCTAAGAATAGCTAATCTACATGCTTACACCCTAGATCCTTCCATAAGGTTGGTTCATTTCCCAGAATCGTCTCCTTCTTGCCTGAATATCCTCAAAGACCACTATACCCCCCACTACGACCCGCAGTGCGCAGAGGTCTTAAAGTGTCTCCACTGATCCCAGGGCTGTGGGCAGAGACTCGTGGCCTGATAAAACCGGAAGGTACTTCGAAGGTCATCTGGTTCAACACTTTTGTTTTATATTAGGGAAACAAAGTTCAGAGAGATTGCAATGCAGATGGAAAACTTATGGGTGTTCATTTACAAAAAATAGAACCACGTGGAGCTTTAGTACTGGAAGAAATGTAAAGCAAGTACCAAGAACATGCAATATTCCTCCCCTAGCCAAGCCAATCCTTACCTATAGTCTCAAACCGTTATAGACACAAATTTAGTTCTACACAGTTTTATCTCTGACTCTAGTCATTCCAAAGGAAGGGAAAATATGACTATCCACTGTAAAAGGAATATAGGAGATTATGCTTGCATGTCAAACAGTACTAAAAAGACAAATGGAAGAACTCATAGGTGTCAGGAGAAGCTTCATGGACTTGGGAAGTACACTGTGAGGCAGAACCGGAGGTGCCGGCTCTGGAGGCAGAGTTACCTCTGGGCCCTTCTGAGTTAAGCCCTGGATCTCATCACCAAGCCTGTTTTCACATCTGTAAAACAGTTATATGCACGGATGGCATGATATACATGAAATTGCCTGGTGCATCGCCTGACACAGAGACAATAAATGCTGGCTATTTTGCTTCAGGAAGTGAAAGAATACATAAACAACAATTTTTTAAGCCATTATGAATGGCTGTAACTTGATTAAAAGTCACTCATCACAAACTTCCTGTTTAAAGGCGGCCAGCCTTCCTCAGGCTTATTTCCATGTCCTCACAACTGAGCTGCAATCCTTCATTTACAGAAAAATCGCATTTTCTCCTTGTTAAGAAAATTTTAAATGAAAGAATTTGAGCACTTAACTAGCATATTCTGTCAACTTTTGAGGTGACCTGTGTCAGAACACGTGTGTCCAGGATGTTGTTCAAGTTAAGGGAGATGCAGCAGTTATCTGATAATAGATTAATTTTTAATTTTGAACAATTTTTAAAATAGATTAGGTTTTGCTATGCTGCCCAGGCTGGTCTCCAACTCCTGGCCTCAACTGATCCTCCCACCTCAGCCTCCCAAAGTGCTGGGATTACAGGCCTGCACCACTGCACCTGACCTGATGACAAATTATATCCAGGATGGCGATTATTAGAATGATGTTCTCTCATCTCTTCGCAAATACTAGTCACCCATGACTATTTACTTTATGGAAAACAAACTCTAAAAGAGCCCTCAGGCCAGGCACGGTGGCTCACGCCTGTAATCACAGCACTTTTGGGAGGCCAAGGCAGGTGAATCACGAGGTGAAGAGATGGAGACTATCCTGGCCAACGTGGTGAAACTCCGCCTCTACTAAAAATACAAAATTTGGCCAGGTGTGGTGGCAGGTGCCTGTAATCCCAGCTATTTGGGAGGCTAAGGCAAGAGAATTCCTTGAACCCGGGAGGTAGAGGTCGCAGTGAGCCAAGATCACGCCACCGCACTCCAGCCCGGCAACAGAGTGAGACTCTGTCTCAAAAAAAAAAAAAAAAAAAAAAAAAGGCCCTAAGATGTGAAGAGGTCAAGGAGTATAAGAACATACTACAGGACAAAATGTTTGGTAAAGAGGTGCATTACAAGTAAATGGGACTGTGGTATAAAGGAACAAAGAAGGAAGAAGGGGGCCACCTTCTACAAGACGGGGGGGCAGAAAGCTTTACGACGGAGGATGCTCTGTGGTTTGTCTGATCTTTATTAGCCAAAGGCCTAAATATTCAGAGTAACATTTCAGCCAATAACCTCACACATTTAGGATTGAAGAAAAACTCTTCAGGGACAGAACAGAAAATGTACTTAATGATACTACACCATACCAAAGCTTTTGCATTTCAGAAGGTAGTAATTAAAAAGAAGCACTACAAAATTTCACTGTGTCCCACATGAGAACCCTGTAATAAAGGAAGCTACCGTTTCGTGAAAGGAAGGGCAAAGCCCTTTAATTTTCAGGAAGTGAAATGGAAGTCTCCTATACCATTCAATACTATGGGCTCTATGCAGTATCAGAAACAAAGGACCCCAAAAAGACAAACCCCAAAACAATCCAGGTGAGGCGAAAATGAGCAATAACCTTAGACACCAGCTCCAGATCACAAGGCATTCATTTTAATCGCTTTTCTTCTATAACCCCTCTGTATCAGGTACTAATGTGGACCCCTGTTTAAGAAAAGCCTGGAAAACAGAAACTATCTCACACTGTCACACGCTTGGGTTTAATGATACCACACAACCCAAACAAGGCCAGCTCTCAAATGAATGTCATCAACCCTAGCTAAGAAGGTCCCTGTGGTGGATATCCAGAGACTAAATTTCATCTAGCTAAAATTCTTCTAAATGACTTGTTTAAAGAGATCCGTAGGCGGATGGGGAACATCACACACTGGGGCCTGTCGTGGGGTAGAGGGAGGGGGGAAGGATAGCATTAGGAGGTATACCTAATGTAAATGACGAGTTAATCGGTGCAGCACACCAACATGGCACACGTATACATATGTAACAAACCTGCACGTTGTGCACACGTACCCTAGAACATAAAGTATAATAAAAAATAAAAAAAGAGTTCTGTAGGCTACCAAGGATTTCAAAGTGGAGCTTGCTTCCCCTGGGATTGATTTAGTTTTGATGCAGCCTGCAGTTACCCCTGGGGACCCTTTAACCCACTCTCCAGCTCCTCTCCAGGGAGGCACAGAAGCCAGGCATTGCCAAATCCACAGCAGACAGCCAAAACTCCGCCATTTTGCCCATCAGGGACCTAAAGGGGCCTTCCTGAAACTTCGACCAAATTTACTGGAATATCCATGCTTTTGCTACTTCCCCTAATGGCTGTCTCAGATGCAAAAGGCCCCACCATAGGAGAATATTAAGAGGAAACTCATTTGACGCTGAAGTAATTCTGCTGTTCCTAATGAAAATCTTTGTCTATTTTATAGGCCATGCAATTTTTCTAATCTGCAATGATCCTATAAACGCACAGCATTATAACACAATTAACTACCTTATCTATCTGGCTACCAAAAGACTAATGCACAACAAAGTTAAAACCAAAAACAACACATTAGCATCTACTCTCTTCTGATGAAGAAATTAAATTAGGCATAAAATAAAGCATAACCATACCAATACTTTGATCCATTTTAAAGCTTTCTAAAATTTTAAAGAACTAAAGTGAATTTTAAAGTATTCTGTCAGCATTATATTGATAAGCCTACTAATCCTGTTCGTGTTAGGTATATTCAAGGTATGTTCCTGAATTGTTTACAGAAGCCAGTGAAAAACTTTATGGATACAAATTCAGAAGCAAGAACACTGAAACTTTGACAGATTAAAATCCCTAGGACAATATCCCACCCATAGTACGTACTGTGTAGAACTGTTTTTATCCTAAATATGTTTGCTATCTGGAAAATCTAGGGAAGAATTTATCTATTGGATGCATAGTCTGTTTACTAAGAATTCTTAGTAAACAGAGTACAAAGTCTAGATTTAGGTGTTTTTTCTCCTATTTTGGGACCTAGATATGATAATTCAGATTACAAAAACAACAGCAAACTGCAATAAAGTGTAATGCCGAATTACACTACCTGCAATGTTGAGTTTTCCTGCAGGGTTTACACAGAATCTTGACACCATCTTGCCCATTATTCTGTCTAGGAAGCCTAATGCAACAATGACTTGAGACTGTCGAGTACATACCGTTTGGTGGTTACCACTCAAATATTATTCAAAGTTTGTCTCAAATCAAATAGCTTCCCAAATGGGTTGACCCAATAACAGCAAAACTATTTGGGGCCAGGTTTATGCTAAAGAGAAACTCCCCCGACCACAGAGACTGAGGCCAAGGCAGGGCTGTGGCCCAGTTTCCCACAGACATCAGGGATCCACCTGAGGAGGCAGAGCACAATTACACTCTAAGACACAGTAGGTCAGCTGCACAACAACCCTGCTGTCCACACTTTCCTTCTAAATAACACAAAAGACATGGTCCCCTCACAAACTGCTGCTCCCTCAGCACCACCAGAAGCCCAGGCGTGTTTAGGGACTCCAAAAGAAGCTCACAGAAATGTTTCAGTAATGCTGCTTTCATTAACATACCTAAAAGCCTCCATGACTCCTCCTGGCCCTCCTCAATGTGCCCACACTAACGTCACACATCCCCATCAGCACACACCTAACATGAATGAAGCCTACATTTTGCTTATTTTTAAGGTCAAATTTCCACCCCAATGGAAGCACCTGTATGAGAGCCGCATTTTCACGTCTGTTTGAAAACTTGGCACGCACTGAGCAGCAAAGAAGCCTGCAGAGCAGCCTTCACCACTGCGCATTCACTGGCACTCCACCAGATGTGAGCACATCTGTGTCAGGGGTACCCACGAGGACTTCCAGCTTAAATGCAGTTTCAGGTCAAAGCAAGCCAGCCCAGGAAGAATGTGCTTCCCCAAGATCACGCCTGGGCTAAAGGAATTCTGGAAGGCTCCAAGATGAGTCGGCCTTGGAACCACATTTAGATGACTTAAGGACATCCCACTAGGAATTCTTTGAGCTTCAGAGAGAAGGGAGAATGTCAGGTAGGACAAAAGGGATCCCTGAACCACCTGAGGGTCCCCATTTGAATGACTAAGCAAACCTTACCATATGGAGAGTTTTCCTTGTATTAAATATTAAACGTTTTATTCTAATGCTGCAGTTCGAATCATGTCTTTTTTGGAAACATTGACTATATTGTTGTCATAAATTAAAACAAGACTATCTTTATAAACCTCCAAAGACCAAAAGAAAACAACAACAACAACAAAACAAAACAAAACAAAAACACCTCACAGTTGCCTTTGGAAGTTATCGATATCATTTTTAGAAAAGTCGTGATCTTTTAAAAGACACTGGCTACACACAATACGCATTTGTTGTTTGAGGATGAAAACACAAAGATAATTATATACAGTTCATCTTAATAACTTTAGACAAACTAGCAAAGGCAGAAGGAATGAATGATTAAATGAACCATTTTTTAGGATGATTCAAACCAATGGAAAATTAGAACCTCCCACACAAGCCAATAATTTGCCATGGTACACCTTAAACTCCTCTTTGGAATTTTAGTCCTCGTTGTTTCAGCGTCTTCACTTACAATTTCCTCCAAAGGGGAAATGAGTATCAACCATTGTGGCTAGAATCTTGCACACAAGTACAAAGGTTTTGTATCTCTTCCAAGCTACTATTCAAGGATACTCTGCACATGTATCCCATCACTTGAAGTAAAATACAAAATTTTTAAAAAGGATACCCTGACCTGCTGCTAGTTTTCCAACACAATGTATGTATGAGCACATCTGGAGATGCCTTTTCTCTACTTCTCTTAAAACTACAAAGTTGCCAATATGGTCCAGTAGGAAGAGTACTAGAAGTCAGGGCTTGTATGTCTGTGTCCAAGTTAGATCATTACTGCACGTGTGAATCTGAGCTGTATGATGCCTGGTGCCTCCATACCATATAACTCAATGGTGCACTGTGAAGATTAAATGAGAACATGTTTGGAAAACAAAAAACAGACTACACATATGAAGAATGCTACCAATTTCAAGCATATTAGAGAATTATTCTATAAACTCATGATATTCTAGAACAAAATGCAAGGTTTTTAGAAGAAATTATTGGCTCTACTGTCACAGATACTTATATAACAAAGAGATAAGCAGTAAGGTCAGCCTAACAGATTACTTCAGCATTTCAACTCTCAAAGATCACTCTTCACTGAACCAACATGTAGTCTCTGATATTTCAATTTACTTTCACTTTGATTACTGAGAAAACTAATTTAAATTCTGACAGCCTAGTTAAGATTGCAATGGATGACTTAGAACTGCTGTTGACTGAACAAAGTGTAAAACAATCGTTCTTCAGTGGTACCCTATCACCTCCAAAAAGAAAAGTTTTACATTTTAAACATTTAAAAAATCTATCACACATAATAAATAACCAAACCTAGAAAACTCTTTTAAAGAAATATTTTGTTCAAAAATTGCTTGCTATTCCTAGCTTAATTTATAGCTACTTTGAAGACTAACATGGTTATCCAATATATTGGGGTCTATCTTCATGAAGTCTCTGATAGAAACGTATGACAGACTTTAAAGGACCATTTGGGCCAGGCTGGTAGCTCACACCTGTAATTCCAGCACTTTCGGAGGCAAAAGAGGGAGGATTGCTTGAGCATAGGAGTTCAAGACCAGCTGGGCAACACAGTGAGACCATCCTGTCTCTACATTTAAAAAAAAAAATCAAAAAATTAGGTGTGGTGGTGCACATTTGTAGTCCCAGCCACACAGAAGGCAGAGGCAGGAGGATAGCTCGAGCCCAGGAAGTTGAGCCTGGAGTGAGACAAGTTCACAACAATGCACTCCAGCCTGGGTGACAAAAATAAATAAATAAGGGACCATTCAGAGAATCAGGACTCAAAACAGAACATGTCCAGTTCATCCTGCCCAAGTCGGTGTTAGAGCACTTGCCAGGGGTGGGAGTAGGTGGAGTGAAGGGCACCAAGGAGGAAGGGTCTCAAAGGACCTTGTGTCAGTCATTTTTATTGGGAACACAAAACCAAAGATCAATTTTTATCTTCATTTTTGTCACTGGAAAATCTAGGCAAAATTAATCGGGAATCTGAGCAAGGCCTAGCTAAAGTGGGCCTAGTGTAAACTATTTCAATCCACTGACAATTTCAGAAGTTACTTTATTTCCATTCACATTTCAATAACATAAATTAGGATCTTTTGATTTGGCCAAATCAATACCGATCAATGTAATTTTCATTGAACAATTATTTACTAAGCCCCTACCGTATACTACGTACTGTGGAAATAACAAGTAGGCATTAAGGCTCAAGGCTCTCCCTGCCTCCCATGGTCTTACACATATGTACAGAAGGCTGACAACACAGAAACATTAAGGTGCAGCACACGCAAAACAAGAAAGGAAAGGCCCTACGCTGGAATTGGGACGTGAAGCAAAGGACGACTTGGATTGCTGGATAAAAGGGGATGGGAATTCTCAGTGTAGGGCAGAGCATGAACCAATGTTGACAAACTATGTGGTGGTACTGAACATGTGTGCTAGAAACCAGACTGGCCCAATTCAAACCCAGTTACCGCCTGAGTGCTCTTGGATAAGTGGCTTGTGATCTTTGGGCTTGGTTCCCTTGTCTGCAAGAAGGAAATACTAACAGTACTTACTGACAACTGTGCAGAATGTCCAATAAATATGAACTATTAGTGTTGGTGAGGAAACTTTTTATAAAACACTAGTAAGGTATCTCTGGAGAAAAGAGAAGAGGTCAGTATGGCCATGTATGAGTTTAGACACAGAAAGGGGGAAGAGAGAGAGAAGGTACGGTGGGTGGGGCCTTAACACAGGAGCATGTTTTTTATCCTACATGCAATGCACAGGAGAGCAAGTGGAAGATCAGAGGACAACAGAATAAAGTTATAATGCAGAACCTAGAGCAAAGCACCAAACCTGTCTTCCCACCTGGATGATAGGAGGAGAGTTCGGGCCCTGCTGGGAAAGCAGAAAGGTATTTCTGATTATCCACAAATGTAACTGTGTGTGGGTGTCTGTATTTTTGCATACATCTACATTGCTCTTGATAAGTAAAAGCACCTCTTCCAGGAGCTGCTGTCCTTGGCTGTGGTTCTTCCCCCACCTTACGAGAGGCTGCTGCAGCTAGTGCTGAGAGAAGGGGCCTCCAGAAACAAGTTACCTTCAGGCCCTCATCTCTGTCTCCCTCGCTGAAAATGACAGGGTTTTAGATTCAAGGTTTGGCTTCTGTCTCATGATTTAAAGGATACTTGATTGTTTTCAAACTTATGGCATAATCTGATATTTTCATAGCCAAAGGAGGGCAGAATGCTGGGGCCAGGACCACTTGTTTTGAAAACAAATTTTAAAAGTCTCCCTCCATGAAGTTGACTGCTTTCATTACATTTTATCCATCATTCACAACATTTGGCATACAAACTTGGTTCTTACATTTTCAAGGTTTATTTTTGTTCCTCGAGGTCATTGTCTAGGCTCAACCATAACATCTTTCAGGTTGTTTTGAACAGCTAAAAGGAAATTAAAGGAAATAATGGCCTACAATGTAACCATGGATTGTTCTACATAAACATGGATAAAGCTGCAACAAAGTACTCAGGCATTAGTCAGCACCCTGGTGGGCACACAGGAGATGCAGGGTCAAGGCTGTGCGGTGCTGCAGGGGTATGAGGATAAGCTGCAATGGCATCAGACTTCCCCCACCCACCCCCCCCTCCTCAATGTGAAAGGCATGATTACCGCCCCCCCTCCAACCAAACACATACTAGAAGGCAAGTGGTCCAATTCTTGAAAACTTAACTTTTAAAAGGTTGATGAGCACTTCCCACAACAAAATTCGATTATATACATTTTATGTGATGTTAACCTTATCCTCAACAGATCCCATCCTCCTTTCTTTCTTATTCCACCAACCAGATGCCCTGACCTCTAACTGCTTCCTTTCCTTCCTGTTACAAACCAGGTGTGTGCCATGCAACTTAAGACAGGGTCTAAAAGTCACAGTTACTAGCAAACAAAGAAACCTTAGCAGATAGCTCAAATATTCTGTAGAATGTGTCACAGAGTCTAATACTCTGTCCACTTTATGAAGCACATATAACCACTTTATGGATGACGGCTAAGGGATACCTGCAGACAGGAACACCACACCTTAGGTTATTAACTTTTCCTATTTCATAGCACTTCTTCCAGTCACTCCTCCTACGAGGATCATTTTATTCTCCTCACCAGCCCAAACTAAGTAAACTAATCACCTCTATTAATCTAAAGTTTTTGTTGGGATTTAAAAATATTGTACATGAACTTTTTGATCTATGCTCAATGCTTAGAACAGAACAGAGCTGAGCACAACATAAAAGAATGAAACAGAATGGAACAGTAGAGGAGAAAAGATAGATCAAGGGTGGTATCTGTGACCAGTTCTTAAGAGGTTAGACTTTCTTCCTTAGTTTCAGATATCAACGCAAAATAATTTATCCTTTCTACTTGGCTGGAACAAACTTACTTCAAAATAAAAGAGTTTTATCAAGTTCTATTTCTGCTAAAAGACAGCAGAAGAGCTGATGAAGGAGACGGATGCAGAATGTGCCCACTGGCTGGCACCTTTACTACCAACCTCTCTTCCACTCTTCCCTCAATTGCCATCCAGTAAGAACAAAATTGCAGGCAAAGTTAAACATTAAGTACTAAAGAAAGGGCAGTGGAGGGGGATTTGATGCAGATGGCCTCACTCAGGGAATGTGCGTTGTCAAACTCCAGGCCAAGACGCAGCAGCATGCTGGCTGTTCTGGGTCCAAATTTCTTAAGTCCATCCTTAAACCAATAAATTCTGCAGCTGTCACTCAGGCTACAGTTCATGGAACTTTAGCTAACAAAGCTGACAACTGGTCCTAGAATGCTGATCCAGTAGATTGAGAACTTTTGTGCATTCTGGTTAAATTCCTACTTGGTATGAAATCCTGGAGGCATGGTGCTTACAGTGACATGATGACAAAGATTCCCTGCAGCCAGCCTCCCATCCCCCTCCACCTTCGGGACAGTCTTTATTCCCAAAGCATCCCCAGCCACTGACTGTGCATCAGCATCCTCTGGACTCTTCCCTGCAGGTTCCCTGAAGATCACATTTTCCTCTAACAATTGAGGGCTCTTGTAGCACCTCCAAAGTAATTCCAGGACAAAGCAGCCTACTAAAGCATTCTTCAGCTCCACAAAATAATGGTTCCTTTTAGGGTGATCTGAATTCACTGAACAAACACCTTTGGGACACTCTGGCCACACAGAATTAAACAGGATTCATTCCTAACTGCACAGTTTTTTAGAGCCTTGAATACACAAAACAACGCAAAACAAACAAACAAGAGCAAAACTGTTCCCTTAGACTTTGTTTTGTTGTGTTGGTGGGATGACATGCATGCACATGCACACCACTCCACACACACACATTTCTCTGCCCACGCTTCTTGACAGAATATACCAAGAAACTGATGTTCAGCAGCACACATTTCGGAAAATGCTGATCTAATGGCAAGATGGTGGTAATGAGGAAGAAGATCTAAGTCTGGCTCTATCCTTCTGACTGGACAAACTTTACATCCTTTATGTCTCAGCATTCTTGTCTATGAAGTGGGAAAACAATGCCTGTTCTAAATGCCCCACAGAGTTGTAATGGGTATAACTGCTTTAAAAAGCATGAAGTGTTATGCATTGGTGAGATTTTATGATTATGCCAAGGTAGAAAGAGGCTCTCACTGAAAGCCCCAGTGCTGCCCAAACTTCCTACCAAATAACACGCCTGCCCTAGGTAGCTCAGAAGGCCCAGGTGTTCTGTGGGACTTACTGCTAGAAGTAATTGAACCATGCCTTACTCTTTGATGGAGGGAGGAGGAGACCAGACAATCCAAGCCAGGTCGGATTATCCCATGTGAAGCAAAACCCAGAGTAGACCTCTTTCTCCTACATCCCATCCCCAACAGTCAACATCATCTTCAAAATACACAGGCAGAGTTACGACAGGAGAAGAATGGGCCAAATCTTTTCCACCTCCTTAAATGTTTCTGTAAAAAGACAAGCAAGGTACAGGAAGGAACAAGCAAAGAAGGGGAAAAGAAGACAGGAGAAGAGTGATTGAGAAGTTGATTCGCTGAGAAGGCAGCAGAATAGCAGAATGAAAAAAAGGTGAGGGTAGGGCAGGGAAGGCACAATCCTAAGACTTCTCCCAGGCCAGGAAAACCCTCTAGCCTTGGCTGTGATACCGCTCATGCTGTTAGGAGCCATGATGTGAGCACAGAGGCAGTTTCTAGGGTCACCGCAATAGAGCTTGGAAGATGAGGAACCTATACACAGGGTTTCCCCATTAAGTGTAATATGTGGTGGGATTAGTGTGGAACCTAACTAGGCAAAAACGCCATCTGGGATTGTAAAGTTTATTTACAACACCTGACAATGAACATCAATCATGACACCCCTGAAACCTACTGCACACTATTTGCAACTAAAATACAGGGTGCTCTTTATTACCAATTATACAAGCTCTGTACGATTATTTCTTTTACAAGACAATTTTGATAAATACAATAATGTTGCTTCCAGGTGGTGAATATAATGGGGCTTTTTACTTTGTAGATTACCTTTGCATGTTGTCTTTTTTGCTGCTGTTGTTAAACAGCATTTTACCTTTCATAATGTTGCTACATTAGGGAAACCAACAAAAATCCAGGCATTTTCCTTTCTCATATATTCATTCAAAAATAAAGCAGTTCCTATCAAGTGGAATATATCTGAGTGAAATATATATAATGTTTATACACACACACACACACACACACACACACACACACCCCTGCACAACCAAATAATAATTTGTAGTTTGCAAACTATATGCTAACATTTTTGTTTTTCCACGAAACACCCTCTTTCCTTAAGCAGGAGAAGGGGAAAGAGAGCAACAGTTTTACACAAAACTAGTGCTGAGGAGCATGGGCCTGTTGTCACGCAAACCTGGAATCTACATCCAGTACTGGCACTTAGCAAATGTGAAACCTTGGCTGAGTCACTTTTACCTCTCCAGGCTTCAATCTCCTCATCTACAAAATGGGGATAAACAACTTCCATTTCAAAGCATTTTTGTAAGGATTAAAATGAGATAATCCTACAAAGCACTTATAAATATTAGATATTATGGGCACAAAATCTCAAGCAAATGTCTAGTCCCTGGCTCCAAGCAAAGCATACCTCATCTGACCTCATGTCACTCCCTGTACACATTCAAAGAAAATCCAGTGCTGGCATGTTTCTTAAGCAAAACACATAGAGGGCACTCGTCCTTAATGTTTACGTAACCACTATTAGCAGTAGCAACAAAAGATGCTGTCATTTGAAGGTGAAAGTCATCCAGGACACAATCAAGCAAAATAAGTTCAAGTCCCTAACATCTCATGGCCAGAAGCTCGAAGACACTGAAGAACAAGGTGAGGCTCCAGGAAAGTGTCTACAGCACTGCTTAGCCTTCGCCTACACACTTAAATACATGCTGCTTCTGCTAGCTAGATGTGGCCCTTCTTGGGTTGTGGTCAGGGCAACAACATTGGAAAGCCCACCAAGAGACGGAGTTGAGATAAGTAAGAAAAACTACAAAAGGAAATGCTTGGGCATTTTCTTGCAGACAGACTTTAGACTTTTCTGGGACACTACAAGTGTCCAGAGAGCATCACTGAAAATCTGGCCAGGTTTTGCGATCCCTTAACACCCTTTTTTGGACAAACCCTGAAGTGACACCGCTTGAAGGCAAAAAAGGGAAGCGAGCACAAACAGGGCCACAACAGCCTTCACACTTGTTGCTGGAACACATGCTTTCACCTTTGAAAGATGCTCATGAGAACTTGCAGAGGGCTGTCTTCATACAATAGTACAAATTGTGTTTAAATTGAGAAACCAGCTGCTCGCTCCTTGATCAGTCATCCTTTTATCATCAACAGAACTTTAATTAGTCCCCATCTGCTTCCTGTTTTATGCTACAAATCTTAACTTTCACCTGTTTGAACCAAACAGCAGTAACTACACCCATAGTAAATTAAAACAATTAACTTTCCATACAACAAGCAATTAATCCCCATTAAGCTGTTATTAGGCTATTCAAAATAATGCAGAATTCAAATCAACTAGTTTCCCACAAATGACAATGTTCTATACAAAAATTCAACAGAAACTCTATCCCACCCACTTCTTGCATTTTTTTCCATTAAGAAGGTTTTCAAGCAGTCTGGCTTCAATTTCCTGATTTTACTATTAAGTATGGGGCCATATCTGGTCATGTAAGAACAATACATCTCAAAAATATAATGCTGACTTTTATTAAAGAAAGCCAAGTTACAGAATGGTGTTTACCTTAAATGATAACATTTATGTAAAGCTTTTTTTTTTAAGGGGATCCTACAAAGAGTTTGTGGACCACATCTACCAGCACAGCCCGGGGGACGGGCTTCTGGCAGGAAAGGTGCCCTTCAACACACCAACTCCGAAATTAGTGGCTACCTCTGGGACAAGGAGGGGAGGAATTCTATTTATAGCTAAAACAAAGAGGTAGCATATGGGTACTAATTATATTGGCCCCTATGCCTTTCTTCATGTATGAAATACAGGCCTACCTTAGAGATACCTCAAGTTCACTTCCAGAATACCGCAATAAAGCAAGTATCACAGTAAAGCGAGTCACACAAATTTTTTGTTTCCCTGTGCATAAAAGGTATGCAGTATACTGTAGCCTATTAAGTGTGCAACGGCATTATTTTTAAAACACAATGTACACATCTTAATTTAAAACTGTTTTATTGTTAAAATATGCTAATAATCATCTGAGCCTTCAATAAGTTGTGATTGGTTGCTGGAGGGCCTTGCCTCGATGTTGATGACTGCAGTCTTATCAGGGTGGTGGTGGCTGAAAGCTGGGATGGCTGTGGTAATTTCTTAAAACAGCACAATTAAGTTTGCCTCATCAATTGACTCTTTCACGAAAAATTTATCTGTAGCATGTGATGCTGTTTGATAGCATTTTACCCACAGAACTTCTTTCAAAATTAGAGTCAATCCTCTCAAACCCTGCCACCGCTTTATGTAATATCCTAAAGCCTCTATTGTCATTTCAACAATGTTCTTTCACAGCATCTTCACTAGAAGTAGATTCCATCTCAAGAAACCACTTTCTTTGTTCATCCATAAGAAGCAACTCCTCATGAGTTCAAGTTTTATCATGAGATTGCTGCAATTCAATCGCACCTTCAGGCTCCACTTCTAATTCTAGTTCTTTTGATGTTTTCACCACATCTGCATCTACTTCCTCTTCTGAAATCTTGAACCCCTCCCAAGTCATCCATGAGGATTGGAATCAGCTTATTCCAAAGTTCTGTTAATATTGCTATTAGGACCTCCTCCCATGAACCACAAATTTCTTAATGGCATCTACAATGCTAAATCCTTTCCTGAAGATTTTTAATTTTACTTTGCCCAGATCCATCAGAGGAATTACTATCTATGGCAGCGCAGCTAGGGCCTTAATAAAATGTATTTCTTAAATAATAAGACTTGAAAGTCAAAATTATTTCTTGACCCATGGGCTGCAGAATAGATGTTGTGTCAGCAGGCAAGAAAACAACACTAATCTGCTTATACATCTCCATCAGAGCTCTTGTGTGAGGAGGTACATTATCATTGAGCAATTTAATATTTTGAATCTTTCATCCTGAGCAGTAGGTCTCAACCATGGGCTTAAAATATTCAGTAAGCCACACTGTAAACAGATGTGCTGTCACTCAGGCTTTGTTGTTCCCTTTACTTCGACTTAGCACGGATAGAGTTGACTTAGCACACTTCTTAAGGGCACTAGAATTTTCTGAATGGTCCATGAGCACTGGCTTCAATTTCAAACCGCCAGCTGCATTACCCCCTGATAAGAGAATCAACCTGTTCTTTGAAGCTTGGCATTAACTTCTCTTTTCTAGCTATGAGTCCTAGATGGCATCTTCTTCCAATAGAATGCCACTTCATCTACATTGAAAATCTGTTGTTTAGTGTGGCCACCTTCATCAATTGTCTTATCTACATCTTCTGGATAACTTGCTGCCGCTTCACTTTGTACTTTTATGTTATGGTGATGGCTTCTTTCCTTACACCTCATGAACTAACAACCTCTGCTAGTTTCAAACTTTTCTTCTACAGCTTCCTCACCTCTCTCAACCTTCGTAGAATTTAAGAGTTATGGCCTTGCTCTGAAGGTGGCTTTGGCTTAAAGGAATGTCGTGACTGTTTTGATCTTCTATACAAACCACTAAAACTTTCTCCCGATCAGCAATAAGGCTGTTTTGCTTTCTTATAATTTGTGTGTTCACTAGAGTGACATTTTTAATTTCCTTCAAGAACTTTCCCTTTGCATTCACAACT
The DNA here is from genome assembly GCF_001698545.2 of Rhinopithecus bieti. Classification (NCBI taxonomy): domain Eukaryota; kingdom Metazoa; phylum Chordata; class Mammalia; order Primates; family Cercopithecidae; genus Rhinopithecus; species Rhinopithecus bieti. Next base: position 2,907,411 of record NW_016814423.1, on the reverse strand, counting down.
CGGCTGACTGGCACAAGAGGCCAAGCTTTTGGACAATCTGGGCTTTATACGTGCCTTCCTCACTAAGCTGAATCATTTCTAGCCTTTAATTTACAGTGAGTGAGATCAGAAGACAGTGTGATTCTTCATTTTATTTGAACATGTAGAAGCCATTGTGGGTTTTTTAATGGCCTAATCTCAATATTGTTTTGTCTCATGGATAGGGAACCCTGAAGAGAGGGAGAGAGATGGGGAATGGCAGGGTGATGGAGCAGTGAGAACAAACATTTATCAGTTAAGTTCGCAGTCTTATATGGGCATTAGAATTTTTTTAAATAGAAAGCTCCCCAAGTGAGTCTAATACCACTCTCTAAAACTCATCCCTTGAGAAAGGCTGAATAACAATCCACATATATCTCCAAGGCAGAGAGACCTTGCTCATCTACCTAGTCGGTACCTGAAATGTAAATATTATGTGGGGCTGAGCATGGTAGCTCTGAGCATGGTAGTTCACACCTGTAATCCTAGCACTTTGGGAAGCCAAGGTAGGTGGATGGCTTGAGTGCAGGAGTTCAAGACCAGCCTGGGCAACACGAAGAAATTCTATCTCTATAAAAAATGCAAAAAAAGAAAAAAGTCAGATGTAGTGGCACATGTCTATAGTCCTAGCTATTCAGGAGGCTGAGGTGGGAGGATCACCTGAGCCCCAGGTAGGTTGAGGCTGCAGTGAGCTGTGATTGTGCCACTGCACTCCAGCCAGGGTGGCAAAGTGTGACCCTGTCTCAAACAAACATTTTATATATACATACATACATACATATATATATATTACTTGGATGAATCTATAGACATAATATTTCCTGTCCTGCTATTAATCAGCCCAATAACCAAGCACATAAATTTCCCTTTCTTGAAGGCAACTGGATAAGTGAGTGGTTATCACTCCAGTCTAATGGTCAGACTCTTCTAGGAAGCTTCTGATGTTATGATTCACTAGGTATGAAGCGGGGCTTGGCAATCTATTAAAACAGTCATGGTACTGGAGCCAGGTTTGGGAACACCTGAACTACTTTCATGTATAAGATTCTTTTCAGTTCTACTATTCTAAGAAAATAAGGTAACCATGTATTCCAGGTAGATTCTGATTTAACAAGAGGAAGATGAAGTCCCAGAATATTCTTAACAAGTATCTTATATGACAGGCAAATATAAGAAACACTATATTAGTGGTACTTTTGGTTACTAACACCAAATAATAAAAGGCAATTCATTAGATATTTACGAAAGGATGTCTAAAAAACAAAATTGTAATCTTATGGATAAAAGCCAATTGGTTCTGGGATCAAATTTTAAGTCATCATTGTTTTCAGAAAGAAAACAGAAGCAAGCGTTAGGAGAATAAGGAATGTCAACCTCACCTTCCAATTCCCTGGAATTTTCCCCTCGCTTTCCGCTTTAGTATGTAAGTATTTCCTTTGCGCGTGCGCACGCACATGCGCGCACACGCACACACACACACACACACACACACACACACACACACACACACACACAGCCAACTTCACAATGGAGTTTTGAAAAGATTACTACTCCATATGCCAACAGGCAAGTCGTGGACTCAGTGGGAAGGACACTATTCCAGAGCACAGCCTTCTCCAAGCCAGATCACACCAGTTTCAGCTGTTCCAGCTCTGCAGAGAAAGGGTAATCACTTCTTATCAAACATTGATAACACCTAAAATTCCTTTACAGTTCTGACTTCAGGGTGGACATGCAATTCGTATTTACCCTGAAGATATGAAAAGTGGAATGTGCTTTCATGAGATCAAAGCTTCTGTGGAAATAATTGATTCAGGTGAGCCTTACTCAGGTTAATCTCAAAAGAAAGAAGCATGAAACCTCACCCAGGAAAGTGGACCCAGCAGCTGCCCATTTTCAACGGTTGAACACAAAAGCTAAATGACAAGATGTCCAGATGGGTGAAAAACCCTATCCTAGCTAGTCTGTGCCAGCAGGGCTTAAAAACCAAACTGTATCTTTTGGGTCTGTTTGATTAAGTACATAATTTTAACTAGCTCCATGTCTGAGACCAATACAGAGAGGGGCTACTTAAAAAACCAGCTCAGCCCAAATCATTGTGTGTTCAAGTGACTGACCTGTGAACTCCCTCCTCACTTCTCATATATGGCCAATTCTCCATATATGGATATATCTACCTGTTTTCCCTAACTTCAAGGCTGCTGCCGTGACACAAAGGTCTTGAAAGAATGTGAGAAGGGCCTCAGGCTAAAACTCTGGATCACAATCCATAAAATAGTGAAATCAATTGAGAGGATTGTGGCTAGTATTTCTGTGAAGAATAATAAAACAGAGCAAGCATATCTCACATAAATGGCTAAGTACAGTATTATTTTGTAAAATTCTTCTACCATTGTGTGCACATGTGCACTGAGTCATATTGTAAAATGGATTTCTCACTATGCATCAGGATGGGAAGAAACTGAGAAAGCCACAGAAACAGAAGGAAACATACTACTTCCTACAGGATATGCTTTCTCTCTCTAAGAAGGGCTTAATAACAAAAGCCCAGTAAAATGGTAGCACAGTCCCATCCCCGGGTTTCCAGAGAGACCCCAATCCCTTCAAGAACACCTACTCCTCACAGGCAACAGAGGTACCCCTTGTGAAGCTGTTCAGCAGCCTGCACAGAAGATGTGACTCTTGCAGTCTGGGATAAAAAGTACCAAATGGGAAATCGTTGTGTAGTATCACTTTTGACAATCTTTGCAACTAAATAACTTTTGAGCATAGTTCCTCATTTCTCATTTTCTTATCAACAGAATGATCCTGGAATGCTAAACCTCTACAGGGTACAATTTTAAGGAAATGTTACTACTTAAACCTTTTACCTGCACAAGACTGCCCCTCTGTCTTTCCTCTCTGATGGGTACAGAAGTTACTGACATGCAAAGTTAGCACAAGGGAACCATGGCTCAGGCAAACGAGGAAAAATGAATTTAGATTATGTTTACAGCCAAGGAAAGGAGACACGTTGAACAATCCTCTACTGGAAACACTGCTAAAGTGTTTTTAAACTGAAGATTATACCACCACTTAAGATATTTTTTGTCTGCTATTTTATCCAGCATATTACAAAACTGCATCTAGGACTGAAATAGCAGATTGCCTCAAGAGCAAATGACAATATTTGTACCAGAAATGTTGGCAACCAGCAGCACAGATGGGTTTCTGCACAGCAATCTTCAAACTGGGACTCCAAGAATAACTCCACCTACTGCACCAATGTTAAATTGCTGAATCCAAAGTCAGAAGGGCTCATTATTCCATATTTTTCTACCACCTTCTTCCCAAAGGCACGTGTACCTGCCTGACCTCCTCTGCCTGAGAAGGGCTCAGAACAAAGTTAAAAAAAAAAAAAAAAAAAAAAAGTGGGGGTGGGTAGGGCGGAGCAGGAGACCACAGTGAGAAGCAAATACGAACAGATAGTGAAAGATCGATTATCCGTGAGAGGAAGGAACACAAAAATGACTGTCAAGTCCAGATAAGCCAAACAGCTATTTACATGACTAGTTTTAAACTTCCCCTTCAAATACAAATTTTAAAAAATAAAGATTTATCTTAATTTCATCTCCTCTCCAAGGCTGGGTACCCTTGCTTGAGGAGTCAAATAAAAACTTATTTTTGCTAAAAGACTCAAGGATAGAGAGAGAAGCTGGTATTAACCATGATGATTACTAGGATGGCCCAAAAGACAGTCCTTCTATACCAAGAGCACAGCTCAAGTGCTTGGAGAAAATCTTTGTTGCTTCTTCCACATCTGCTCCTCCTGCCTGCCAACTGAGATGCACTATTCTCCCTCCATTCCTCTGTATTTCTACCGAATGGTCTGGAAAGGCAAATGAAACAGAAGTCTTCACTTAATGAGACATTAATTATGAAGTCCATCCAATTAAAGTGCTGTCTTCAGTGTTCACAGTAGCCTTTCCCCACCTTTTAAGAGGGTCAGAGGGTTGATGGTGGTAATGGGTCTCTGCCTCTGTGCCACCCTAGGTTGACTTACAAGGGTAAACTTTAAGGCTTTTCATGTGAAAGAGAGTTAATGCACTGACATTTTCGGGCTAGAACGGCGCTTTTCAAATTGCATAACACAGAGTACAGAGCATTATGCTCCATATCCTCACATCTCCTATGGTGCAGGAAAGGAAGCCCAGGATATAAAGGATTCAATTCAATTAACAGAACCTTGGGAGTTCAGGCAAGCTGAATCCTACATTTAAATAAATGCCCATTTATTTAACCCTAAAGAAACTGAGTAGAGAAGGGTTAGGGAGTGCTCATCTTCCACCTTTGCTCTCCAATATTCAAGGTGCTCCTTTCTCAGGCTCTAGTTACAATTCCCTGAACAGCAGAATCAGGAAGTTTGAGTGTATCTGCACAAGACTTCTCTAGCTTCATTAACAAATCTTGAGTCACCTGAATCTGATCAGGCCAACTGATGTTGTAAGTGAACAAAATTCCCTGCCTACCTTTTCTTTTTCCATTTATTGGGCTAAAAACCTAGTGAAAATGTGCGCGGTTAAACCCTCCATAACGGTCACTAACAGAAGCAAACAATGTTCACAGAATCCCAAACTCCAGGAACAAATATGTTAAGTTTTCATCCTTAAACTGAGTTTAAGATTTTGGGGGGGTACATTTACTCCAAGCCAAAAAATTATCCTAAGAAGACCCCTCTCTTACAGGGTCTGGGAAGCACGGTAATTATTTCCCCATTACCCATCTAATCTCCTCAACCCACACTGGCAGAGGCCCCAGGCTAATGAGAACAACCCTCAACCAAATCTTCTTGAAAGAATTCAGAATGAGCAACTATGGAGGCCCCCTTGGTAGAATAAAGGGCCTGTCCCTCATAAAGTCAACATAAAAAGAGTCAAGTACACAAGTGATTTAAAAGTGTCACTGATTGACTGGGAGTGATGGCTCACTCCTGTAATCTCAGCACCTTGAGAGGCCAAGGTGAGCAGATTGCTGGAAGTCAGGAATTCAAGACCAGCCTGGTCAACATGGTAAAACCCCGTCTCTATTAAAAATGCAAAAATTAGCCAGGCATGATGGTACATGCCTGTAATTCCAGCTACTTGGGAGGCTGAGGCACGAGAATCACTTGAATCCAGCAGGCAGAGGTTTCAGTGAGCCTGAGATCACACCACTGCATTCCAGCCTGGGCAACAGAGCGAGACTCTGTCTAAAAATAAATAAATAAGTAAATAAATAAAAGTGTCGCTGATGCCAACTGTCCATAAGACAGTCAAGGTAGACCATCATGAAATGGCTGCAAGAATACTCTACATTCAAAGACATCTCAAAAGTACCTATCTATTCACATAAACAGTTTAATACAACTCAATCCAATTCTTGCCCATTTGAAACAAGACTGGCATAAAATATAAATCTTCTCCCCAATCAAGGCCAACAATGAAATTAAAGGAAAAAACTCTCACATGAGTACAGTCTGTATTATTTATAGCAACAACTTTCATATCCATTTCAAGTTACTTAAATTCAAAACTTGCTAATAATAGAAACAGTATGTAAGTGTCACTAAAACCGGAAGCTGCTGCAAAATAACATAGAATATTTCAGAGTCAAATTCAAGGATCTGTGTTGTAAAATATTTGGTCTTTGTTACTCTCTAAGCATTTAATTTGTAAAAAGTGAACATGTTCTAGTTTGGTTAATTAACCACTAACGTTAAGTCAAATAATGAATGCTGCTGCCTCCTAAATTAATCAGAATAGATTAACAGAATCCTTTGAGCTTACTGTTGCAGAACAAATTTCAAAGCCACCACAGTAACTTTCTGGAAGTTAAGAAAGAGGAAATGTGCTTCTCATGTCAACAGCAGAACAGTTTTCAGGAGTCCCATTGTTTCAGTGCAGGGAGCTCAGCTGTCCTGGACTGGCCTGAGTCGAGACAGGAAGAGCTGTCAGACTTATGGGGCTGGTCACTCAAGCATGACTGGACAAGACCAGAAGCAGCAGATGTTTAAAGGGTGATGGGAAACAACTATGCAAAGAAGCAAACACTAGTAACTTAAAGAGTTATCAAAGCCTTACTCTGTTGACATAATTTGCAATCAATAAATACGTTTTAATAAAAGTCTGCAAGTCTGTAAGATGGGAGCCTCTCTCTCCCTGCTGCTGTGGCCCCTACCCAGCTCCTCCACATAACAACAGTATTATTTCACAACCCCAAGAGCAGGTCTTAAAATGTAAGAGAGATTTAAAAACTATCATTTCTGTCCAAGAATGACTATTCTGGCATAGTGACGCAAAGAGAAGCCATTCAGATAAACAAGAAACCTATTTTCCAAGAACAAAGAATTGGATTAGACTAGTAACATCTAATAACAGCTAAGCCCAATGATACAAACAAAACATGAGAGGAATGTGTACTATACTATGGGCCAAATGCCACAAACAGAAACCTTCTCCTTGCTAAGACTCTTCTTACATAAAGACTCCAGGCAATTATTGTCCCCCAAAATAGCTTTCTTTCCAAAATGACCATTAACCAAAAGCCCCTCTTGCAGAGCTGCAGAAGAGGATAGATGTCAAGTGTTCCATCAAGTGGAACAAGAACTAAAATATGGAACCTTGAAACCACAACTGCTGATATACCAAAGATAAATCCAAATAAACCAGAAAATTCACTCAGATAAAGTTTAGTTTTCCATCTCCACAGCATGGGTTATCACAGTGGTCTCAAAGGTTCACACCTGTTTCACTGGCTCAGCTGTGCCATCAATGGGAGATGTGGAGATATGCTGAAATATCGTTCCAGTCTCAATAACATACCACGCTGAACTAATGCCTTCTGTGTGGCTTTTTTTCTTTTTAAAGAATATCAAAATGCTCGGGGCTTGAGAGAGATTTAGTTTAAACATTTCACCTGGTACAGTAGCATTAGGACTTTCAAAAATACCAAATTGTTCACATCACAATGTTTCACTTAACATTCCTCTTTACGAGCTGGCCATCAAAATCCTCTTCCACTTCATACTTACTCTCCTCGTTTATCACCTTCCGGTTTCTAAGGTACTGAAGTACTAGAAAAAAACAAAAACAAAAAACACAGTGCTCAGGTTCTGGAAGGCCTCTTGGGGGATGGGGCCTGGGGACACACAGAGGACCCCTTTATACCAAAAGCAAGAGGGCTAGCAGTCCCAAGAGGGAGGACTGCTTCAGAGTTCAACAGACGTCCATCACTTCTGATCTGCAAATCAGCTCAGAAATACAGAGAGACTCTTCCTGCCAAAAAGTACAAAGCAAGAAGGGGAGTAATGAGAAATCCAAGAGAGTCAAACACCCTGAAAGAGGGCAAGCTATAGCTTGCTGCTACTGCTAGGAGGGAAGCAGTGTTGAGTTTCCTAGCTGGGTGGTTCTCACCTTCTGGACATAGCACCATGAGGAGGTCCAGGCAGAAAGTAGCTCACAGGGAAGAGGCAAGGCTCACAAAAAGAAGGGTCATCAGCAGCGCACTTCAGTCAAACTTGGTGCGATTGAATTTTGAGCAGCTGAAGGTCCAGAGACTTCTAGCAATGGAGAAGTACAAAGCAGCCAGAGGCCCAGAACAGGAATCCTAGTGCCATACTTACTGGGTGGGCAGGCCAGCCAGGTAGGGTGTCCAAGAGGGATGATGGGAAGGACAGACAGCAGAGTGGAGGCTAGCAGACGATACATTCTGGGTGGCTACAAACTGAGAACGCTTTAGACCATAAAGGCCAATTGTCTTACAATTTTGCTAGTCTTGTCACTTTCATAAAACTATAGCAGAAACTACTAAAACTATATTTTTTTTTGAGACAGAGTCTCACTTTATCGCCCAGGCTGGAGTGCAGCGGCTCGATCTTGGCTCACTGCAACCTCCCCCTCCCAGGTCCAAGCGATTCTCGTACCTCAGCCTCCTGAATAGCTGGAATATTTTAGAGCTGTGTGCCACCACGCCAGGCTAATTTTTGCATTTTTAGTAGAGTCAGGGTTTCATCATGTTGGCCAGGCTGGTCTCGAGTTCTGGGCCTCAAGTGATCCACCCACCTTGGCCTCCCAAAGTGCTGGGATTACAGATGTGAGCCACCGCACCCAACCCTACTAGAAATTTTTTGTTTGTACAGCTAAGTAAATTAGAGCTCTACAAGTAGATTACATGAAATAAATTACTACGCTTGCTGAATTCTCACAAACTGTGACATCTGTATCCTCACCCGTCAACACTACCTGTATATTACCTATGCATTACTCTTCCAAACTGGGTAAGCCAGAATGTGCAATCCCCATCTTATTCAATCTTCATGCTACTCTGATCTCTTCCAATCTCCAGCACTCTGCTTACTAAATTCCAGACATATTAATTGAGGACCTGTATCCTGACCATGATTTAAAAAAAAAAAAAACAACTTCATCAAAACTCAGGACAGAGAAAGCTGCTCCCGGCTCACTGTACAATTTGTTTTGTGAACTAGGCCTGCAATATCTTTGAAGGAGTTACCTGAAATTATTAAAAGCAAAGACCAATCTATATCTCAAAGTTCCAGAACAAAGCTTTTCACTTTCTGAATAGTAGTGAAGCAGAAAAGATGACTTAAACCAGAAGGGTGCCCTGATTACTACATTCCTCCCGAACATTTTCTGAATATCTCCAGTTCTCCTCTCCTGCCTCTTGGAGGAACACAACCAAAACTACAGCGTCAGGTTAACCTTGTCTTGAATGTAAGCTCCTGAAGATGTAAATCTTTTGTCTCACACTTTGCCTTTCTGCAGTACTTAGCACAGTCAGGAAACCAGACTTTTAATAACTACAAAAGAATTTATATTACTCCCTCACTTTTTCCACTTTCAAGAATCCCAATCCCTATTTTCCAATCCTTTACACTTTATTGCTTCACAGTGATGGCAGGCCCCTACTGTCTTCCCAAGAAATGGTAAAGGTGTGTACAGGAGGCATTTCTGGGTCTCACATGATCAAAAGTGATTAAAGGTATATGGTTTATATTACCAAACCAATCTTATATAGGCAATCACTTTACAGCCTATATAAGATAATCCTCATGTTTATAACACCACTAAAACATCAACTATGCCTCAAGAATAGAGGGAAGCATTTTGTTTTGGGGGCTTTTTTGTTTTGTTTCTGATACAGGGTCTCACTCAGTCACCCACATTGGAGTGCAGTGGCGTGATCATTGCTCACTGCAGCCTCAAACTCCCAGGCTCAGGTGATGGCCCCAGCTCAGCCTCCTGAGTAGCTGGGACCACAGGCACACGTCACCACGCCTGGCTAATTTTTGTTGTTTTTTTTTTATAGAGGCAGGGTCTCCCGATGTTGCACAGGTTGGTCTTGAACTCCTGGGCTCAAGTGATCCGCCCACCATGGACTCCCAAAGTGACAGAATTACAAGCATGAGCCACCATGTCTGGCCTAAGGAAACATTTTGAATTAAGACTATTTAAAATCTAAGACTCAAAGGGGAGAAGTACTAAACTTCATGTCACCCTGCAACTGGAAAACTTCCAGGGTTTCAAGCACTAATTTACAATCATTCCAAGATGTCACTGTTTTCTTCCTAGGTAATCTAAAACTGCAGCAAAGAAAAGTTCTTACCGCTGTAGACTGTGCTTTAAAAATATTTCAAGTTCACACTTGAACTATGGTAATATGTAAGTAATACATATTACTCACTCAATACATATTACTTACTGAACATACCAACCTATGGGTTAGTTCTATTTATACCAAAGGTAAAGAAAAAAAAATTAGTTTCATTATTTGCTATTTTTGCAAATGGGAGTTAATTAGATAAAGAATCCTCTGGCTTACAGTAAATCTACCCCAATATAACAAAACAAAAAATCAGGACTTTGGATCCTTCTCTGACATACTTCTATGCTCCTTAATTAGATATTTCATTGGCTTTCAAGTGCTCAACTTTTGGCTCTGAGAGAATTTGCATTTAGTTAGACATTTTAAGTCACCCTGTCACCATTATAGAGAACTGCCTAATGAGGTCCCCTTAGACAAGGTCTGATTTGACAACCACCTGCAATTTTAAGACTAAATTTAATACTAAAATGATCCAAGGTTTCCTAATTTCTCTGAATTTGAAAGGATTTGGTGAATGTCATTCCCTAAAGATGGGGCAGTGGGGAGGTCATATTTCATTAAGGAATATCTTCAGTTTGAAACACTTTCAAGTCAACTATATAATTATCAAGTGAACAGAAAATCAGATAAACTCACAATTTCACCTCTGACTCCTTGAACACAGCATCTCCCTCCTTGAAAAGTTAATGGACAGTGAACAAAAGACCTACCTGATCACTTATATGCTCTTCTGGAGTTTAAGGGGCCCATGGGGCAGGGGAGCCAGGTAAAAGTCAGCCAGGATGGAGGAAGAACAGAAGAGCAGGAAGGAGTCTCAGGTCCTCAAGAGCTGGCCAGAGAGCACAGAGTAGTGGAATCTAACCCCTTCATTTCAGGGTTAAGGAAACTGAGGCCCAGGGAGACAAAATTATTTGCCCAAAGTCAAAAGGCCAGGAAGTGATGGGAAACAGGCCCAGGTTACCTAAATCTAGTTACTGAAAGAGCAGAATGCACTGACATTAATTAACAAAAACAAACGTTCAAACCGCCACAATGGGAAGCACCTTTCTATGCGTTCACCTCACTTTTCTCCAAGAAAGACCACAAGATGAGGGCAGGGGAAAAGGTGTCAGGGAGGGAGGGTTCTGAATAATACACACGGGCTTCTCTCCTCCACACCATTTACAGGAGATTCTGTTTTAGAGACAGGGTCTTGCTCTGACACCCAGGCTGGAATGCAATGGTACAATCATGGCTCACCTGCAGCTTCCAACTCCTGGGCTCAAGCTATCCTCCTGCCTCAGCCCCCCAAGTAGCTGGGACTACAGGTGCATGCCACCACACCGGCTAATTTATTTTTTCTAGAGACAAGGTCTCACTATGTTGCCCAGACTAGTCTTAAACTTCTGGGCTCAAGCGACCCTCCTACTTTGACCTCCCAAAGTGCTGAGATTATAGGCATGAGCCACTGCACCAGCATACAATAGATTTTATATGCGTATTTGGTTTTGATTTTTATACTTTTATGAGAACTAAGATGGAATCCGCCCCCCTTTTCCCTCAGAGAAGGAACATCCTAATAGCTTCACATTGCAAATGAAATACAACATAAACAGAAAAAACTGAGATGGAGTGATCAGGAGGTTTAATAAGTCAGACTTTGCTAGAAATGGCAAAACACCTCCGATGCTGAACAGGTACACTTGAGACTTCTGTTCTCTAAAGCCTAGCTTTAAAAGAGCTTGACACACTTTGTAAAGAAGAATAAAGCCTCCATTCTATAAGCGTAACCAGTAAGTGCGAGGGAGACTACGTACCATAAAAATCAGTGCTTCTCATACTGGAACATACACAGGAATCATCAGGGATCTATTCTATCCTGTCAAAATGCACATCCTTGTTCAGTATGCCTGGGGTAGGCCTGAGATTTCCTGGTGATACTGATGTCAATGGTCCATGCTACAATTTTATCTAAATTGACACATAATAATTATACATAATTATGGAGTACTGAGTAACACTATGATACATGTATACAGTGTACAATGATCAAATCAGGGTAAAATGGGGCAGGAGTGGTAATATTTAATAAAGGGGCATATTCTGTTTGAAGGACCTCTAAGACAACTATAAAATTATCAAGTGAACAGTAATAGAAATTCAACTAAATTCACAATTTCCTCTCTGATTCCTTGAACACAGAATCTCCATCCTTGAACAGTTAACAAAATGACCCACCCTGATCACATCTGTGCTCTTCTGAGCATATCACCTCAACATTTGTCATTTCTCTGTGGGCCATAAAATACAGGAGGTATTTTATGACCACATTTCAAAGAATGTTTATTTCACAATTTGGACTGCTAGCTACAAACAGTGACATGTGAGCCTTTTTCCCTCTGGTTAGTGGTAGGCCCTGTAGAAATGTCAGCTAATTTTTTTTTTTTCCCCCTTTGCAGGAAGGAGATAGGAGTCAAGTCCAATAAATAAGTGTAAAAGCATTCGGTACATGGCATGGTTATGTAATACAACAGAATTTGCTCTGAGTTGGAAGGACAGGGGTTTCAGTCTTTGTGTTTGTCATACAACAAAGGGACTTTAGGCTGATAAAGTTATGGAACATGAGACTTCATTCTTCTTATTAAATGGCCAAATGGACCGAATGTTTGCATGAAAGCTAATCTTTCCTTCCATGAAAAGGAAATTAACCCCACTTGCTCCCAAATGGGATGCTTTTCAGGAGTCCTGAGCTATGTTCTGGCGGAAAGCTGGGGTCTGTGACCATGGAGCAGGACTGCTGTCATCCAGGCCATTATTATCAGGAATGCCTAACATCGCTTCTTTCTGCAGTCTTACGTGCCTTGGTTAAGATGTAAGCTTTCTGAAGACTACCTTGCATACAGCCTTTGTGGGCTACTCCATATTTGACAAAAGAAATTTTAAACTAGCTTTAGGAAGAGATGTAGCTTTGGAGATCTTGACTCAAATCCCTGCCAGTTATTTAGTTACATGACCCTGGGCAAATTACGTAAGCTTTCTGTTTCTCAACTATAAAAGAAGTACGATAGATACCAGTGAGGTTCCAGTGAGATCCTGTACTTGTGACCAGCCAGTGAGCGTCTAGGGTTAGGATTATCACTGTCGCCATCAGGGCCATCCTTCTGCAACTGTCTTACTGTACTAAATATACATGTCACTGAGCAGGCTCTGTTCTCAATAAGAACAGAAGTTCCATGCCAGCAACATCTAATTTTCAAACATCACTGATAACTCTTGATTTCTGCATACTCATCTAAGCACTACAGTATACAGAAAAGAAAGACCGTAAATCATATGCACAACCATTCTCTCCACTGTCCCCAATGCCATCTCATCATTGATCCTCCCCTACCTTCCTACCACCTCCTCTCATCCTCATTCTGTCAAAGGACAGCAAGGTACCCCAAAGGGGAGGAAGACAGCGCCTAAATTCTCATTCCACCTCCCTAAATCAAGAAGAATGTGTCCTTCATGAGCCAGCAGCAACTCATCTCCCCAAGCATGGCGTAATGAGAATGGGCTGCTCTTTTGCTGTCAGTTTAGTATTGATCACATGGGGGAGCCTATTTACTAAAAGCAAAAACCTACAAAACCGCTGTTCACAGCTAGTCACACGTGATTAATGCTTTAATATCTAGTCTTTCCTTATACATTCTCAATCAATCACCACAATAACCCCAGAATCTATTAGGACTATTATTATTATTACCAAGATAAAGACAAAGGCTACTGGAGTTTGTTGCCAGAGATGAGTTCCTGGTCACCCAGCCTTGGAGCCTGTTCTCTTACTCTCTAAGGCAGACATCTTCCCAATAAGAGGGTAGTGGGAACACAAAAACATCTTTGTTATCAGAATCACCTATGTAATTCAACTGCACACATTTCTGACAGAGCCCAAGGTCCATTTTTATCAGTCTGAGCTGCATCCCTAACTGTGATCAGGACCGATAAATGACAGCCCACCACCTGGAGGCCCTTAGTCATAGCTTCAACAAGGTGCCCTGTGTCAAAATGTAAATGACAATGCTGAGTCAAGGTTGGAGCCTAAACCCTACATCTTCCCTCGGTAAACGGTCCTGCCTTAGAAAGAACTTTCCCCTAAGTCTCTTCCGCCAATTCAGGGCAGAAAGTAATGGTTAGCCTTGGAGTGCTGCTGACTCGCACCCTGGGAGCTTCTAAGGGGCCCTGTTCACCAGTGTGAAGGCGCCTCTCTCACTGCCCACATGCCCTTCTCCAGCTCAAAGGGCCTTTTCAAAGGGATTAGAGGTGTGCTTCAAAATCTTCATTAAGTAATTTAATAATGTGTGTGTCCAGTACTTCAGTCCCCAAACAGAAAGGAATGTGCCCAGGAGCCGGCAGGCAGAGCCACATTCTTCCTGTTAACCTGTTATGGTGGGGGCGGTGCTCGGGCCAAGTCCTCAGAGGCTTTCCCCGCCTAAGAGCATCAGGGTCTCATTTTCAATTTCCAACTTGGACTTTTCTCAGTTTCAAATCATAGGCTAACAGAGGTTGAAGATCCTGACAGGGCATAATATCCTCTACCAAGTCAAGACTGTGATAGGCAAAAGGGAACAAAGGAAAGAAAGAGACCCCAGTTCAGAGGAGGGAAATGGAAATCTACTCATGGTTAAGTGAGAAGATGGAACATCGGTGAAACTGGCTCTTCAGATGGCATATGGCACAGAATAGCAACTTTTGTCAAGTACTATGCATGAAATAAAGTAACAAATGGGCAGGATGGTACTTTTTAGTTCAGTTTTTGGGGCTTTTTTGTTGATGTTGTTACTATTTCTTTAAAGAAGGGGCATTCACACAAATAAATTTCTTTCCCTAAAATTCTGATCAAATTCATGACCATTTCTGATATATTATTTGCAAGAGGGAAGAAAACAAATGAATGAACAAAAAACAAACTAATGAAATCAACCAGTCTTTTCCACTAGCATTAAAAAAAAAAATCACACAACATCAAAACTTTAAAAGACAAGCTGATGCTTTCTTGAATGGATTCTTTCAGGAATATTTACATAAATGTGGTTCACAAGGTCACTACCCACCCAAATTTGTGGGGTGGTTTTTATGAGCTAAGTTCTTGTTTTGCCCTTCATAATGTCCCATCTCTGAACCTGAATACACCCCTAGCTCTGCTCTACTCCCAGTGTGGTTCTGGGGCCAGCAGCACTGGCATCACTAGGAGCTGGTTATAAATGCAGGACCTTGGGCTTCAGCCCAGACCTACTAAATCAGAACTGACAAGATCCCCAGGTGATTAATACATACACTAAAGTTTGCCATCTCGCAAAATGGTTTATTATTTCATTTTCACAGCTCAATTAGGAAAGTCTTCCTTAGTCATATGCCTTCCTAATAAGTACCATTTATGGATGCTTCTCTGGTAACTAGATGACTTGGGAAAATAAATCTTGTTTGTTGTATGAAATACTTTTAAGATAAAGTTCTTTTTTGATATGTGCAATGTTTTGGGGGAAGGGGGAATTGCTTAATCCATTAAGAGCCTTCTACAACACACCCTACTGTCATTATTTCTATTGATCAAAAATGTACACTATAAACAAGAAAAAAAGCAAGTATATCCATATTAAACCAAAAATACCAACTGAGCAAAACATGGCAATAAAAGTCAAGTGAAAACACACTGGGGAAAAAAAAAGCTTACAAGGTCTGTTTGCAGAGTTACTCTTGTCAGGGAAGAATATATCTGCCATATAATTCAGAGTGAGAGCAACTGCTTCTGTCTAAAAGAGATGGGATTTCCCCCACATGCCAGGCCTTGCCCTCAGCATTTTATATACTACATTATATAATTTAAGCCTCATCACAGCCTTACACGATGGGCAGTGGTTTACTGAGGTCTAATTTACACACAGCCAAATGCTCAAATGGGCTGTGTATAGCTGGATGAAGTTTTATATGTGTACCCTGTGAAATCACCACCCACAGGTATTGTCACTTACTAGCACTTACGTTCGTTTTGCCGGTTTGTTGAAATTCATACAAATGGAATTGTGTGGCATGTGTCTTTGTGAGCCTGGCTTTTTTCATTGAGTGGTTCTAGATAGGGTGGGTAGGGAAAAGGAATGCCCTGCTAAGGAGCACAGAGAAGTGTAAAATACCTCAAAGGGAGGGAGTGCCCCTCCTCGGGCCTGGGAGGGGTGGTAGAGGAATCTGTAGGGAAGGAAGCTGGAAAGATGGGCCTTTCAGATGGTGAGTGGTCTTGATGCCCAGGAAAAGGATTTAGATTTTATCCTCAAAGTAGCACAGTATCTGAAGATGTTTCAGGAGGTGAAATGTTATAATTAAAGTGATGCGTCATCTTGCCCACAGCAGAGTGAAGGAAGAAACTGGAGGCAGCAAGCCGATGAAAAGACCAGTGTAGTGACCCAAGCATGAAATGATGAAATGGTTCCAGCCAACTAGGGGAAGCGAAAGAGGAAAACTCCAAGAAGCCTCAACTCCATGCTCCACTGCAGAGGCAAAAGAGCTGAATTGGAGTTTTTCCCAATGATCCAGCACTGAAAGCTATCCTCACCTAAAAAATGATGGTAAGTGCTGTTCAAAACCTGATGACCTCAGGAGGAGAAACCCATTTCAAAGAGGAAGACGAGTTCAAAACAACAGCCAGCCATCTGGTCCTCACTGAGGTGACAAATTAGACCAAAGTTCAGGAGAAAAGATGGAGAGAGATGGACATGAGAGGTGAAGAACAAGACAGCTGGAACTAAATGGGCCTCCAGAAACCATCTGTGTGTGTGTCAAGGTGACAGGCTGAACCAGTCAGAAGGCACCACCACAGAAGTGCACAGGGGCTCTACCTTGGGGGGCATTGACATAAATTAGTAAAAGGAGTGTGAAACCTGACAGGAAGAGGGTAGGAGTATGATAAAAATCAAAGACTGTAGCATTAGCAAAAATTCCTGCCAATTAGGCATTCAAAATTTAAAGTCGCCTTTTCTCAACTCCAACTACTGCAAATGCTGAGTCAGATTCTCCCAAAAAACACAATATTTCAGAAGCTTCATTAACTCCTTCCAGCATCTTCAAGGTATTACTTTGCAAATTACTGTCTGGGTATGCTAAACTTAGTAAATTACTGTTTGGGTAGACTAAATAGTAGCTTAGTACTCTGAAAGAGTTAATGGAGCTTCCAAACCGTCTAATTTACTCCTAAGGTGCTTTTGATAGTCCAGACTCTTAACTCGATTTGCATATTACCAATGCAAATTTCAAGGCAATCCAATAAACTGGGAATTCAAATTTATGTCCAAATTGGATCCAACAGACTTTTATTTAGACTTCCTAATCATCATAAATCTTAGATGATTACAACCAATCAACAGGGGTCTTTCCTCAAGCAATCTACTACAAATTAAAGCTAAAAGTGATGGAAAACATAAAACTTGAGATCAAGGTTTGCAATTAATGTATGTTTAGAAACATGAGTCTGGGCTATGTCTGGTCTGTCTAAAACCATCCCACAGCTACAGATTATTATACCTCAACACCCCCCACCACCCGTTTTCTCCTCTTTGCAGCTATTTTCCCTTTCATCAGACTATAGTAACTTCCGCCACACGACAAATTTGTTCATTAAAGTCCAGTCTTTGAAGGATATTAAATAATTCCTAAGATGAGGCATGCATCTCTTCTCTAAAGGAAAACAATAAATAACATGATAACAAGAATTTAACTTTTGACTTAAAGGTGATTGTTATGTGCTCAAGTCACTTTCCAGTTATGCTGTCAATAATGTTAGTAGTATTTTACATTATTCACTGACTGAACTTTGTTAATCAAAAAAGCCGGCAAGCTTTATACATACATTAACCGGTGGCTTCAAAAAGATAATGCATAGAAAACAAAGTAGAAGCACTGCTAAATAAGTAGTGATAATTTTGTTTAATTAAAACAATATGGCTGACTCTTTCCTAGTTTTCAAATTTGCTTTTTTAAATTATATATACAAATTTAAACACATATTTGTTCTCAAGCCCCCAAGCAAACCTGAATAAATCAATCTTCTGAACTGTCCAATGTACTAAACATTTATTCTCCAACGTAATACTTTTTTAAATTTCTGTTAAAATTCTCAGTGATGAAATGGGTTTTTTGGTCAGACTGGCACCTTTTTAGTCACGCTTCTAAAAGATGTTGTTCTTGCTTTGTTATTCTTTTGAAAAATACAGAGCAATACCTAAGCATCTTTGCACTAGTACTGCTGTACCATTAATGTCTTGATTTGATAAATACTTCGAAATGGAGATATCACCAAAGATCACAGTTCAGATCTATTAATTTTAAAAAATAGAATTGTATCTACATTTTCAAATGTTAGCGTTTTAAAAATACAGTAACCAGAACTCTCTAGAGAGGTACCTACGTTATCATTAATAATGAAATTACATATGCATACCTTTCAGAGCCAAGAGGCACTAGCTGAAACCACACACATAGAAAGATTCATGTAAACCTTAGTCCCACCATTAAAGCAAAAGACAAGCATCTGGTTTTCTTCTTAATTTATTAATATTTTCAGTTCCATCACAGTGGTTTTTTACTAACTACAAATTAAGTAGCCAACCTATGCCTTGATTGCAGGCATAATATGCTTAATATGCTTTCCCTTTCCCTCACTTTCTGAAGGTGAATCTGAGCAAAAGAAATGTGGCAGGAACAACCATGGGACAGTGAATCTAAACATATTCTATGGCATTTAAATTAGTCATTTGCAAGAAACTAAGCCTGTTATCCACAGAGAAATTTTCAAAAGGAATAGGTATATAACTAAAAGCTTTCGAAGAAAAATTTTAAAGTCTTTTCTCTTTCTCCCCAGTCTCACTTTTGAAGACAAGAAAATTTTAAAATTCAAAGCATAAAACTAATATCAATCCCTTAGGGGAATAAATGTGGAGGGTGGGGGGAGATGCATAATCAGTGTACCTGAAAAAAAGAAAGAAATTCACACAAGCAATGTAAAAGATTATTTCAAACATGAAGGAGGAGAGATTTATCTTCACCTGCTAAAACAGCTTTCTTAATGCTGGTGTTTTTCTACCCAAGGTCATTTACATTTTTTAAAAGTTATTTTAATTTCATTCCAACACAATGCATTCTATCTAGATGGCATGATTCACAAAGCCCTGATACAGCACCTTTCAACACTACCTGCCAATCATTTAAGGCTTTTCCAGGTTTTGTGTCAGAGATTTAGGTATAGGTTAGCAGCAAATCCTTCTTAGTTGACATATGTGAAGATGACCCAAATGCAAAACAAAGCAAAACACACTACCAAGCTCACCTACCTGATAAGTCTTCTCCAAGTTACACTACCATAAAATTAGTAAGTGTTCAAGGTCCCAATCCAGAGGCAACTTCATGTGGGATGAGTGATAGATGGATGGGAATGAACACCACACATGCTCTGTTCATGCACTCACTGCCTACATCACTGCACAGCTAGGCCACTAATGGAGATCTCAATCTGATGAAGTCATTTCCTCAGTTGCAATTTAGGGAGTTGGCAATGGTCCTTAAGGTCTCTCCCAGCTTACTATGCCTGTACCGTGTATTTCCATTTTAGGCTTCTCAGCACATGTTTAAGATAAATCTTATTTTATTACAGGGTAAGGAGGAGAAACAATATGTATCCTAAAAAAAGTAGGTTAGCTATGGCCTTTTGGCAATCAATGCTCTTAATGCTGCTGACTATTAGGTGGAAAGGTGTTATCCAATCCCAATCCAACCCAAACCAGATGGAGACCCTAGTCGGCACATGAATCCAAAAAAAAAGGTTGAGTTACAGCACAGGATTTTAAATATATACATATATTATAAATAAAAAAAGTATTTATACCTTATATGTGTGTGTTTGTGTTGTGCGTGTGTATATGTATATGTATTCCTTAAACATTTGCCTTAAAAATATACAGGTAACTGTGCTTGAGGTACAGCAAACCTTTGAATCAAGATACTCTGGCTAGGCTTCCATTCTTTCTTATAAACCCACAGTATATTGTCACCACAGATTTACAATTTGGGTTTCTTTCAAGTGGAAGAGGAATCCAACTGAACCCCTTTCATATCAATCCAACTACAGAGGTTCTTCATGGTTTCCCCTAATCTTACAGGGTCTGACTGCAAATAATTTATCAGCAGCTTAAGTCTTTCAAGGGGTTCAACTTAGTTTTTCCTAAAGATAATTATTTTCACATTCATATTTAACAGCTAACTTTTTATCAGGAAAACAAGTACTACTACACAAACACATCTGAAAAAGCACAACTGAGTTTCAAGAAAACTGTAACTCAACTACTGTACTAGAGCTTAGCTTTAGCAGTCAAGAGTGCCATATACAACAATGAAGTGTGTTTTGTCAAGGGAATTAAGAGCTGGGGTTGATGTGGTGTGCGGGGGAAGCAAACATCAGGTGAGAAAGCTAGAGTAGATGATGGTGTCACCACAGAAATTTACCCCAAACACTTATGTGCCAAAATGGGGCAAAGACTGGGAAAACTACAGAGCAGCTTTTTAACTGTGTGATTTATACTGAATGTGACAAAATTAGCCTAAATTTTGCAACTTCCACCAAAAAAAAAAAAAGACAAGACATACCACCTAGAAGCACTATTAACACTTTAAATGTGTGGGTGTCATTTGTTCTTACAAGGCAATCTTTTGAAAAATCTAGTTAGTGATACTGTATATGTATGTGCATGTACCTACATGATATTTAATGTGTACGTATGACTGAGTTCACTCAACTATCTCATAATTAATCTGATGTCAATTTTTATTTATTATTATTATTCTTGCCTCTGGAATAAACCACATGATCTGTATGTGGTTCTCTTGGTATGTTTATCTTCCCGTGTGCTATTTACACTTATATTAGAATTGATTCATGTACATTCAGCCCAGAATCATACTGGCATCAGGCAAGGACACTTAGCCACCAGCAACTATGACCAGGCAGACACATACACATAATCTATACTACAGAGAACTAACTGAAAGGTAATGCTACTTCATCACAAGCCCTTCTCTGCTGGGAGCTTTCTTCTTTAAACATGCCATGACAACAGGAGTCTAAACCAGACAACTCTATATTTTTTCACCTATTTGTAAATATTACTGTCATCCCTAAAAAGTATTATGTATAAGAATCACACACTAGATTAAGATGCTAATTTTTTTCCAGACAGAAACCAAAAGTGTGTTCATTTAACATTATAGACAGTAAAACAGCTATATGTTAACATCCTTTCTAAAATTCAATTGGTTCCTATTTCACACAAACCCTTTCCTCTAGTTCCCAGCCTCAGGAATGCAGATTTTGCTATGAATAATCATGTTAAATGCTATAGAAACTTGGAATCTTTGTTTCCAGAATTTAAAAACTGGTACATATTTGATTTAAGTAAATCAGTAATGATGTTCTTCATCATCTACTTTTTAAAAACCTGATATATATATATATATGTATATGTTGATCTATATATGAAATATCATATAAATAAGTATTTTTAGTCAATGGTCATCCAGTCTTCATTTTTAGTCACCAAAACCACACAATGTGTGGACAACTCAATAATAAAACACAGTTACTAACAAATGTTTATAGCAGTAAATAAACAGAAAAATAAAACTCTTTAAATTCACTGCTCAACCATATTTTTTTTCCTGATCAAGGAAAATTCCAGGATATTTTAAGAGAATTCCAGAGTGCCTGCAGATGCTCTGTTACAATACTAAGCACTCCAGTGCTCACAGCTGGTGCTTAAAACTGTAACCTAGCAGTATTACTGTCAGCATTACACACACACACATTTCCTACTCGATAGCTCCCTATCCTCAAAAAGAAATTATGGGGACATGGCTCCCACTTCTCCAGCCTTAACTCCAATCACACAAATCCAACCAACTGTACTTCTCAATTCCTCCCCTCTGTCCAGGCTGCTCCTCCCCCGAATCTCCTCTCAATCTGGCCCAAATACAGCCTCAGCCTGTTGAAATTCTACCTATACTACAGTGCTCATCATAGGTGTGCGCTCTATTTTTTCCTGGTTCCAACCCAATGGTGACCTTTTCTAGCCCCTAAACCCCCAAGGAACTCCCTTTTCCACCTCTCTAGTCACTTGCCAGCAGTACATATGTATCAGTAGCTACGTAAGCCCTGAACCTGCTTGGAGGTGTGGAAAGCTAGTGTGTGAAAGAAGGCTACAAATTATACCAGTAATGCTGCTGACACTAACCACTAAGAGATATCTCTTGATTACCAGCTGACAAGTATTGAAAAGTAGTAGGTATGAGCCTAATAATCTAGAAAACGTACATCGACCAAGCAATAATAAAAATATCAACAAATTTGGAACAACAAAAAACATATTCTAACAATAATGTAGTGGAATTTACTGAAAGGCATGTTCTACTTAACCAAAATACTGTGGAAAAACAATTTTTCCAAATGCTATCTAGCAAGGTAGAGCAAATGTAAAAACTGAAGATCAAAATAACCTCCATCACTTTATTGACCAAGGTGGTTTTAAACCTATCAAGTTGACAGTTTTCCAAACTGAGTTTCTATCACTCTTCAAAACAGACTACACCATATCTCTCATCACCCAGAGCTATATAGCCTAAAACTGCCTATTTCAGGGACCAGCAACATGGTTGGTTGGTTAGTTTCTTTGTTTGTTTGTTTCTTTATTTAGAGACAGAGTCTCACTCTGTCACCCAGGCTGGAGTGCAGTGGCGCAATCTTGGCTTATTGCAACCTCTGCCTCTTGGATTCAAGTGATTCTCCTGTCTCAGTCTCCTGAGTAGCTGGGATTACAGGCACGTGCTACCACCACACCTGGCTAATTTTTGTATTTTTAGTAGAGACGAGGTTTCACCATGTTGGCCAGGCTGGTCTTAAACTCCTGACCTCAAGTGATCCGCCATCCTCGACCTCTCAAAGTGCTAGGATTACAGGCGTAAGCCACCACGCCCAGCCATGAAAAGGGGGTTTTAAGTGACAGCACAGCATGTTATTTTCTATGGTGGGGCTGGGGGAGAGGCAGGGTGCCAAAAGGGACTGAGAAGGACTGTAAGAGTGATTGTCCATCCTGGACACTACTTGCCAGATGTCAGCCCAGCTCATGCCCCTCCACTGTCCCTCCATCCTCCCCAAGTCATAGTACAGCCTGCAGGTCCCTGCAGCTCCCACATTCAACTTCCTCACTGCCATTCCTATCTCATCACATCCCTGCCCCTGCTTTAAACTCCTCAGTAACTTCCTTTTTCCATCAGGTAAAGACCAAGGTCATGTCATGCAAGGTTTTCAGATCTAACCCTGTCTGCTTCTGAAGCTTTGTCTCACCCTGCCTTTCCCTTCAGACTTTGTAGTTAGGTCCCCAAAAAATATTGTGCCACTTCACCCTTCCCAGAAAGTTCTCTACAAACCCACAGATCCGCCCAACTTCTCCCCACTCCTCAATCAAGACCAGACCCAGGTTTCTTCCAAGTGAGATCTCCCTATGTCTCCCACGTGGCCCTTCTATGCCTTGGTTGGGCCTCTGGTACAGAAGGCACAGTGCAACTCCGTTTACACATCTGTCTTCCAGACAAAAACCGGAGGGCAGCAACCATGCTTCCTCGTGCTACACCCTGAGCGCCTAGCAAAATGCTGGGAACACAGCAAGGGGTCAAATGTCTATGTCAATCTTGCTTGAACACTCCCAGTCCTCTGAAGCAGAAAGCTGTCCATCCTAGGCAATAAATATAAGCACCAGAAAACCATCATTCTTCTTGGACACACTTTCAGGCTAGGGAATTGTTTCCCTACTAATTTCCCACTTAGAGTTTCTTCCTTCAACCATTTGTTCCTAGAGTGCTATACTATAAGTCAGGCACTGTATTAGGTAGGTAGGTAGGTGTAGAGTGTGGTGGCCCTAGCGGGCCGTGGGTGGGGTGATGTGTTCGCTTAGGTTTCAGTGAGGGGTGTGTAGTTGGTAGGTGGGTGGGTGGGTGGTGTGGGTGGGAGGGAGAGAAGGAAATAAAGTTATCAGGGAGCTTAAAGCCTATAGGGGAGATTCTATAACCCCAAACACAGCATTCAACAGTCATTACTCCACACTATTTAGTATTGTACACATAGGTAATACATCTCTATACATTCAATGTTTTTAACCCCATTCGTCTACTAAAGTCATTCTGTTGCCTTGAGCCTACGCCAACATAAAGGTGGGAATGGAGGTGCCAATAAATAAAACCTGTATCTACAGATAAGAAATCAAATCTCAATTCTAGTGGTAGAAAGAACTAAGGAGATGGGCTAGCCCAGTATCTTCCTTTTACAGAACAAGAGGCCCACGACAGAAACAGGTTACATGAATTGCCTGGAGTCCCCCAATAGTTACACTGCTGAACCAGATTTTGAATCCAGATCTCTTAAGTCTTGGCTCAATTCATGCACCCTCTTTCTTGTCCCTTACCTAGTTGATAGTAACATGTCTCTCATGGTGTGTTACATTCAGTCCATGTCCATATGAAAAACTGAACTAGTGTTTCTTGGGGCAGAAGAAATGACAAAAGCCAAGGCAGTCAGTAAGACAGCACCATATAGTATCATAACCAAAAGCTACCCTCAGTTGCTAACATTTTTAGCATTTGTAGTAGGACAGAATTATCGGTCCCAATTCTTCACTCTCTGGTAATTGTACTTCTATGGCCTCTTGTGGGTAAAGCACACTTTACTCCTTCTTGATTCCAGAGATGCTATGGCTAATGGGATGCTAGGGAATCTGATGCTGGCAAAGACTTGAAACATACTCATGCAGTCAGGCTTGCCCTCTTGCACATGACACTACCATGAGAAGAACTTACCCTAGTTACTCACCTTCCAGCCAAGGCCTCAAAGTGAGACACATGGAATAGGCTGCTGCAGGGAATCTCATACATGTGAGCAATAAATAAATACATACAGTTGCATGCCACTGAGACTTTGGGAGTTGTTATGGAGCAAAAGCTGACTGATAATCACAATGTGTTATCCTTCAAGTCAAAAATGCATATTTCTCCTTATCTGTCACTGCTGTAACCCCTCAGAGTATTAGCTCGCCGTTGAAGTAGCAATCACCTTATTCTTTTTCTGTTTAACATTTTCTTAATTTCTCTAGGCTAGCTTTTTTCAGATTCTCTTCAGAAAAGAACAATGTCTACAAATTGAAGTGTCATCTCCAAGGTTTTTCCTGATTCTTAAGGTAGGTATTATATAAGAGGGTGGCAGAAAATGTTATCCTTTCACTGTCACATCACAAAATGCCTCCTTTTTCCTTCAAAACAGTCAAGTAAGATTTGTCATGATCATGGTTAATTTATTAAAGATAATTTTCAGCTCATATGATGGATCCTAGAGATGGGTGGGAAAAGGGTACATGTATCTTCACTGCAAGTACTCAAGATTTTTAAAAGCTGTTTTAAAACCTTCAGCTGAAATAAATATTAAAATACAATGACTTTTGGTATTTTAAAGGGCCTCCAAATCAGGGTAACTTTAAACAATGACACTCAATGTAAATGCCCTTCAATTGTGCCATTTTCCCATTCCAGCACACAGCTCAATGTCATTAAAACTACTCAAATTTAATTAATTATCATTATCATTTGTAATTTTTGAAGCTCAGTAGACCCGAAATAAAATTACGTTTGGATGACAAAACACATTATGCAATAAAGTCATCCGGAGGGTAGAATACCAAACTGGGAGCCTACTGCCTCTTTTTCCTTCTGCTTGCCATGACAAAGTTAATTTGTTTGCTTTCTTTATTCTTCCTTCTGTCTTACAAAGGAGATGCATACACTTACTTTGGAAAGGATGTCATTTCTATATATGTATCAGTCTACACTGTATTAATATGCCTAGAGTGTGTATAGAATTATATGCATGAGTATTTGTAAATTTAAGTCTGTTTACTCAAAACCACAGAAAATACAGGTTTCAGTGCATCCTTCTTTTGATGTCAAAGGAGTAAGTGATTTTCTCAGGAAAATGAAAGCTAATTTCTTCAATTCTGGACTACAGATAATTAGAACTGACTACAAAAACAAGAAGTAAACATGTCTTCCTATTTTGAACCAAAGCTAGTAAAATAGCACTGTCTTCAAGGAAAACTTTATTTGCATATATTCAAATTCATGCCTAAAGAAATTCTTCAGGGTGGGAAAAAAAAAATTCCTCAAGGACCAGGGTTTTTAACCTGGAGCCCATGGACAGAACTCAAGGGATTCATGACCTTGGATAGGAAAAAACACATTTTTATGAGTCACTCATTAAAATTTAGCATTTCTTCCAATTACGAATGTAGGCAACACATCACAGTATTGGCAGTACCTGTGACTTTGACAACAATAGAAATTGGATGCCTTCACATTACAGCTGCTGTCAAAAATCCAAAATATTGTTTATTCATCTCCACCTCAAAATTACAGTGACCCACCACTAAATATTATTTAATGTATTGATAAAGAAGCACATCTATTACCCTATGACAATTTTGACAACTGTATTCGATGTAACTGCTTTCCTTTGCAATCACATGTAATTTAATATTATGTACCCTGCGACACTGAGGACACGCTGCATCCACTTGCCACACTCTCACTCCTCAGCTGCCCGTCTTTATTAACTAAGGACATCCGGGGTGCTTTTTGTGGAAGCATGAGCATACTGTACTGAGGGAAGGGAGAGGAGATAACAACCTATTTATATATATCTATAACAGTGAAATTTTTAAAAATGGTAATTATGATGAGGCATCTGTCTATTTGGCACCATCTAAAACCAGCAAGCAATAATTGTACAACAAGGGGGTGTTTAGTGTGTGAGGTTTAGGACATTGTGCCAGAAAACCTAAAGCATCCAAGTTGTAAAACACTGTAATAAGCAGGTAATCCTAGGCCCAGCGTCCAAGTTTCTGCCCTAACCTGTTCCTTATGATTATGATTTTAAAACATCCCAGTGTCAGCAGGTTCACTGTGAGTCAGACCTGAAATAATAAATGGCTTATTTTCCATCCTGATGGAGGAAATACATCATGGCTCATTGTGGCTCACTTAACTGAGGCTGTTTTACAGGAAAATACAAAATAACTAAGCCATTCCGCCTTACCATTTTATTTTAAATTTTTTTTATTAACAAAGCTCTACAATCCATTTTAAAAGAAAAGCATGTTTTCAATACAGGCTATAAAAACAATAGCTCACAAACATCTAGAAGGAAAAATAACATAAACTGAGAAAATTATGCTTGTAACCAACAAATACCCTGGTTTGCCAAAATAATCAGTGAAATGCATTCACTACATCAAGATAAAGTGCTGCTTATTTAAATGGTCAACCACGTGGTAATGCTGTTAAAAGACAGCCAAAATCTTCTACCAGTATTCATTAACGTTGCCAGGCCTTAAAAACCACATGTATCTATACACATACGTATACATAAATTCCAGAATGCAAAGTCTTAGTTGTTGCAACCTCTCAACTGAATGTTAGGAGAAAAGTTATATCTTTATCAAAAATAAATGCTTATTCAGTGGCATCAATACTGCACATAGGCTGTAAAATTCATCGTGACTGAGGATAAAATGAGTGCGCAATATATTCTCAGAACAATGAGTTTTGTTCTATCCTGTTACATAAACAAGTTCTATGTGACCTCACGGGTTTTAGATATGATTTATGACACCATGTCAGAATGCAATCTTATTCGTTACCTAAAACTGTGCTAGAGTGCTACCACTATGGTAGGTTCAGACATTATTTAAAACAAACAAACAAACTTAAGACAGCATCACTGTAACCAATACTAGATTACTAGGTACATACAGTGTATAGTTCAGGATATGACCGACCAATAAATTTAGAATCATACATAAGGTTCTCAGTGTGTAACACAAATTTGAAGCTAAAAATATTCATCACATCTGCTGATTTTGTACATTAAAAGAGTTAAGCCATAATTGTATCCTATGTCCTTGAAACAGTGATGCGGG
The DNA here is from genome assembly GCF_001698545.2 of Rhinopithecus bieti. Lineage (NCBI taxonomy): Eukaryota > Metazoa > Chordata > Mammalia > Primates > Cercopithecidae > Rhinopithecus > Rhinopithecus bieti. Next base: position 2,879,683 of record NW_016814423.1, on the reverse strand, counting down.
GGGAAACCCTGCTAGAGGGGTTCACATGGACTTACCTGCCCAATCCCTCCTCACCTGACTCGTCTCGTGCCCCTAAACATGGATGGCATGATAGGGAAAGAACACATCTAAAACACACGGAAGCTGTGTTTGGGAGAGAGGATGGTGCTCAGCACTCTCCCATGAGCCCTGTTAATTCCCTCCTCCCATCACAGCTACAGTATTGTCAACAGTAAAATATTAAAACCGAGGCTGGACACGGTAGCTCACACCTGTAAATCCCAGCACAGTGGGAGGCCAAGTTGAGTGGGTCACTTGAGCCCAGGAGTTCAAGACTACCCTGGGCAACATGGCAAAACCCCGTCTCTACTGAAAATACAAAAAATGAGCCATGCGTGGTGGTGCATGCCTTTAGTCTCAGCTACTCAGGAGGCTGAGGTGGGAGGACCGTTTGAGCCCACGAGTCGGGGATTGAGCCAAGATCACGCCAGTGCACTCCAGCGTGGGCAACAGAGTGAGACCCTATCTCAATAAATAAATAAACAAAATAAAATAAAACTCTACTAGAGGGCTAGGTTTTGCCCTGCCTTTTTACAGGCCTACTGAAGACAGGGTCAGTAGACTGAGCGGGCCAGCAGAAAATGCACTGACTCAAGGGTTACAGTTATCCATTCTCCATTTATCAGCTGTCATGCCATGGAGACCCTGGATCTCCCCAACAAAATCTAGGCTTCCCCACTTCTACTACAGGGTTTTAGAAAGCTCAAATGGACAGAGCACAGCAGGCAGACAGCATATCATAAACACAGCTATGAAGAGAAAGTGCCATGTATGATGGAGAAAATGTTGCAGGGTCTCCATGAAATTATCAGGATGACACCTCAGGTTTTCAACCTTAAGGAAGAAAACAGAAGAGACTTGTGTGTGTGTGCTACACATATGTACGTACACAAATGCGCGCAAGCATGCCTAAGGAGATTTCTTTCAAAAAGAAGGCTGGCCCAACAATGTCAGTGGTCAAGAAATTTTATCATCCCAGGCCCAACATTTCTTGTTTCCTTGATGTCAATTTCATATACAGTACTCCTTCCCTGAGTTTTCACTTTCTACCTTTTTGTTACTTGCAGTACGATATGGTAAGATATTTTGAGAGAGAAACTGCATTCATCTATGTTTTATTACAGTATACTGTTATTATTGGTCTGTTTTATTATTAGTTATTGTTGTTAATCTCTTACTCTGACTAATGTATAAACTATCATAGGTATGTAGGTATAGGGAAAAACGTAGTATACACAGGGTCTGATACTATCCACAGTTTCAGGCACTCACTGTGGGTCCCGGAACTATCTCCCTCCTATAAAGGAGGACTACTGGGTATCAGCTGATCTACGATTTTAACGGCAACATTTTAAAAGAGGAATGACCCACAAACTCTACTCTCCCTGTCTTCGTATTCCTTTCACCAGCAAGATAGAGGTGAAGAACTAAACTTTAATCAGCCACAATTTGAAGGCTGTCAGATGATCTCCAGTATTTAAACCTTGAAATCTGGGTGAAAAAGAACACCTCATGCCTGTAAACCCTATTTCTCCATCAGGATTATCACTTGGTCAATAAGGGATAGCAAAGTCAAAAGTGTCCTCTTTTTGGCGGTGATGTGTGTATTGGAGGGCAGGATCTCTGTGAGAACGGCTAGAAGTAAAAGAGATATGGTGAAAGGTCACTAGTCTATCATCTCTCTCTTCCTGAGGCACATAAGGATGTGACATAGTTACATGTGGTTTGCAAAGAGGCCTTCTCCCTTTACGATCTGCTTCTCCAACATCCCTAATCTAAATCAATTTTTATTTTCAGTTTGGTGTTTAAAAAAAACAAAAAAGTTACCACACAGAAAGGACTGTAAGTCTGAAATGTTAATCACATCAAAGTCTGGAACTTCAAAGTTGCAGTTCCCACACCAAGAGCCGCTCCGGCCCCCATCTGCAGTTTGAGTGTCAATCTAGATGGTAGTCTCTCTGATTTAAGACCTTGTTTTATGTGTACAGGGACTGTGGCCAAGTCACAGGCCCCACGAATTCGAATTTCCTGACTCTCATTTGGTTTAGTGGATGATTACGGCATCAGCATGTGCATTTGAAACAGGTCCCCAAAGAGGAAGCACATTCAGGTCACTTGAACAAACACGAGCGTGAGCCACACCAGAGCCCTCCAGCTGACTGCCTAGCAGCAGTTACACTGTCTTCCATCAGGACCCTGTGACCAGAACTACCAGGCAGCTTTCATGGAACTGAAGTTGGGTCCTCACGGCTGGTACCATTAAATGGCTTATTTTTCTAAGAGCCTGTGAAGAGCTTTAACAGACAGAAGAAAGTAAATCAGACCTCTCTTTAAAGAGAAAAAATAAAGGGTGAAAAAACTAGCACTCAACCCGGTATTTTAACTACTGGCAGTTGCCTTTCCTCTACCATGCAACACAGTGATTTGCAAAGGTATTTTCCAGCAGTTCTGGTTCCTGATTTCAGTGGCTACTCTATTTCAGGAATAAGGACAAAACTCAATACAGAGACAAATGTTGGAAAAGTCCCAGGGAACTAACCTGGCACCAGCAGTTCTGTGCAAGTCCACCCGGCCAGGCCAGGATGCATCTAAAAGCCAAACAGTTTGCTGTGTGCTTGCTTCTCATCGTCTTCATCTCCTCCAGAATCTGGAAAATTTAAAGCTAGATATGTTTAACCACCAGTAAACATGCTGACCATGAGCTCAGTCCACTTCAGAAAGTCAAGAACACTGCAGGCATTAGGACCTCTTTTCAAAGCGTGATTCTGCAACACAATTTAATTCATCTGAATTTTCTACTCAGCAAGAGGGACCTACAGGACTCAAGGTCACTGGAGTTGTATACGGTCAATGACGTTTCATTTTGTAAAGAGGAAAACTAAGAAACTGAGAGGACAGCAAACCTTCACATAGAAGATTTTGTTACTGAGAACAACGCTAGCAACTTTCTCACACTGCACCGACAGTGTAAGATCTCTTGGCCCTGCAGAGAAGAAAGCACAAGGATAGCGATGCTCCCCTTATCTAGTGGCCAACCTTCCAACCACCTCAGCCTCTGAAACACTCAAGACTATTTAAACAAACGTGAACCAGAAAGTCAGGGCTAAAAGAAAACAATGAAAGCCAAGTGCTAATCCACATAACTACAGAGCACAGAGATCCTCTCAAATCCTCATCCAGGGCCTGGCTGGATTTAAACTGTGTATAAAATAAGGCCAGTTATTTAACACACTTTGTTATAAAGCTTCTCCTGAAAGGCTCACCCCTTCCTAGCTTGAAAACCATGCTGAAGTAGCTAGGAGGCAAAGCAATGTACACAGGAAGAGAAGGTCTTTGCCAAGCTCCAGAAGACATGGCATAGGTGGTAAGCAAAAAACCAGAAGATCCCAGTGATCACTCCCATCACTCCAGTAAGGCAGAAAAGCACACAGTGAATGCAGAGGTAGATAAAAAGCACATTCATGCAGCAAACAACTGCTGAGCACCTACTACCATGTGAGTTCAAAAGAATGAACAAAACAGAGGATGCTTGTCCTTGTGGAGCCTGTGCTCTACGGTGGGGGATGGACAAGAATACACACTGGGGGTAGGTGGCAACAAGTGCCTGGCAGAGGGGGCCAGGCATAGTGGCCCACGCCTGTAATCCTAGCACTTTGGGAGGCCGAGGCAGGTGGATCACCTGAGGTCAGGAGTTGGAGACCAGACTGGCCAATATGGTGAAACCCCATCTCTACTAAAAATACAATTTAGCCGGCCATGGTGGTGCGCACCTGTAATCCCAGCTACTCAGGAAGCTGAGGCAGGAGAACCGCTTGAACCCAGGAGGGGAAGGTTGCAGTGAGCCAAGATCGCACCACTGCACTCTAGCCTGGGTGACAGAGTGAGACTCCGTCATACATACGCACATTGATAGATAACTTAGATAGATAGATAGATAGATAGATAGATAGATAGATAGATAGATAGATAGATAGATAGATAGACAGACAGACAGACAGTCAGACAGAGCAGAGGGGATGGTGCATGGCATATACCGGGCATGCGGGGAGGCTGTGATTATCAACAATGAGGTCAAGGAAAATTGCTTTGAAAAGGTGACATCTGAGTGAGCGAGGAGAGGTGAAGGAAGTAGCCAGGCAGACACCTGGGGAACAGTGTTCCAAAGAGAGGCAAGAGATATCGCCAAAGCCCTGAGGCAGAAGGATGCATGGCATGAAAGGAGGCCAAGTGACCAGAGAGACATGAAAGAGAGGAAAATGAGGTCAGGAGGGCTGGGCTATAACAGAGAGGCTTGCAGGCTGCTGTGGGAACCTCAGCTTTCAGGCTGAGGGAGGCAGGCAGCCAGGGGAAGTTTGGAGCAGAGGATCCATCTGGCCTTGCTGAGTACAGGCTGCAAAAGAAAGGGCAGAAGCAGGAAAAGCAGTTAGGAGACAGAGCAACCAACCTGCAGAGAAACTACAGGGGCTTGAACCAGACACAGAAGTGGAAGGGGTAAGAAGTAAAGGAACTTGGATATATTTTGAAGATAAAGATGCCAGCACTGCTGATAAACCGTACGTGGGATAGGAAGGGAAAGGAAAAACACCTTCTTCCCAAATTTGAAAGAGCTTTAGTTACTTGGAATATTTACTCAAAATCAAAAACAAGTATCTTTAGCTGAGACAAGAATATCTGGGAATGATAGTAAGGAGGGTTTTTTTTAAGTGAAAAAAAAATTAAAACACAAAAAAAGAACATTGAATGCCTTGACACACAACAGAAAATTAAGTCAGAGAACGCTGCAAAGGGACTAATGTTTAAAGATGTATGAAGGAGAGAGAAAAAATTAAAAAGACAAGAACTAAACCAGGTATTCTGAAAAGTTCTGTAAAGGAAATGAGTCTGAAGGATGAGACGATGCTCATCTAATGAAGCAGACAGGAAAAGGGTTTGAAGAAGAGGGACCGTGGAGGGCCAAACGCATGTGGAGAAGGAGAAGTCTATTGGTACACTCACAGGAAGCAGCAGCAGGAATGGCCTGAAAAGGCCATGATGAGCAATTGTATTTATGCTGGAGGTATCAGGAGCTACTATAGGGCAGAACAAGACGGAAATACAAGAGGGAGACGAAGCTGTGTTTCTCTACTTAGGACAGAGTTGATCCGTGAGGCTGCGTGCAAGGGGTGTGAAGGGAAGGCGGTACAATAAAAGTAAATCCTGAAGCAGACCAAGGAATGAAAAGAAAAACCGGCACTACCTGGCAGTCTAGATTGGGAGCCAGAGCAAAAGAGACAGATGGAGAAAGGAGCAAGGAACCAGGAAACAACACTCTATTGCAACTCACCTCCTGTGAGCTTCCTGGGGCTCCTTTTTCAATGGATAGCCCTCATGCTTTAGCATCTTTATGCTAACAAGCGAATACAAACAAAACCTCCCCACACCCGCCCTGCTGGATACAAGTCACTCGAAATAGAAATAACTGAACAGATATTTTAAAATATGATACGAAAGTATTAATTTCTGCATGAATTTCTAATGGGATAACAGAGAAATGACGGTTTGGGGAACAATCTATCTCTGACCAATAACAAAGGTGAAAGGCCGGGCACGGTGACTCACGCCTGTAATCCCAGCACTCTGGGAGGCGAGGCGGGCAGATCACCTGAGGTCAGGAGTTTGAGAATCGCCTGACCAACATGGAGAAGCCCTGTCTCTACTAAAAATACAAAATTAGCTGGATGTGGTGGCGCATGCCTGTAATCCCAGCTACTCGGGAGGCTGAGCCAGGAGAATCGCTTGAACCAGGGAGGCGTAGGTCACGGTGAGCTAAGATGGGGCCATTGCACTCCAGCCTGGGCAACAAGAGCAAAACTCCATCTCAAAAAAAAAAGGAAAGAAAGAAAGTTGAAAAGTTACTAAGAATGTTTACCATTAAAAGAGAGAGGGGTGGGAAATCATCAGAACTCACATTCTTGTGACCAGGTAATATGTCCCCAGCATCTAGCAGCCAGAAAAGGAACTCAGTCTCATCTAATAAAGACACAGAGCCACAGTACACAAGCCTTAATAGATCAGCACTCCTCTCTCCTAACTATATTTGGGTGAAGGAACAGGTGGATAGAAAGAATACCAAACATGTTGGGGGGCGGGGGGCGGACATGACCTGAAAATAGGGAAAAAGATTTAAATAACAATGTTGAACAATAAATAAGAAGGCAAAAACTAACATGGTATTTCCTTTTAATTTCAGAGATTCCTAACCAATGAAAGCATTAAGTGTTCTGTACGTTGTATGTAATACAACAAATGAGATGTACCACACTGGAAATTCTCTGAAAACAAGGAAAAGCTCCAAAGTGCAAGCCTCAGGTGATCAGAAACAAGAAATGGAGAAGTCCAGATCTCACACACACCTCAGGCCTGATGCATTCACTGGCAAAATAGAAATCAACAGGTGACATGCTTGCCAAAATCACATCATCTGCCTTTCTAGATATTTCTTCTAGAGTAGTGCAAGACCTGAAAACTTTTATTTTTTATTTTTATTTATTTATTTATTTACTTATTTATTTATTTGAGACGGAGTCTTGCTCTGTCGCCCAGGCTGGAGGGCAGTGGCGCGATCTCAGCTCACTGCAAGCTCCGCCTCCCGGGTTCACGCCATTCTCCTGCCTCAGCCTCCCGAGTAGCTGGGACTACAGGCGCCCGCCGCCACATCCAGCTAGTTTTTTGTATTTTTAGTAGAGACGGGGTTTCACCGTGTTAGCCAGGATGGTCTCGATCTCCTGACCTCGTGATCCGCCTGCCTCGGCCTCCCAAAGTGCTGGGATTACAGCTGTGAGCCACCGCACCCGGCCAATTTTTTTTTTTTTTTTTTTTAAGGCACGGTCCTGGCTCTGTCACCCAGGCTGGAGTGCAGTGGCGCAATCTCGGCTCACTGCAACCCCGCCTCCCAGGCTCAAGTGATCCTCCCACCTCAGCCTCCAGAGTAGCTGGGACAACAGACATATGCTACACATCCTGCTAATTTTTGTAGCAAAGGGGTTTCACCATGTTGCCCAGGCTGGTTTCAAACTCCTGGACTCAAGAGATCCGCCCATCTCATCCTACACTCCCCTCCAAGAGCTGGGATTACAGGCGTGAGCCATGACACCTGGCCCTGAAAACTTTAGATGTACATGTGGAATACTACCAATTCATACTAAAATACCCACTCAACTTTCTTCTTCCAAGCTCCCAAGAGCTGTTCCACAGAACAGGATTGTATTCTGGTGGATGATTTGGCTAAGCCGAGTGATGAGGGCAGAGAGGACAATAATTGTTATTTTACTGAACAGCAGAGTTATGAAACCAAGAACAGTACAGTAGTTAAAACTAAGAACCCTGAAGACCAATAGGCATGGATTTGAGTTGGGAAGAGATGGGCAGCTCTCAAAAAAGGCACAAACAATTGAAGGATGGATACTATGGCATATGTTAAAAGAATGTCGAAAGGAAAATAAGAAAGCCAGGAATCTCAGGATGAATCAGTCTAGATCTAGATCAGATGGTGGTGGTGAAGAAACCTTATCTCAAGACTGTAATCATTGTGAAAATAGGAGAAGATGGCAGCAAGAGCGTCTCCAAAGAGAAGAGGCCTATTAGCAGTTTATTAAATAACTCAACAAAGAAGATTATCGGCTTATGAGAGACCATAATCTTTTAGGCTCCCCCGGAGAATTACCAGAAGAACTGCAACAGCGGTTAGACGGGGTCAACGAACAACTAGCATCTCAGCCTGACTTGAGAAATGGCACAAATTGGCCGGGCGTAGTGTTTCATGCCTGTAATCCCAGCACTTTGGGAGGCTGAGGTGGGTGGATCACGAGGTCAGGAGTTTAAGACCTGCCTGGCCAACATGGTGAAACCCCATCTCTACTAAACAGATATAAAAATTTAGTTGGGTGTAGGTGGTGCATGCCTGTAATCCCAGCTACTCGGGAGGCTGAGGCAGGAGAATCGCTTGAATCTGGGAGGTGTAGTTTGCAGTGAGCCGAGATCGTGCCATTGCACTCCAGCCTAGGCAACAAGAGTGAAACTCCATCTCAAAAAAATAAAATAAAATAAAATAAAATAAAAGGAACAAATTACAGAGACTCAGAAGTCCCCAGAGAAAGTTCAAATGAATATTCTCTTCCAGAATAGTTGAACACCTTTTGGGGCACAGGAAATGCAACTCGAAGTGGATAAAATGAGAATCAAAATTGGAGAGCTATGAGTCAAACAAACTCGAACAGTGGAGTTTCAGTTTAGTCTGGAAATCCACATAAATCAAGAAAATAAAGGATTTGAAATTCATGGAGATTATACAAACATTCCACTTTCAGAAACAGATATCATACTACAAACAGGCAACAAAGGTCAACTAGTCCTGTGGCTCAGCGAACAAGAAGCCAAATTTCAGTGAATTTCAATGGTGGTAGTTCCAACGTTCTAAGGACTAGTCTTGCTTCAAGGGGGAAAAATTCAGCTGAAGGATCTTTCTCAACATTGGGAAGATTAAGAACTGGAATTGGGGGATCAGCTGGCATTCCCGGAGCTAGTGCTTCACGCACTAATTTCAGTAGTCATACAAACCAGTCAGGTGGTAGCAAACTCAGGCAAAGGGAGGCGCAACGGTTTAAAGGAGCACATGTTTGGGAAAATGGAGCTAGAGGTAATGTTACAGTGAGAAATACAAACCAAAGATTAAGGCCAATAAGATCTACCTTCAGTAGCCAAAGTCATTCACCAGTTCAAGAGACAGAGTGGCACTGTTTATCATAATTCACAAAGGGAAAGTAGACCAATACCACCAAACCACTAGAAGATCTGTTAGGAGGAGAGGTATAACTCAAGTCTTTTTAGAGCAAGATAGAGAACAGAGAGGTACTGCATATACCCCATTCTCTAATTCAAGACTTGTGTCAAGAATAACAGTAGAAGAAGAATCCAGCAGATCCTCAACTGCTGTACCACAACATCAACAATCACACTGGACCTTCAAGTGAGAAGGATCCATCCTGGAGAAAACAGAGATCGGGATAGTACTGCAGACAGAACTCATCCAGAGTAGGGCTAACAAAAAATACAGTCACTATTCAAAGCAATAATGGGGGCTTCTGCCAAATCACTTCTTGTTTAGAGCGGTCATGTATTCAAACCTATGTTAGTACCAGAATTCTTCCTAGGATTTCTGAGAATGAGCTTGTTGAGCCATCATCAGTGGCTCTTTGGTCAATTTTAAGGCAGATTATGACTGGGTCTGGAGAACCTAGTACTCTAATGGAGGGCTCAACCATTAGAGAGAAGCTCTGGTTCTCCAAGTCAGAGCTTCAGAGAAATGGTCAGCATTTACCAGAGATGCACTCAGAACTGAGTAACTTAGGTACAGTTAGACAGCAGCCAGCACAGGGAAGGTTCCTCTCAAGACAGGCAGGCCCAAGGAGATAGCACTGAAATGCATGGTGTAAATGAGACCACTCAACCTCATACCTGAAACAGTGACAATAGGGGTAGCACGTAGTTGCAAAATTCAAATGATTTAGTCAGACTGGAACACTACCTATTCTTCCCCTTGCTCTCTCTTTTTTGTTGTTGTTGTTTTTTGGAGATGTGAGTCTCGCTCAGCCACCCAGGCTGGAGTGCGGTGGTACGATCTCGACTCACTGCAATCACTGTCTCCCGGATTCAAGCTATTCTCCCACCTCAGCCTCCCTAGTAGCTGGGATTACAGGAACCCGCCATCATGCCTGGCTAATTTTTGTATTTTAGTAGAGATGGGGTTTCACCATGTTGGCCAGGCTGGTCTTGAACTCCTGACCTCAGGTGATCCACCCGCCTCAGTCTCCCAAGGTGCTAGGATTACAGGCAAGAGCCATCACGCCTGCCCGAATATATGATTGAACCAAAGAGCAGACTGATAATCTTTCCACCCAGTGCTAGAGCACAACAGTATTGATAGTGAACTAGGTAAAATCCGTAGTGCTTGTTATCAGTGACTATGTAACTGGAAACAAGCTCAGGCAATTACTTTGCATGCATGAATTTCATATTCATTGTACCGACCGATGGCTCTCCGAGAATTTCACTTGTCCGATCTGTCAGCGATCTGTTTTAGGGTCCAACACAGCAAACAATGGGTAAAGTGATGGGATCTACTCAAATATTGTATTTTAGTAGAACTGAATGTTCAGGCATTGTTTTGCTTAGTTACTTGTGATGAGCCAACTAGGATGAAAAATAACCGATTATATATAGTTGGAACTATTTTTGTGTGCTTTTAAAACTTACTATAAAGAGGAAATTTATATAAAATTTAAAATATAAATGTTAAATTATCCAGAAACAAAATAATTAACATTGCTAGAACCAAATAATGTCTAAAATGTTTTATTTTGGTAATTTTGTCATGCTAAGCACTTTTGTCTCTGCACAATTCAATAGGTTAAAAACCAATCTTCTTTTTCTTAATAGCACAGCAGACTTTACTTTCAAGTTTCACAGGCTTAGTATTTGTGTCTAGACATTTCTATCTAAATAAGCTTTTCATTAACTTTTTAAGAATAATACCTTTTCATGAAAGAGTATTGGCTGAATGTTTGCTATACATACGTTACTTGAAATGTTAAATTTAATATATAGTATACCATATATGCATATATAGGTATATAATTTTAAGGTTAAAAGATTCAGTCTACAAGTTTGGTTCTTATTTAAGCTTTTCGGCTAATACTGCATATGGCACAATGTTTAATACTGGCAAGATCATCTCAGAGAGAAAGGGGATTCAGATATCATTTTAATATAGAGACAATTTACTGAAGCATCTCTGACAATCTGACTTATTAGAAAGCAAGCAATATATAACACTGAACAAGTATCTATTCAGTAATGGAAAATTTAGGACATACAGGTTATTAAACTTGTGCTCAGCCTTTTTGTAACTTTTTTGAAAGTGCAAACAATTCTTTGGATTATTAAATAAGGTATACAATATGCACAGTTTCTCAAATTTAGTTTTAAAATCTAAAAAAAAGTCTATAAAGAATCAATTGCATAGATAATATGTTAAGTTCACTTGGAGGCTAAAATCTCCAATGAAAACAAAACCTTTAAGAGAACGCATTTTATACAAACACAAAGAATGCATTGATGATCTATTTCTACCAATAAACATTAAAAAAAACCAAAAAAATCTCAAATTTCGTAACTGTAGGAAAAGCTAGACTTATAGAGGGAGTGTTTATTTAACCACCACCACTACCTTCAGGTGAACTGGCTGCATCTCCACCACATTCTGAGACATCAACTTTGAAGTGCTAGCTCACTGAAGGAATTTCTTTTCTGGCAAAAGGCAAATCTGTCTTTCCCAAGCCAAAGAAAATCCAAACAAAAATCACCAAGCCTCCTGTCTGCTCGACATAATTCCACCATTACCTGAGCCTGTGATGAGCTAGTACACAGAAAGCACACGGCTCTATGCCTGGCATAACATGGTTTTTCAAAGTTAAACTATTTTTTATCATTATTCCTCAGATTCCAATCACCTAAAAATTATTTTCCAAATTTACTATTTTGCCCATTCCCTAAGGATCACTATAAGTAAGCATGGAAGAAGAAGAGAGTCCTGCTCTGTAAGAAACAATTCCAGACTAGAGATTTCTTAAAGTATTATCTGCTTCCAGGGTGTGATTCAAAGGTTTAAGCCCATGCCAATCATTTTATGGCAGCAAGTCTGCTGTGGCAACACACTTAAACAGTCAAATTCTCAGCAGAATCAATTCCTTTTATCAAAGGTACGAATAAATCAAAACAAAACCACCTGATTTGCATTTATTCACCTTTCTCTAAGTTCTCCAATGGGAATGTTTCCAAAAAAAAAAATGAGATACAGTTAAAGGGGAAAGAAAACAAACTTGGCTTCTAAAAAATAACACAGCCATTATATTGAGATGTATTTCTCTCCAGGCCATAAAACATTTATCCCTTGGTAAGGCTGCTCTATGAACAAAGGCTTTTTTTTTTTTTCCCAAAAGTGACGCGGGGGACCATGTGGGGCATTAGTTATTACTGTTGCTGACTATTATGAAAATCACCTTTTTTCCTCTGCATTTACGTCTGTGTGTATCACATGACAGACAACCCAGAAGACAGATCGGTAAACTTGCCAACAACAAGAAATAAAATAAGCAATCAAATCAACAACAGAATTAAATTACACTGACAAGTTAGAATACTGGGTTTAAAAATCAACATAAAATTGGAAGTTCAATAGTCTTTTTTCTTTTTAATGGGGAAATGTGTTTGGAGGCAGGCACAGAAATGTTTGCTGTGTCATATGAACCACTGTAAATGACAAAAAGGTGTGGTAGTCTTAGGTTGTAGTAACAAATGTAAAATTTCCAGATCACAGGAAACAAAAGTCTCACTACACTCAGAACTGGCCACACTATATCTAGAGAACTAGATGAGTTATTTATTAACACACTTTAAAAAGGACATTGATAAATTAGAGTGCATCCCATAATGAGAAAGGGGTCCAGTTCCGGGGACCATGGTCAAGAAGCTCCCCAGGCCAGGCATGGTGGCTCATGCCTGTAATCCCAACACTTTGGAAAGCTGAGGCAGGAAGAGTCTGAGACCAGCCTGGGCAACAAAGTGAGACACCATCTCTTAAAAAAAAAAATTTTTTTTTTTAAATTAGCCAGGCATGGTGGCGCACACCTGTAGTCCCAGGTACTTGGGAAGCTGAGGTTGGAGGATGGCTTGAGCCCAGGAGTTTGAGGCTGTAATGAGCTGTGATCAAACCACTGCTCTTCAGCCTGGGTGACAGTGTGAGATTGTCTCAATAAATAAAAATAAGAAATAAAAGACTCCTAATCTCTGGAGATAAACAAAGCCTAGGGGACCCTCTGCAGAAGAAGCCAAAGGAGATATGTGGCCTAGTCCCAATTCTAAGATTTTATGCACCTGGGGACTATTATCATATCATAGCCTGATAGTACCACCAACAGAAAACAGGCCAGGAATGTAATCAAAGCTGTTAAAAACTAATATTGCTTTAAAAAAAAAAAAAAAAAAAACAGATCACTCAGAACATTCCTAAGAGCAAAGAGACATATGGTACTACATGAGTTTCATGAAAACTTACCCAGAAATTGCAGCAATGCTTTGCTTTATAATATTTAAAAATTGTGCTTGCCTATCTTACCCAATCACTTATAACATGCATTATAAGTGGTCAGTTCTGATTCATACCATATGATAAGAACAGCACTCTGACTAAAGGGGGTGGGATGGGAACCCCAGGGCCAGAGTACTCATCTCATCATAAATTAAATGGTGGCTAGGCAGGCAACTTGGCAGAGGGAGGTGACAGATGATACTGTGTAGGAATTTAATACTTTTTAAAGTTTATCAAGTCCACTCAAATTATTTTTTTGGAAATTTTCAGAGTATATGGAATCAACCACTCCCTCAACCTGGAATCATTTTTGGTAAGCATGTAATGGAACACAGAATTACAATTTTCAATGAGAGTATTTCGAGTACTGAAAATAACTATCTCACTAGGAATTATGCATACAGTTTTTTATGTATATAACAGAGTATTTCTGGCAATCCATTAGATAGAAAATTTAACAATATACATTGCAATATTAAAATCTGTTTTCTATAGCTCTTTATGAACCAATCATAAAACATGGTTTTGGATGCTAGGTAAAAGTAACAAAAGTCTAGTAATATATAAAGTTTTGACTGGATAAATGTAAGTCAGTACAAATGAAAGTACTTTTTATTGTGAGAGATTAAGTGGATTATTAGTGAAGATGAAAGTGCTTAAAGCTTTAATGCAATGGAATTACCACACTGAGTTGAGAAAAACACAAATTAACATGTTATGTTAATCTGGATTCAAAGTGGGGAAAAAAGAGGAAATAAAAGCATTATCTAACTACCACAAATGTGGCATGTTGATAATTTATTTTGACCTAGAATATGACATGCACAAATGTGCTAATGATTAAGTACTAAATTCATCATCCAAAAACTCTTAACTCAAGGGTCTCTTTCTCCACCTAAAGAAAATAAAAATAAATACGGGTATCAACAATTTTATACTGCTTATGGTTTCCAATGCTGATGAATTACTTTTCAGCAAATCCAGCAAATTCTAAGTACTGCTCAGTGTAAGTGTCCACAATTTCCCACTGTTAACACTCAAAACAGCAAGAGCAGAAAATTCGTATGTGGCCCGGTAGAAAATTCTGCTATAAAACAGTTTTTTAAAATAATCATCCATTTTCCATTAGCTTAGACTCAATTACAAAGAGAGTCTAAGTGCTCTGCCTTTGGAGTAACCATTCTATGTTCCCTTATTTTAATAAGCTGCTTTCA
>NW_016814423.1:2852285-2864701 GCF_001698545.2 Rhinopithecus bieti | reverse complement strand
AAAAAAAAAAAGTTTAATTTTCCACGGGGGGAATGTGATTATATGATCTTGTAATTTTACATAAGGCAATAAGTACTCTAAAATACTTTAGGTATAAGTTAAAGAAAAACATGGCATATGATAGGTAATGACTTTCCTCTTACCATGTGAAAGCAGGCCCTGGCACATACATTTTCAAAAGCAATCCAAGGCAGTACAGTTTATCAATCCTACTTTATAGATTCTCAAATTGAAGCAAGAGTTTTAAATTATGAACCAGGTCCCTGACCAGGGACGAGGATAAAGTCGTCTTTGTCTTCACTACCTTTTATTTTACCTTATCTTATTTTATTTATTTTTTGAGTCAAGTTCTTGCTCTGTTGCCCAGGCTGGTCATGAACTCCTGGGATCAAGCCAATCTCCCACCTCAGCCTCCCAAAGTGCTGGGATTACAGGTTGAACCACCATGCCCGGCCTTACTTTTTATCTAAAACCTAAGGCTATTTAAGAAAACATCTAATACATGACATATTCTATTTAAATAGAATAACAGAATAACAAATCCTAGCCAGCAGACATTCTGATAATACGATATATTTTTAACTAATTCCACTTCTCAAAACATGTAAAAACTTTAAAGGATTCAATATTCGCAAGTCTCCTGACAAAGCAACCAAGAGCAAGCACTGGTCTCAGGCGGTTGTGATGTTTTAATATAAGTGATAAACAGTTTACAACACTGAAAGCCTAATGACTTCTAAAGCTGTACTACTGGTGAGACAACTCAAGTCCCACACTGAAATATTCTCTACTCAGACTTAGTAAAAGAAAGTATAAATGCATTTTGCATCCCAGAGGTTACTACAAGTTACTAAACATGCCTAAATTTCCTTTCTTATATAGAAGATTCAGAGGTAACTCCTTGCACTCGATAAACTGTTACACACCTACAGAAATGATAACTAGGCAACATAACAAAGTTGGTAAGTTCTACCAATACCTCCCCTTTCAAAACCCATCCTTAAAGTGAATGTCTCCATATGCTCTCTCATTGGGGAAAGATGCCTAGTTTCACTTGCAAAGACATTGGTCCATGAACTTCCCCTAAATTAGGTCCACCACACTCTCAATCCCTTAAAGCTGGAGAACAAACATTCCTCTATCTAAAGCTATGAACAAGTACCCAAGGGTGACTTTATTGGCAACTGCCCTACATGCACTGAATTTCAATCTGGCCACTGGGTCCCAAACTCCTAAAATTTCACAACCTTTTTTCTAAGTAGTTACCCTCAGGGCTATTACAGTGTGCAGAAAGAAGAAATGTATGTGTAACAACTCCTGGACATAAAACAGCCCTTTCCCAATTTTATCTTTAATCCTCCCTGCTCTTTATTTCTTTAATTTTCCAGAACACAAGCATTAGAACCCTGCCATCACCTCTGCTTCTTTTCCAGGTCCATCCCTACCCAAGCACTTTTACCAACAATTCCCCCAACCACGGCTTCCACCAACCTAAGCCTGTGGGAATCAGAGCACAAGGCCACTGCCTCCAACTTCCTCCCCACCAACTGTATCCACCTCACTCATAACTGTTCATTTTTCCCAAACCCAGATAGATCACATTCACACACCGGCTCAAAACTCAAAACCCTTGGACACTTTAAAAATAGTTGGTCTGGTTTCTTCCAAGGTGTCAATGGCATGAAAGACTCAGAAAGGCTGAGGAAATGTTCAAAGCAAAGGTAACTCAAGAAAGGTAATGGTCAAATGTACTGTACAACCCTGGACTGGATTCTGTACGAGGAGAAAAATGTCCTTGCTATTAAGCAGATTATTAGGAAACTGACAAAACTGGAACATGAAGTAAAAAATACTGCATTAACAATAACTTTCCTGGCCCAAGCGCAGTGGCTCACACCTGTAATCCCAGCACTTTGGGAGGCCAAGGTGGGCAGGTCACCTAAGGTCAGGTTTAAGACCAGCCTGGCCAGCATGGTGAAACCCCGTCTCTACTAAAAATACCAAAATTTGTCAGGCGTGATGGCAGGTGCCTGTAATCCCAGCTACTCAGGAAGCTGAGGCAGGAGAATCACTTGAACCCAGGAGGCAGAGGCTGTGGTGAGCCGAGATCGCGCCATTGCACTCCAGCCTGGGCAACAGAGCGAGACTCAAAAACAACAACAACAACAAAAAAACAACAGTAACTTTCCTGAATGTGATGGTTGTACTATAGATCCATAAGAGACTATTCTTGTTCTTTGTAAATACACATTGAAACATTAATGACTACAGCAGCACCACTCATAAAAGCTACCCTTGACTGGGTTGGCAGGGGAACACATGCGTGTCTGTGTGCACAAATGTATGTACCTATAAATATAGACATATACACATGTATACATATATACATACATAAAGGATGCAAGCAAATTATCAAAATGTCAAAAACTGGTGAATCTGGGTAATGGGGACATAAAAGTTTTTTTTATTCTTCAAACTTACTTGAAAAAATTTCAAAATAAAAAATTTTTTTAAAAAGCCCTTCTGGGGGGCAGGAGGAAACTTTTCAGGGTGATGAATAATGTTCATTCTCGAGTGTGGTGATGTTTCACAAGTATACACATGTCAAAACTTACCAAACTGTACATTCTAAATATGTGCAGATTATACATCAGCTATTCCTCAATAGAGCTGTTTATACACACAGACACACACACACACACACACACAGACACACACACACACACACACCCCTGTGAGGGTTTCAGTCTTCCCGGGCACTCTCGCAACTTGTCTGGACAAACCTTATCACTGTAGGATCCCCTCATCCCTTTCTGTACTTTTCACCCTTCCCCTCCCCAATCCCAAAGAACTCACCGTGCTGAGTCCGTCCTCTTCAGCTTTTTTGTTCATGCTACTACCACTTCCTAGAAAATGTACAGTAGAATTGATTCATACAATCTAAACCCAAATCTCAGTTACACCAAGCCACATGCTCAAAGCCGAGTTTCCTCATCCGTGAAATGGGGACATGGCCAACCTACTGACAGAAGCAGACGAGAGCTGGCAGGAGGTAACAATGGTATAGAAGTACTTTGAAATAATACAAAACACTATTGGGAATCATTACCTTCACACATCCAAAGCCCTGCAGGCTCAACCTTCCTCCCCAGGTTGTCTCCCAGGCACCTGGCTCTGAAACAGACTCATCTCTCACTCCCCTGAATCGAGCAGTAACTGTACTACTACAGACAAACTGTGAGACCACCTATAGCCTACCATGTATATTTTTACAAGTGTATCTCATGAATAAAATATACTTACCCAAACTCCCCAAGATCAGGACCTGTGGGTGTCCCACCTTTATGTGCCAGCCCAAAGCCTTGCTCATTCATCCTAAGACCTCAATACTTGAATTTAACAATGTATTGAACTAGGATTAGATCACAATGGTTGAAGAGGCCCAACCAACAAATGGCAATGAATAGTTAAAACAATTTTTTTTTTTTTTTTTTTTTTTGAGACGGAGCTTCACTCTTGTTGCCCAGGCTGGAGTGCAGTGGCGCAATCTTGGTCCAATGCAACCTCCACCTCCCAGGTTCAAGCTATTCTCCTGCCTCAGCCTCCCGAGTAGCTGGGATTACAGGCATGCACCACCACGCCCAGCTAATTTTGTATTTTAGTAGAGACGGGGTTTCTCCATGTTGGTCAGGCTGGTCTCGAACTCCTAACCTCAGGTGATCTGCCCGCCTCGGCCTTCCAAGGTGCTGGGATTACAGGTGTGAGCCACTGCACCCGGCCAAATAACATGACTTTTGAACTGCCTAAGATTTCACAACCTCTAGAGATACATCAAGTACAGGCTGACTATCGCTTATCCAAAATGCTTGGAACCAGAAGCATTTAGGACTTGGGATTTTTTCAGATTCTGGAACATTTGCATTAAGCTTACCAGTTAAGCATCCCTAATCCAAAACTCCAAAATCCTCCACTGAGCATTTCCTTTGAGCATCATGTTGCCACTCAAGAAGTTTCAGATTTTGGAGCATTTAGGATATTAGATTTTCAGATTAGGAATATTCAACCCGTATATGGACATAAGACCCATAAGACCAGTGACCCTCACTTCACATGCTTGGTGGGTTGTGGGCTTCGGCTAAAACCTGGGGAGACCACAGATTCAAAGTTTCCTTGTGGGGCACTGTGTTCTGTAAGAGGAAGCTACAGTTGAGAAGGTTCAAGGCAACTGAATATGTGCTAGTAAAGTGAGCATAAATCATTCTGAAACTAGAGGACCTACAACAAGTAGCCTAGTTTGTGCTTTTCTTGTGCTCAGCACTCAAGTGATAAGAACCTTTACATCTAACATTTTTAATTTATGAAATAATGCCCACCACTTCAAAAAAATTGATAGTATTATATCTTCTACTTTTCTATGTCCAAAAAATAAGGGAAGGAGGTTTAAAATATAAGTAGCTAAACCAGGAACTCCAGTCCCGCCACAATGCTAGGCATTTTGTTCTAGGAATTCAAGTCCTGCTAATTTAAACAGCAAGGGGAACTGAAACTCTTGAGAATCTCTGATTATACAGAAAATCTGGGTGTAGTTTATACACAGGGCAAGCCAACGGGATCCTTCTAAACAGTACGGGGCTGTTTGCTTTTGTTATTCTTTTTGTTCTCACTGAAAAGCAAAAATCATTTGTCAACATGGAAAAACCAGCCTGGTGCGGTAGCTCACGCCTGTAATCCTAGCTCACTGGGAGGATGAGGTGGTGGATTACCTGAGGTCAGGAGTTGAAGACCAGCCTGGCCAACATGGTGAAACCCCGTGTCCACTAAAAATACAAAAATGTAGCCTACTGCAGTGGCGCACGCCTGTAATCCCAGCTATTTGGGAGGTTGGGGCAGGAGAATTGCTTGAACCCAGGAGGTGGAGATTGGGGTGAGCCGAGATCGCGCCACTGCACTCCAGCCTGGCCAGGGAGCAAGACTTCTCAAAAAAAAAAGAAAAACCAGGAAAAGCCTGTCACTTAATGTCTGTCCTGGCAAACAGGAAAAGAGCCTAAAACTATTTTTCCCTTGCCATACTGTGAAGACTATGAGTTTTGCCAACACCACTCTGTCATTTTTCTTTGTTTAAATCTTTTTAATTTCTTAAATGGGAAGGAAGTTGCCTTAAGGTGTAATACCAAGATTCCTGCAGGGTACCACTCTGCAGGAATGCAGTTCAGAAACCAAGAAGCAAGGGGCACTGCCTCCACACAGGTGAGGCTTTTCCCACCCCAAAGAGGCTTACTAAAGGTAGGGGGAATTTTCCAGCTAACATAAATTATGTTGTGGGGTGGATAAGGGAGAAAGAATAGAGCTGTTATGACCACTGAGGAAAAATGAAATGGATATAAAAACATTATTGCCAAGGTCTTTGTTCCAGAGTTCTCAATCATTCAGGGCCAAGAGAGGCTGGACTTAGGGTCCTGCAGGGTGATGAAGTGGCAGCATTGTGGAGAGGGATCCCCGTGAAAAGCATTTATGCTCCAACTTTTCAGCATAACCAAAGCAGACTAACAACTAGAGCTTAAGTTTAGCACCGCCATTCCATAAACTATGACTGTGACCTCATGGCATATACCAAAATTAACTCAAAAGAATCAAAGACTTAAATATAAGAACTAATACATTAAACTCTTAGAAGAAAACATAGGGATATATCTTTGTGATCTCGGATTAAGCAATGGTTTCTTATTAGACATGACACCAAAAGCACAAATGACAAAAGAAAAAAGATACACTGGACTTCATCAAAATTAAAAACGTTATTTTACCACAAATTTTAAAAAATAAGGACACTGCCTCCAAAAAAAATGAAAAAAAACCAGCCAGGCACGGTGGCTCATGCCTGCAATCCTAGCACTTTGGGAGGCCGAGACAGGTGGATCACGAGGTCAGGAGATGGAGACCATCCTGGCTAACGTGGTGAAACTCCGTCTCTACTAAAAATACAAAAAAAATTAGCCAGGCATGCTGGCATGTGCCTGTAGTCTCAGCTACTCAGGAGGCTGAGGCAGGAGAATAGCTTGAACCCCGGAGGCAGAGGTGGCAGTGAGCCAATACTGCACCACTGCACTCTAGCCTGGGTGACACAGTAAGACTCCATCTCAAAAATAAAACACAAAAACCCCATAGAATGGGAGCGATTATTTGTAAATCATATATATAAGGCATTAGTACCTAGAATATATGAAGAATTCTTAAAACTCAGTACTAAAAGAACAAGTAACGCAATTTAACAATGGGCAAAGGGACCACTTGAGTCCTGGAGTTCAAGACCAGCCTGGGCAACACGGCAAAATCCCATCTCTACTAAAAACACAAAAATTAGCCGGGGGTGGTGGTGGGCACCTGTAATCCTAGCTACTTGGGAGGCTGAGGCGCAAATATCTCTTGAGCCTGGGAGGTGGAAGTTGCAATGAGCTGAGATCGTGCCATCTGTACTACAGCCTGAGCAACAGAGCAAGACTCCGTCTCAAAAAAAAGAAAAGAAAAAAAAGGGCCAGGCACAGTGGCTCATGCCTGTAATCCCAGCACTTTGGGAGACTGAGGCAGGCAGATCACCTGATGTCAGGAGTTCAAGACCAGCGTGGCCAACATGGTGAAACCCTGTCTCTACTACAAATACAAAAAAATTAGCTGGGCATAGCGGTGCATGCCTGTAATCCCAGCTACTTGGGAGGCTGAGGCAGAAGAATCACTTGAACCTGAGCCAAAGTTGCACCACTGCACAAGAGCGAAACTCTGTCTCAAAAAAAAAAGGGAAAAGAAACAAAGGAAAAAAAGGGGGCGAAGGATCTGAGTAGATATCTCTTCAAAGATATACAAATAACCAATAAGCATATAAAAAGATGCTTAACATTCATTATTTGGCATCAGAAAAACGGAAAACAAATTTACAATGATATCACTTCACACCCACTAGAATGGCTAAAATAAGACCATAACAAGTGTCATCAAAGATGTAGAGAGATGAGAATACTCATACCTTTCATGGTAGGAATATAAAATGGTGCAGCCACTTTTCAATAGTTTGACAGTTCCTCAAAAGGTCAAACATACAGTTCTTATGATCCAGTCATTTCATTCCTAGGTATATACCCAAACCAAGAGAAATGAAACATATATATATATGCACATAAAAAAACTATACATGAATAATCACATTATTAGTAACAGCAATAATTTTGAAATCTGGGGAGGTTTTGAAATTATTCAAAATCAACTGATAAATGGATAAAATGTACTATTTCCATACAATGGCATATTAATTGGTAATAAAAAGGAATGATACTGATACATGCTACCACGGGAATAAAACTCGAAAATGTTATGCTAAGTGAAAGAAGCCAGTCAATGGAGATCACATATTGTAACATGATACCATTTATACAAAATGTCCAGAACAGGCAAATCTATAAACACAGAAAGTAAATGCAGGTTAGGGAGATATGGGAAGAATGGGGAGTCACTGGTAGTAGATTGCTTTGGGGATGATAAAAATGTTTGAAAA
This sequence comes from Rhinopithecus bieti, assembly GCF_001698545.2. NCBI lineage: Eukaryota > Metazoa > Chordata > Mammalia > Primates > Cercopithecidae > Rhinopithecus > Rhinopithecus bieti. Next base: position 2,857,158 of record NW_016814423.1, on the reverse strand, counting down.
TTGTGGTGATAGTTGCCCGAACTCTTGCAAATACACTTAAAAACTACTGAATTGTACTCTTTAGTGGGTAAACTGGTATGTGAATTATATCTCAATAAAGCTGTTATTAAATATATATGAATGTAGATTTCTTTATCCATTTCATACTAAAAGATACATAGTCACAGTAACTTTATAAATGACCAAGGAAAGAATTCCCAAGTCTCCTTATGCTCAAGTATAGAAACTCAACTTTCCTCACCACAGGCACACATCAGTAGAAATGCATGATATTCTTATTTTGCCAAGCACCCAGGTTCATCAAAATAAACTTACAAATTACTGTACCCAGTAAAGCATTCACTATCAAGGTGGAAACTGAATGATGAGAAGTTTCATGCCTATTCTCTGGATGAGGTACTTTACAATCTAATAACTGACAATAGTTCTTCAACATCAAATCGTTAGCCCACATGATGGGTATATGACAGGGTACCAAGGCTGTGTGATTTTATAGTAAAATGTAAAGAAGTTTCCCTTTTCTAATAAAACTGCCCACGACAAAGTCCTTTTAGTTTTTCCCAATGATACCACAAAGCCTTGCTTTGTGCTGGACTAATCTGCAACAGAGAACTCAACAATTTAACTGGTTCAGATCCACACCCACACAACTACATACAAGAAAATATAATTATTATACCTTGCTGTATAGACGATATGAAATCTCACTTAGGCATTAACAAATGAACACTCCCACATTGAATAAACTGAACACAAACCTAAGAAGCTGCAGAATACACACAATTTAAGTCACTCCAAGTGTATTAGTAAGAAAAATGAGCCAGGGTAATATAGTTAGACCCCACTTCTACGAAAAAATTTACAAATAAGTGCCTGGGAGCTTAAGGCAGGGCAATCACTTCAGCCTGGGAGGCCAAGGCTGTAGTGAGCCATCATCATGCCACTGCATTCCAGCCTGGGCAGCAAGGCAAGACCCTGTCTCAACAACAACAAAAACAGAAAGCAACAAAGGTGGCTTTGATACCTTTTTTTTTTTTTTTTTGGAGACAGAGTCTTGCTCTGTCACCCAGGCTGGAGCGCAGAGGCACAATCTTGGCTTACTGCAACCTCCGCCTCCTGGGCTTAAGTGATTCTCCTTCCTCAGCCTCCTGAGTAGCTGGGATTAAGGTGCCCACCACCCCACCCAGCTAATTTTTGTATTTTTAGTAGAGACAGGGTTTCATCGTGTTGGCCAGGCTGGTCTCAAACTCCTGACCTCATGGATCCACCCACCTCAGCCTCCCAAAGTGCTGGGATTACAGACATGAGCCACCATGCCCGGCCCCAATTTTTAAAAACAAAACAACCCTCTACAACTTCAACATCAATTTAGCATCATTCATTCTAAACCTCTAAACTCAACTCATATCATTTATAATTCATAAGCAATCATTTATATAAAAATCTACCTGGTAAGGCATATGGCATTGTTCACTATTGCCTGAAACAAAGTATTAGATATCAGACAAAGAAATTATAATACCTAATTCTTTATTAACTAACCAAAAAAATTTTTTGAAAAATACTGGTTCCCATTCACTGTTTATTCCTTCTACAAAGAAACACAGGAGTAAATTTAAGGTAAATTTTTTTTCTGTATACTACTAAGTATACAAGTAATGCTGTAATTCTGCAGCATCACAGAATCATTACAAGCTTCCTTTAACATTTAGGAGAAAAAAAAAAAAACTGTCCCTGATAAAGAACGCTTTAACCCAAGAAGGGCAACTTTTGAAGGACTTAATGTCCAGTTTAACACTGCATCCATGGGGACCAGGTAGAGGCACTGTTTACATCACTGAGTAAGTTTTCAAAATATCATCATCCTGGTCAGTTTTGCTTTTACTCAGCTTTATAATCTGCTTGTCAAACAAATATCCTGCCAAGACTGCAATGAAAATATTTTCATTACCATGACTCTGGAAGAGTATTTTTACAGAGGAAAACTGAGATGTCATGTCTGGACAATCCCTTAAGCTAAATTTCTCACCTCTAATCACTGCCCTCTACAGTCAGTAAGGCTGATGCCTTGTGCAGGAAAGGCCTCTGGACTGTCAGGCACACCACTGAGCAGAGTGAGTCCTCTCTCCTTCACTGAGGGCCTGCCCTGCCCACTTCTGGGGACGTGACAGAGGTCCTGGCCATCAGGATGAGCTATACTCTACCTGCTGCCCCTCCCTGGGAACCAGATGCATGCATGTGACAGACCCACAGTAGCACACATCTCTAAAAACCAGTGGGAGCCAGGCACGGTGGCTCACGCCTATAATCCCAGTGCTTTGGAAGGCTGAGGCGGGCGATCACCTGATGTCGGGAGTTCAAGACCAGCCTGGCCAACATGATGAAACCCTGTCTGTACTAAAAATACAAAAATTAGCCAAGCGCGGCGTGGTGGCGCACACCTGTAGTCCCAGCTACTTGGGAGGCAGAGGCAGAAGAATCGCTTGAACCTGGGAGGCAGAGGTTGCAGTGAACTGAGATCTCACCACCCTACTCCAACCTGGGCCACAGAGCGAGATTCCATCCAAAAAAAAAAACAGTGAGGTCCGTTAGGCTCTACACAGCCGTAAGCTCTACACAAGCTCTACAACCTCAAACAAAGTAGGGTCCTCTACTTCTCTGGGCCTCCATTTCCTGACCTGTAAAATGTTGATGATACTTACACCATGAAAGGCTATTGTAAAAATGAAATAATGAGATGGGCTCAGTGACTCATGCCTGTAATCTCAGCACTCTGGGAGGCCAAGATGAGAGGACTGCTTACGGTGAGGAGTTCAACACCAGCCTAGTCAACATAGCAAGATCCCATTTCTATTTTTTAAATATAACTTTTTTTTTTTTGAGATGGAGTTTCGCTCTTTGTTGCCCAGGGTGGTGTGCAGTGGCACAATCTGGCTCACTGCAACCTCCACCTCCCAGGTTCAAACAATTCTCCCGTCTCGGCCTCCCAAGTAGCTGAGATTACAGGCATGTGCCACCACACCCAGCTAATGGTTGTATTTTTAGTAGAGACGGGGTTTCATCATGTTGGCCAGGCTGGTCTCGAACTCCTGACCTCAGGTGATCCATGCACCTTGGCCTCCCAAAGTGCTGGGATTACAGGCGTGAGCCACCGCGCCTGGCCAAAAAATAATAATAATGCTTTTTTAAAACAATGAAATAACAAGAAGTCTAGCACAGTACCTGGTGGAGTACAAGTGCTAGGCTGAATAAACTACTGTAATTATAAACAATGATTTTTCCTGAATACTATGTACCAGGTACTGTTCTTTAGGTACCTTGCCATGTATTACTAATTTATGTAGTTCTCATAACATCCCTTGATCATTATTGTGCCAATTTATAAATGAGGAAATTGAGGCATGAAGATTAAGAATTTCATTCACAAGTGGAGGAAGGTTGGATTCAAACTTGACAGATCCCCCAACTCAACACTGTGGCAGCCTTTCTGGTAGCAGTGGCAATTGATCCCATGTAAAAAGCTTATGACCGGGCGCAGTGGCTCACGTCTGTAATCTCAGCACTTTGGGAGGCCAAGGCAGGCGGATCAGGACGTCAGGAGATCGAGACCATCCTGGGTAACATGGTGAAACCCCGTCTCTACTAAAAAACACAAAAAATTAGCCGGGCATGGTGACACCTGCCTGTAGTCCCACCTACTCGGGAGGCTGAGGCAGGAGAATGGCGTGAACCCGGGAGGCGGAGGTTGCAGTGAGCCGAGATCATGCCACTGCACTCCAGCATGGGCGACAGAGACTCCGTCTCAAAAAAAAAAAAAAGGTTACAGGTTACAATAGGGACTGCTGGGATTTCACCCTTGATCTTAAGTCTTCCTATCTATCAAATTTTAACCAACTCAAAAATGTAAGTCTTCTATTTTCTACTTTCTATATATAATCTGTACTTCGCCAAAGTAATGATAATAATAGCTACCATTTATAACACACTTCCTACACACCAAACACTGCTCTAGAACACATTTTATGTTTTGTTCAATTCTCACAACAACCTATAAGAGTTACTATTTACATTCTTCACACGAGTAAAGAGCAGCACAGTGAGGTCAACTGCCCAACTGATAAAAGTTGGTAAGCACTGAAGGCAGGACTCCACCTAGGCAGTGTGACTGTCAGACCGAAGCTCTTAAGCACTCTACTACACTGACTTCCTCAGCAACTACTCCCTTTATGGGAATAACTGGTTATTTAGATAAGCAATACTATACAAAACTGCAGAAAAGGTTCATGTTTATCTGTATTACAGATGAGACTAAAGTATTGGATGCACCACACTTAGGGTCATCTGCAAGTTGCAGTGCACATTTTACTACCAACAGTCCACTACTGAGTTAACAGTGATATGTCTACCCACTTAAAAGTTTTTGTATTTCAAAAAATTCTTGAAATTTGGTTTTCTGTCAGTAGACTTCAGTGGCAGAAAGGCTGGAATGTTGTGAGGTTCTTTCCATTTCTAAATTTAGGAATAGCAAGGATTGATTTAGGGTCAGTTTAGTACAATGGCAGCAGTGAACCAGATCATTTAATTTAAGGACCTAGTAATTTAAAAGGTTGCACTAGAAAAACATGTCAAGCCAGATGAGAACGTCTGGCATCACCATCATCACCATAATGAGATAACTTATAGAGGAATGTTAAAGTGATGTAAGGAAGACATTATATGAAAGAATTGGGCCGGGCGCGGTGGCTCAAGCCTGTAATCCCAGCACTTTGGGAGGCCGAGACGGGCGGATCACGAGGTCAGGAGATCGAGACCATCCTGGCTAATACGGTGAAACCCCGTCTCTACTAAAAAAAAATACAAAAAACCAGCCGGG
>NW_016814423.1:2843657-2851909 GCF_001698545.2 Rhinopithecus bieti | reverse complement strand
AAAAAAAAAAAAAAAAAAAAAGAAAGAAAGAATACATTTTTGCTCCTCCAACAAAAAAAAAGCTATAATTTGTCTTTTTTTGTTTGTTTGTTTGTTTGAGACGGAGTCTCGCTCTGTCGCCCAGGCTGGAGTGCAGTGGCCGGATCTCAGCTCACTGCAAGCTCCGCCTCCCGGGTTCACGTCATTCTCCTGCCTCAGCCTCCCGAGTAGCTGGGACTACAGGCGCCCGCCAGGTCGCCCGGCTAGTTTTTTGTATTTTAGTAGAGACGGGGTTTCACCGTGTTAGCCAGGATGGTCTCGATCTCCTGACCTCGTGATCCGCCCGTCTCGGCCTCCCAAAGTGCTGGGATTACAGGCTTGAGCCACCGCGCCCGGCCTATAATTTGTCATTTTTAAATGTCTGTTTCATTCCCATTGTGTGTGAGAAACTATATTAAGATGTTTCCTGGGACCAGAAAGGAAAAGTAAATAGAATTCTGCCCTTAAAAGCTTACAGTCCAATGAGATTTGGGGGCAAGAGACTAACTCACAAAAAGTTCCAACAGAGAGCACACCTGTTACGGGGGGAATTAAAGGAAACAGAGATATCCCATTCAACTGGGAAGGAAATCAAGACAACAAGCTTCATGAAAAAGGCAGCAAAACAGGCAGTCTGGGAGGAGGAGGGGGCCTAAGGTTTCAGAAGGTGGCAATGGTCCTAGGAAAATACATGTCCGCTTATGACAGTGGCGAGAAGCGGTCATCAGAAGGATGGGCACTGTGTTCATGCTGTAATGAGGCACTGAAGGCAGCAGAAACTTCAGACCATCACTGGAAGTTCTGAAATGGAAGGAAGGGGGACAGGGCAGCACACCATCTCTGTAACTCAAGAACAGTCACTAAGGCCAGGCACGGTGGCTCACACCTATAATCCCACACTTTGGGAAGCCAAGGCAGGTGGATCACCTGACGTCAGGAGTTCGAGACCAGCCTGGCCAACATGGTAAAACCCCATCTCTACTAAAAATACAAAAATTAGCCAGGTGTGGTGGCGTGTACCTATAATCCCAGCTACTTGGGAGGCTGAGGCAGGAGAACTGCTTGAACCCAGGAGCCGGGGGTTGCAGTGAGCTGAGATCAGATAGAGCCACTGCACTCTAGCCTTGGCAACAAGAGGGAAACTCTATCTCTTTTTAAAAAAAAAAGAAAAAAGAAAAAAAGAAAAGCAGGGATATGGAGAAGGTTCAAGAGCCATCAGAGTGACTCTGTCATCTCTTCAGAGGTCACAAGCCTTAAGGCTGATGGAATAGGAGGTCTGACCTTCTGACAGTCTAACCCTGCTCGGCCCTACCAGAGCATCGCCTGTCAGGAGTCCAGAGCCCTACACATCATTCTTCTAGTTTTAGGTGCAGTAAATAAAGACACTAGTAACTAAGTTAGGAATTCTCTCAGTTTTTTATTCCAATAGTTTAAAATCACTCAGTAAGGAACAAAGGCATTTTCATGCAGGAAAAAAAAAAGACAGTAATTTTGTCTAGAGCAGGGAGGATTTCACAACCTCAGCACTACTGACATACATAGTGGCCAGCACTACTGGTCAGATAATTCTCTGTTATGGGAGGTCAGCCCTATGAATTGCACGGTGTTTAGCAGCATCCCTGATCTCTAATCACTAGATGCCAGTAGCAACACACCCCCACCCAAGTTGTGACCAAAAAAAATGTTTCTTGAATTGCCAAATGTCAGAGGGACCAGCTGAGAACCACTAGCCCAGTCTTTAGCAGAGGAAGAATTTAGAACTAATTAGAAGTTTTTTCCTTTCTCCCTTCTATCTGAAAAATCTTCGAAAACAAAACAACTGAGGACAGAGGAAAGAGCAACCTTTGCCTTATGTGGCAACCCCAATCCCTCAACCCTCACAGCAATCTCGGCTAGTACTATCCTCATTATACAGGTGAGAAAACCTATACTTAGATGTTAATTTGTCCAAGGTTAAGTTTAAAAAGCTTGAATGGATTTGGTGACAATACTCAAGGTTCTAAACACTACAGAAACTCTGCCCCCAAAGGGCCATAGATTCCACTCCTTGAATAAAACAAACATTAATAACTCCAGATAATCCTACACTAAAATACCACAAATCCTGTCCGTCTATTAGGAACCACTTACTCAAGAAAAAGCTAAAGGGCCACACATCATGGAAGCATCATACGTAAAGGGAATTAAAAGAATTGCTTTTGGCCACTGTGATTTCTTTTAAAGGATAAGGAAAGGGAAAGGGAGGGAGGATGAACATTATTTGGAAGCAGAGTCCTAAGCCAAGCAATGTCTGGCTCTGAAGGCAGCCCTGGCTACCACTGCCTCTGAACCACACACTACACTCTCTCTCTATGTACTGTCCAAAGCAAAACCAAAAGACTTTCTCAATGAGGGCCCTCCTGGGTGCCATTCTGCTCAGCTGATGATCCAGTTAGAAGGGCAGCTTTAGCATCCCCCAAGTCCTGAGTCTCAGACCTCCAGTCTGGAGCAGATCACTTCGTTTCTCTTGGCCTGTTTCCTGTGCATGCAACAGAGACAGTACTTAATGGAAGGGCTGACCTGTTCTTAGTAAAATGTGAATGACAGCTTCAGGATTTCATTTTGTTCTTGTCCCTTAACTGAAGGATCAGTAGCCTTCCTGAAGCTTAATCTCACCTCAAGAACAAAGTCTTTTCTGTCCAAACAGGTCAGTGTTTGTTATTTCTTTTGTTGTTGTTGTTTGAGACGGAATTTTTGCTCTGTTTCCCAGGCTGGAGTGCAATGGCACAATCTTGGCTCACTGCAACCTCTGCCTCCTGGGTTCAAGCAATTCTCCTGCCTCACCCTCCTAAGTAGCTGGGATTACAGGCACCTGCCACCATACCCGGCTAATTTTTGTATTTTTAGTAGAGACAAGGTTTCACCATGTTGGCCAGGCTGGTCTCAAACTCTTGACCTCAGGTGATCCACCCACCTCGGCCTCCCAAAGTGCTAGGATTACAGGCATGAGCCACCGTACCCGGCCAGTGTTTGTTATTTCTATGTGCCAACCCCACAGTATCAACAAGAACAAGTTTCCATTCCCCGTAAAAGGAGGTTCTTTTCCTCCATCTTCTAGGCAGTATGTGCAGGGGGTGACAGAGCCAACTGTGAAGCCAACTAAACAGAGCCTTCCTATCCATCTGGTGAGGAAACCACAGGCAACTCCTCTTCACCACACCGTGAGCCACAACAGGGCTACTTGGTCAACTCCTCCCAACTGCTCATTAATCACCACCACCACAAACACACTTGAATTTTCCTCCTCAGCGAACAAGAGAATACTTTGATATAAATCTCATATCTCATTTTATATATATATATGATATAACATATATATATATATATCATATATATATATATTTCATCTTTAAGAGTCTAGTTAACTAGCTGGATGAGCCAGTAAGATTTCTACCATAGGATTGTCAGTATGTGCATTAATTGCTTAGATTCTGTTAATTAACTGATTATTTATCTGTTAATTTTATTTTACTTTAGTATTTCCAGTTTCAAATTTAAGTCCTAGTTTTTCTCTCCAAATTTCCAAATTATTCTTTTTGATGTAGCAAACTGAAGTGATTAAGAGTCAGAGACCTAGGTTAAAAACCCATTGGCAGCCGGGCGTGGTGGCTCACACCTGTAATCCCAGCAACTTTAGGAGGCCAAAGCAGGCAGATCACTTGAGGTCAGGAGTTTAAGACCAGCCTGGCCAACATGATGAAACCCCATCTCTACTAAAAATGTAAAAATTAGCCAGACATGGTGGCACATACTTGTAATCCCAGCTATGTGGGAGGCTGAGGAGAGAGGACCACTTGAACCTGGGAGGCGGAGGTTGCAGTGAACCGAATCACACCATTGCACTCCAGTCTGGGCGACAGAGCAATACTCCACCTCAATAAATAAATAAATACCCATTGGCATCTTGAGTCCATTTACTGTGTAACATTCAACAAATTACTCAACTTTGTGTCTCAGTTTCCTCATCTACAAACTGGGGATAGTGGGAATATCTACATTATATGTTTATGAGACTAAATAATACTTAAAAGGCATTTATAGCAGTGCCTGCTAGAGTAAGCACACAATAAATATCAACTTCTTTTCTGTAGATAGTGTAACTTCATTGCTTTGAAAAACAGGTCTCATTCTATAGATTTTTTTCACATTCTTAAGAATTGCTAGGATGTGTAAACCTCAATCTAGACATACAGTTAGCGAATGCCCTCTCAAAATGGATTGTGTACACTGTGTACTTCCCTCAACCAGTCTGTCTTCACTTATGCACTGGCAACTACACTCCAAAAATGCATCTCTCATGCCTGTCACCACATATAAATGTAAATTTCAGTTTCAGTGGAAATTTACATCTATACATCCAGACTATCAGATGACAGATATAAGCTTGGCAAACTTAACTCTTTGCAATCCTAACATGATCAGCTCAGTCCTATCTCACTGCCTATCCCATAAAAGACCCTCAAAAGTTTAATTCCAGCCCTCTGCTCTTCCCTTTAACAACATAAATAGGCTGGGCAGGGTGGCTCATGCCTGTAAACCCAAGACTCTGGACGGCCAAGGCAGGTGGATTGCCTGAGCTCAGGAGTTTGAAACCAACCTGAGCAACATGGCAAAACACCCTCTCAACCAAAAATACAAAAAAGTAGTCTACCATGGTGGCGTGCACCTGTGTCCCAGCTACTTGGGAGGCGGAAGTGGAAGGACTGGCTTGAGCCTAGAAGGTGAAAGTCGCAGTGAGCCGAGACTGTGCCACTACACTTCAACCTGGGTGAGACAGAGTGAGATCCTGTCTCAAAAATAAAAAATATAAATAATCTCAAGTTTGACTTGCTTGAATCCAAAATTCTCTCAAGGAGGAGAGAGTGAAAACCACAAACAGCATTTTCATTTCAAAATTGTTAATGTTTCTATTAAAAGTGTTTGTTACTTAAAATGTAATACAGGACCGGGCGTGGTGGCTCATGCCTATAATCCTAGCACTTTGGGAGGCCAAGGTAGGTGGATCACTCGAGGTCAGAAGTTTGAGACCAGCCTGACCAACATGGTGAAACTCTGTCTCTATTAAAAATACAAAAATTAGCCAGGTGTGGTGGCAGGCACCTGTAATCCCAGCTACTCCAGATACTGAGGTGGGAGAATTGCTTGAACCCGGGAGGCGGAGGATGCAGCGAGCCAAGATCACTCCACTGTACTCCAGCCTGGGTAACAAAGTGAAACTCCGTCTCAAAAAGAAAAAAAAAAAAAGAGAAAAGGAGATACATACATACATACATATATATAACTTACCCATATTTATACACTCCAAATACAACCCACTGCAAACTTTGGGTGTATTTCCTCCCAAGTGTAGCTATACAGTAGAGCCTAAGATACTTCACATAATTGAAATCAGTTGATAAACAATTTTATATTCCACTTTCTCATGCTGCCAGGTTATTTCCCCATCCCATCAGAAGTTCTTTCAAAGCATAAAAACAATAAAAGTCTGCCAGAGCACCCTTATCAAACTTGCTACACAATTACTAGGAATGCTAGGAAAGATAGGTCTAAAGGTTTTGATTCTTTCTTTGGTTCTGATCTTATGTTTTATGTAAAATATTCTATATAATCCTAATGTCTATAAACTAAAAAAAAAAAAAAAAAAAATGAAAGCCCCAGAATCTCAGGTTTGCTAAGTTTTAAGTCCAAGTATTCTGGCTAGTGCTAAAATATGTAATACAAGCATCATTACATAGCTCCTTCCTTTCAGCACCTCAACTTGTCCTACAAGTACTTCCCAGCAGTATCATTATCCCCATTTTACAGATGACGACGCTAGTACAGCAGTGATGTGACTTGTCTAAATATGAATTATCTGGTTACCAATGTAGAAACAGAACCAAAAACTCCTAATATTTACTGCAAAATTACAGATCTAGGTTAGGCTCATGAGGGCATTATAAAGAGCAAATGCTAAAGGGAATTCCGATAGTTCTGATGTGACCCCAACATGGGTTTTGAAACACCGTAGTGATCTAAAGACATCCTCCCAAGGCATGCCAGTAAATACATCTAACCAGCACCTTTCATCCAGTGATCTCGAAGCAAGTTTTGCAGACACTAGCACTGGATGGCCCATTATCATGCTCCAAAATTACAGGTGGGGAAACCGAGACAAAAGGAAATTGAAACACATATCCCCAACAATCTGCGATTAGCACAGGACTAGACTCTTCCTCTCACCTCACCACACCCCAAGGGGAGCCAAGTAGGCAAAGTTTCCATGTGGACTGACAAGGAAGAGTGAGGACTTTACTGCCTCTAACAGAAAGGAAAAATTTACTGGGAGAGAAAAGTGGAGTGGGAGAACGAAAGGAGGACCGATTAGAAGCCAGAGATAAAGAGTAAAAGCCAAATCTAACCAGAGCCGGAGAAAAAAATCCCAACATAAGATCTGCACATGAGTCCAGTGAGATATACCAGGTCACACATACAATGATGGCTCAGGAACTCTCAAGTGTTTTATAGGAGCTCAGAGGCCTTGGTATTAGACATCCCAGTTATACAATGCCCAGTCTGACTGGGTCAAACCTCTATACTCTCAACATATAAAATGTCTTTGGGATTATTCACCCAAACACAGAGAACGGCAGTATTCTCTCCCATCCTCATTCAAGCACAAAAACCAAACCACCCTGAGAATTTTAACTCCTTTTACTAATGTTAAGAGACTGCTCCATCCAGTCCATGGTCTCATATTCTCTAAGCTAGAAGTTAAAATTAAGAACTTCAGAATGTGAAGGCAGCCAACACTACTCATCTCAAAGTTACTAATCTTAGCATTCAACACAGATGATGCAGGAAAGTTGCAGAATCTGGTAAACCAGACTACCGCTGGCGACAGAGTCGAGACAACACTGAAAACACAAAGGCATTTAGCTCAATGAGAATAGCCAGTGACATGCACATCTAGAATACTGAAATGGCTATGATTTCTTACCTCACACCTTGGTATTTCTGCATGAGTTTGTCGTTATCTCCTCCCAAAAGTCAAGTGTGAGTTAACAATATATCACAGTAGGAAAAAGATTGGGTAGGTGCAGTCTCTGGAAATTTACATCTATACATCCAGATTATCAGATGCCAGAAAAACTGTTTCCCTCCCTTTCCCTGCCCATTTTAAAGGTCCTATTTACCAGGACACAATGAAGGTAGTAAAACTACGGTAAGACAAACACATACTTACATACTTTCAGTTTAAAAGGTGAAAATACACAGAGGTAACTTCTATTTAGCTCACTCCCCTAAGTCATTCTCCTTGTGGATTTCCTCGTTACAGGCCTTAAGGTGACTTGCATGCCCAGGGTCAAGTGTATCATCACCACCTGCAAATATTTCTAAATGGGATCAGTTCTATTAATAACAATGACTATTTCTAAAGGCAGTAGTAAGTAAAATAGGATTGTTGTAGCAAACTTAAAACTCACACCAGCAACCAGTAATGACTAAAAAAACTTTTCATCTAATTAAAGTTAGAGAAATTTATTCAAGTCATATATTTTAAATGAGGTGGCTGAAAATGAGAAGGAAAGCAAAGAAGAGATGAAAAACTAGGGAAGGGGAGTAGGAGGTTATCAAAAAGTACTCATTTTTAACATCAGCCATTTAGATGTGCACCCTCAAAAGTCATGGCAGTGGCCGGGTGCGGTGGCTCACACCTGTAATCCCAGCATTTTGGGAGGCCGAGGCGGGTGGATCACTTGAGATCAGGAGTTTGAGACCAGCCTGACCAACATGGAGAAACCCCATCTCTACTGAAAATACAAAACTAGCCAGGCATGGTGGCACATGCCTGTAATCCCAGCTACTCGGGAGGCTGAGGCAGGAGAATTATTGAACCCAGGGAGCGGAGGTTGTGATGAACCAAGATCACACCACTGCACTCAAGCCTGGGCAACAAGAGCGAAACTCCGTATCAAAGAAAAAAAAAAAGTCATGGCACTCTTCATTTAGTGAATAATTGAGAAAAGAACAGCCTCCCCACAATCTACATTTTTAACTAATCTATGATGGATATCAGCCTTAGATGGGAAATGAAAAAATTAATGAACAAAAAGCAAGCCTATTAATTGATTATTTGGGGGGTGTGAGGGAATTGTGGCTTTCTTTTTTAAAGCAAAAGTTGACTTCTGTGACTTTTTTTTTTTTTTTTTTTT
>NW_016814423.1:2831059-2843398 GCF_001698545.2 Rhinopithecus bieti | reverse complement strand
TCTTGTTGTCTTTTTTTTTTTTTTTTTTTTTGAGACGGAGTCTCGCTCTGTCACCCAGGCTGGAGTGCTATCTTTTGTATTTTTAGTACAGATGGGGTTTCACCATGTTGGCCAGGCTGGTCTCAAACTCCTGACCTTGTGATCCGTCCACCTCGGCCTCCCAAAGTGCTGAGATTACAAGCGCTGGTGCCATGAGCTACAGCACCCGGCCAACTACTGTGACTTCTAAAACGTGAATATTATAAAATTCTAGCTTCAGCAATTTCCCTCTGCTTCATCAAATTTTGGATATTTAAACTTCATAACAATTCATTTTTGTTTTGTTTGGAGACAGAGTCTCACTCTGTCACCAGGCTGGAGTGCAGTGGTGCAATCTCAGCTCACTGCAACCTCCACCTCCCGGGTTAATGCGATTCCCCTGCTTCAGCCTCCCAAATAGCTGGGATTACAGACATGTGCCACCACGCCCAGCTAATTTTGTGTATTTTAGTAGAAACAGGTTTCACCATGTTGGCCAGTGTGGTCTCGATCTCCTGACCTCAAGTGATCCGCCTGTCTCAGCCTCCCAAAATGCTGGGATTACAGGCGTGAGCCACCGTGCCCGGCCTGAACTTTGTAACAATTCAAAAGCGATGTTGGGACCCAGGACACACTACCCCAAAATATGACTGTAGGAGATCAGAATATGCCACCCCAAAATATACTTCCTTGGCGTATTTTGAGCTGGTTATTCTGAGAAACTGCAGACACCGGAGTAGACAAGAAAAGCTGTCCTTTTGTAAAAGAAATTTGCATCCATAAAGGAAATCTACATTAGTAAAGTATCTGTACCAGGAATAGGGCTGCTCCAGACAACTTTTATTACCTGAGAGACTTTATCCCCAAAAGCAAGACAATTGTTATTCACCATATAATTCTTCCCCTCATCTTCCTATAACTTATGTGGCCACCACTCCACCAAAAACCTCAAACCCTAATTATTTTCTGCAGCTCAGTATACAATATAAGCTTCAATCAAGGAACCTGCATTGTATTTTGTGGGACTCTTGTGCAAACATAAGTATAAATAAAATGACATTTTCTCCTGTAAGAGTCTACCTTGTGTCAATTTATTTATTTCTTCCCCTCCCCTGCCCTGAGATGGAATCTTGTTCTGTCACCTAGTCTGGAGTGCAATGGTTTGATCTCAGCTCACTGTAGCCTCCACCTCCTGGGTTCAAGCAAGTCTCATGCCTCAGCCTCCCAAATAGCTGGGATTACAGCCTCCCAAATAGCTGGGATTACAGCCATGAACCACCACATCTTGGCTAGTTTTTGTATTTTTAGTGGAGATGGAGTTTCGCCATGTTGTTCAGGCTGCTCTCCAACTCCTGAGCTCAAGTGATCCACCCGCCTCGGCGTCCCAAAGTGCTAGGATCACAGGCATGAGCCACCACGCCCAGCTATCTAGTGTCAATTTAAATCACGGCCCAGCCCAAAGAACTTAGAAGGGTGGGGGGGAGCCATTTTTCCCTAACATATAGCTTCTGGTGCCCAATGTGGAGCATCCTTCACTGGCTGGGACACCACTAGCTCCAGGACTGTTCCAGCTGCAGGATCCTGAGACCCTGACAAACGCCAGCTGCAGCGAAAACTTTTTACCACATTGGGCTCCCACATCTCTGCCTGCAGAGTCTGGTCAAAGCAAGAGTGGTAAGAGTCTCTTTTTCTTTTTCCCTTTATCTGTATAATCCCCATTAACTTACAGCTGGGGATGCTCTATAAGCTTCAATCATCTGACTCTTCTTCGAGTCACCAATGCATACGAAACTACAATTTTTTTATCCTGTTAGTCTGCCTTATGTCAATTTAATTATTGGCTCCGTCAAAGAACCTAGAGTAGAGGAAAGCCATTTTGTGTTCCCCTACAGGGATAATTATTGATGGAGGTTCTGATTACATTCAGGAAACAGAAACACACTCATAAACTTTTAGTTGGTAGCAGCAGAACACTCCCTTCCTCAGGTCAAAATACAAACTGGCTACGAGTTCCTTTTTGTAGCTCTTCCCAACTGTTGATACTTTGTACTGACAATACTAGTAAAGGCATCACAAAAAGTTCTTTCCACCATATATACTTAGATGCAAAACAGTTCAAAAACACTAAAATGTCAAACTAGTCAAAAAATAAATCCAAATAAAAAACGCAAAACCTAAATATGATTGTTAGCATTTTCTCATTATTGTGCACTATTTTCATAGGCTCCGGCTTCCATAAAAAGCATGTGCATTCAACTATACACAGCAAAAATAAAATCATTAATACCTTCTTAGTGCATTCCAATTTTACTTTTTTCCTGTCTTCCTCTGCTGAAGGAGCCAAAATGTGTATTTCCCCACACTACCACAGGAAACAAAACAAGGGAATTCCACCTAAATTGAAGGATGTCAAATTCCCAGGCATAGCCAAGCAGGATGTCAAAGGTCATACCCCGTATCTGGCCAGCCCAAAATACTATTAATATATTTATAGCTAGTATGAATAACCATAAATCCAAAAGCTTTAGCCTGATGAAAGAACAGGCATTAAAAATTAAGTTTTCTAAGCCTACATGGATATGCTGTCCTAGTAACATTCAGGTTCATTTGCACAATAAATATGACCAAACGAGTCATTATGCTCTAATCAACAGCCTTTCATGTGATGTGCCTTGTGCAGGTCTGCGGAAAAGTGGCTAACTTGTTTCAGGCCAGGTAACAAGACAGCAATGTGAGGGAGCAGGGATGTCCCCTGGAGAAGTGGGCTTTTGTGCAAACAGTCCATCACAAACCTTAAGGTTTAATAAAAGTCAATGTCATTTTAACTGAGTCTCAGCAAGCCACACAGAAACAAGCTTCATAGGACACACGACTAAGTGGAAAGGGGGTGTCTTCATTTCAAATCCCAGGAGTGTATTCACACAGTTAAGGATCACAGACAATTCTGTCTTGAAAAGAATCAATCTGATGCATTACCCTAGAATCTGAAGTGTTAAGTTCTCATTTTATTTCTCTGACTTCATTACTTCTTCCTCCCAATACCCTTTTTTAAATGAATTCTCTAAAACAAAAATGGGGGGGGTGGGGAGTGTAAATGAGGCTTAATTGGAGGCCCCCAAGTTGTCAATCATGACAGAATTGATGATGACTTCCGTGGATGAAAGTGTTTCCCCTGATGGGTGCAGCACACCAACATGGCACAAGTACACATATGTAACAAACCTGCACGTTATGCACATGTACCCTAGAACTTAAAGTATAATAATAAAAAAAAAAAAAAGAAAGTGTTTTCCTTGTCCCTTCTTGCCATAAACACAGGCGGAAGTCATGGTTAGTCTAAGAAACATAACCACCAACAGCTTGTCTTTGATTAAAACGTGTCCCTATTTTCATCACAAAGGAAATGATTAAGTAGGGTCCTCCTACATGTTCAGCATTTTATATGACCTAAGATCATCTACATCGTTAAATGAGATCGCAGAGCGTAATTATTTTTTTTCTTAGAAATATAATGTATAAGGCATACAATCAAATTAGGTAATAAATTCAGAAATTGATTGACTTCAAACATATACCCTCCAATTGTTTGTGAGGAAGCAGAATTCACAATAAATTATGGGCTCCATCTGTATTGATATATTCCCTTCATTTTATTCCACATCCCTATATTCTTCACCTCTAGTTCAAAATAAAGCAATCACACCAAAGAATGCAATGGCACCAACTTTAACATTCAAACTGTTACAGGAAAGTGGTCCCAATCCAGACTCCAAGTGACAGTTCTCGGATCTCACGCAAGGAAGAATTCTGGTCCCTAGAGTTAAGTGAAAGCAAGTTTATTAGGAAAGTAAAGTAATAAAAGAATGGCTACTCCATAGACAAAGCAGCCCCGAGGACTGCTGGTTGCCCATTTTTATGGCTATTTCTTGATTATACGCTAAATGAGGGATGGATTGTTCATGCCTCCCCTTTTTAGACCATATAGGGTAACTTCCTGACTTTGCCACAGCACTTGTAAACTGTCATGGGGCTTGTGGGAGTGTGGCAGTGAGGACAACCAGAGGTCACTCTCGTGGCCATCTTTGTTTTGGTGGGTTTTAGCCGGCTTCTTTATTGCAACCTGTTTTATCAGCAAGGTCTTTATGACCTGTATCTTGTGCTGACCAACTATCTCATCCGGTGAGTTAGAATGCCTTAACCGTCTGGGAATGCAGCCCAGTAGGTCTCAGTCTCATTTTACCCAGCTCCTATTCAAAATGGAGTTTCTCTGGTTCACATGCTTCTTGACAAAACTACTTTTTAAGAGGTTTGAATCTCAATTAAGCTGAACAGATAAAGAATGTTTATTTCTGAGTTAGGCACCACAGGAAGAACTGTAGGCTAAAAAGAGATCACAAAGAAGGGCAGTGACACCCTGAGGGTCTACTCCTCAAGCACAGGGACAGGCCGATTCCAAACCAAACACTCAAGAGCAGGCAGGTAATTCTTGAAGCCTGTGACAATCATGCTTTTTAAATTGTTATTTTAATAATCTGGATTCTGTTTAGCTTTGGTTGTTGTTGTTGTTTTTGAGATGGAGTCTCACTCTGTCACCCAGGCTGGAGTGCAGCAGCACAATCTCGGCTCACTGCAACCTCCGCCTCCTGTGTTCAAGGAACTGTCCTGCCTCAGCCTCCGAGTAGCTGGGACTACAGGCGCCCACCACCACGTCCAGTTAATTTTTGTATTTTTAGTAGACACTGGGTTTCGCCACGTTGGCCAGGCTGGTCTCAAACTCCTGACCTCAAGTGATCCGCTGACCTCGGCCTCCCAAAGTGCCGGGATTACAGGTGTGAGCCACTGCACCTTGCCTAGTTTTGTTTTTTTTTTTTTTTTTTTTTAGAAGATACATGGTCCCGGTGTGTTGCCCAGCCTGGCCTTGAACTCCTGGGCTCAAGGGATCCTCTGGCCTCAGCCTTGCAAATAGACAAGACTACAGGCGCACACTACTCTCTCTGCCTGGATGGATTCTGCTTTTTTTAATATAAAAAGTACATTCTAGGTATAGTTCAGAACATTGAAAGTATTCAAGAAATACAAAGCACCTTAAAGAAATATCCACAATTACTGGAATGTAATTCCCTAGGAGAACCACTACAGAGCACAGAGGTCACAGCAGGGAAAGTATCCACTCCAAAACCAGAAAGGAGGATGTCAGCAACATCAAAACAGGCCTAATTACAGGAATCTTTAACCCTGATAAATTTCCTTCCCATGAATTTTTTTTAATTATACCAAATACTTCGAGAGAAAAAAATAGTAAGAAAAACATTCTGATAACCTCTAAAATGTAGTCATCAACTGCTAAATGTTTAAAAAGTGTTTTATCATCAGAAAGCCTTCATATTAATACAAATGCATGACATATAAATATACATTTATTTATAATATAAATATAATTTATTGTAAGTAAATCCAGGTCCTACAAAATTCATTCTATCTCACAAATTTCACAAGTTCAGTAAACTGCTCCAGGCACACCGGTAACAGAAGAGACTGGGAGTATGGGAATCTTTCAAATTCAACGTATGTAAATGTCATAATGGGCCACTGAAGAGAAAATTAAATCCTAAAAGGATGAAGGGGAGAGACCAATTCAGTCATACAGATTACAGAACTCTCAGGGTAGGATGATCCACAGGAAGCTTTCCCATTCATCACATGTAAATTTCATGATGGCCTACATACCTACCCATCCAGAGAGAAAAGTTTCCAATGCAACCAGCTTGGTGCCAAGTACACAAACAACCCCAGTTGATATTTACAAGTTTTGCAAGTTCCCCTCTCCTTCCTCCTCCCTCCCCGTTTAGGAGGTAGCCCTGCAGAGAGAGAGTTCTGCTGCAAACAGAGGAGGTAATTGTAACTCAAGAGAGCCCACTTTCTCCTGTATTCAAATCACAGTACAGTATGATGGCAGGCTGAAAGCTACTGGTGTGACAAACTGGCGATTCTTTTTTTTTTTTTTTTTTTTTTTTTGAGATGGAGTCTCTCTCTGTCACTCAGGCTGGAGTGCAGTAGCGCAATCTTGGCTCACTGCCTCTGGCTCCTGAGGGCCCGCCAACATGCCTGGCTAATTTTTGTATTTTTAGTAAAGACAAGGTTTCACCATGTAACCCAGGCCGGTCTCGAGCTCCTGACCTCAGGTTATCCACCCGCCTAGGCCTCCCAAAGTACTGGGATTACAGGCGTGAGCCACCGTGCCAGCCCAAACTGATGATTCTGCAAATTAAACCTCACAGCTCATGAAGGCACATCATCTCTGATACAAAATTATGGTGACCGAACATACTTATCTTGATGTTACTTATGCAACCTTATGCTGAAGGTTAGAAGAGAAAAAAACTTTCTCATGTCAAAATAGAACAATAAAATCCACATTGTGACTATTACTACCTCAAGAATCTGCCAAAATAAGAGCTTCTAGCTAAACCATATGCAAACCATTTCCTTTGACCTTGCTTCCAAGCAACCAAAATGTCTCAAGTATTTGAAGTTTACTTGTATGGACCACTCCCAAATATTTATGTGGTTATTTTGTTTTCAAGCTTTGAAGGACACAATATTTACACAAGCCTGGGAATTAGGTGATTCAATTATAATTTATCTCTCCAAACTTAATTTGAATCTAAATGCTTTCCCCCCACCCCCCGCAAGACATAGTATTGCTCTGTTACCCAGGCTGGAATGCAGTGGCACAATCTCAGCTCACTGCAACCTCTGCCTCCTGGGTTCAAGCCATTCTCCTGCCTCAGCCTCCTGACTAGCTGGGATTACAGGCACGCACCACCACGCCTCACTAATTTTTGTGGTTTTAGTAGAAGCAGGGTTTCACCATGTTGCCAGGCTAGTCTCGAACTCCTGACCTCATGATCCACCTGCTCCACCTGCTTCAGCCTCCCAAAGTGCTGGGATTACAGGCATGAGCCACCATGCTGAACCTCTAAATGCATTTCTTTTCAGATACAGAAGGCAGCATGCCTTTTCACTCTCACCCTTGCCACTGCTGCAAAAATGAAGACCCTCTCATTCTGTGCTGGGAATTCCTCACTCAAAAAGGGGTTTTCCCTCAGTCACTCGCATGGCAGGCTTCTGAGCCTGGTACCCGCAGAGGAAATGCACTAATTTTTTAATTAAAAAAGGAAAACCAATATAAAAGGAGAGGGCTGAAACACTGAAGAGACAAAGCCCAGTGCCTCCAGACCTCAGCTAACTCTTCAGAATGCCAAACCACTGAAGAAATCTTTATCTTCCCACATAATCCAAACTGGTTGCCCTCTTCCTCCTTTCCTTATTAGGCCCAAATAAGAGAATTAATCATGCACATTGGCTTTTTACTGCAGTTACAAAATGCAACCACTGAGCTTCCCTCCCTTTCCTGATGCAGGTTCACTTAGCTACTTTAAGATTTGTAAGTACTTTGTAAGTACTCAGCAGTACTTGCAAAGGCAGTACTCTAACACCTTCAAGATGGGGAAACCATGGTTGTAAACAGAAACACGCATTTTTCCCTCAACTTGAATGCTTTATCATATCTCTAACATGGTAAGAGCAGAGATTCACAAAACCATGACCTATATTTTCCAGATTGTTAGAACAGCAATTGAGAAAAACTGTTTATCCAAGAAATACCTTTAATCAAACAAAAAAGAACAAAAGGATACAAGGGAAGGCCTCTCTTCCACCCTCTTTCTCATCACAGGTTCGCTTTAATCAGATAAGATGGGTAGGGGCTCCAGGGCTCTTAAGCTCATGGGGTATATCATTAGGACCAGCCCTGTACCTCAACTGCACAAAGAATGAATGACATTGTTATTAAGACAAACATCATCTAGGGAGAAAAATACATCAAGGCAGAAAAAAGATTTTCTTTTTAGGTCTTGAAGATCTGTATACAGATGCTAGAACCAAGTTACACTGAAAAAGTTGACAGCCTGGAAAGTTTTCGATGTGGTTGGCCGGAGATGTATAAAGGATACAGTGGGGCTTGTTGGAAGTAACAGCACTTCCCAGATGAGGGGTGCTGCAGTGTAGACCAGGGGCCACAACACTTTAGAGGCGGTACTGGCCTCTGAGAAGGCAGAGGTCTCTAAGAATTAAAGAACTCCTATGACTTAAGGTCAGCAGAGATAGGCTATCTTGAAAGAAATGATCTACCTCCCTTCCCTGAGGGAGATAAGACCCTACTACATTTCTTCCCTTCAAAATTAGAACCAAGATGAGAAAGGAGTTGAAGGATGAATATGTTTTACATAATATCTTTATTTACAGAAATTAAAAGACCAAAGATGAGCTGTAATTCTGAACTTCACTGGATCTACAAACATCAATAGTGGTCGGCAGGGCACGGGGGCTCATGCCAGTCATCCTAGCACTTCGGGAGGCTGAGGTGGGCGGATCACTTGAGGTCAGGAGTTTGAGACGAGTCTGGCCAACATGGTGAAACCCCGTCTCTACTAAAAATACAAAAATTAGCCAGGCCTGGTGGTCTCTACTATTACAGGTGTGCCTGTAATCCCAGCTACTTGCGAGGCTGAGGCAGGAGAATCGCTTGAACCTGGGAGGCAGAGGTTGCAGTGAGCCAAGATCAGGCCACTGCACTCCAGCCTGGGTGACAGAGTGAGACCCCACCTCAAAAAAAAAAAAAAAAAAAATTAGACTGGCCAATTCCATATTGTTTCCTGGTTGGTTTTGAATAGTTTTGCCTGGCATCATTAACAATCATACAAGCGTGAGATCCTGGTGCGCTTTGAAAGCTATTTTCTCCACGTGGAAGGTAACTTAGACATGTAATAAAACTTCATGGTAGTGGCCTTTCTCATTTACTTTTATTTAACTGTCCCCCCGACCCTCATCAGCAGTGTACCTTTTAAATAAAATATCTGTTTCTATAGGGATAAACATCTTAGTAAAATAATTTTCTACATTTCTTCTTTTTTTTTTTTAGGCAGAGTCTTGCTGTCACCCAGGCCCTGGCTGGAGTGTCGTGGCACAATCTCAGCTCACTACAGCCTCCACCTCACAGGTTTAAGGGACTCTTGTGCCTCAGCCTCCCAAATAGCAGGGACCACAGACATGCACCACCACCGACTAATTTTTTGTACTTTTAGAAAAGACAGGATTGCACCATATTGGCCAGGCCAACTCCTGGCTTCCAGTGATCCACCCACCAAAACCTCCCAAAGTGCTGGGATTACAGGTGTGAGCCACCATGCCCAGACAGCTCTCCTAAACACTTGTCATTTCTAAATGGCTGATGAGTGTTATTTAATCTGCATCTGTGCCTTCTGATATGCCACAATGCCGTTTTTACTGCATAAACCTTTTGGTTCAACATGAGCCAGTCAGACTCACTCCAAGTACACTTAACACTGAATATATTCGGTCCTACTGGACTGTATGGTGTCAATTTTGGGTTTGGCCTATCCAAATTTAACCTCCTCTGGATCTACTGAAATACCCCATTATAATCTTCATTCTTGCATTTCGGTTAGTGAGAAGATAAATATTACAATGAGAAAGCTATCAAGAATATCTAATATTTAGCTAACGCAATATTAGAACTGACATTTACATTTTGAAATATCNGTTCTTAGTAGAGACAGGGTTTCACCATGTTGGTCAGGCTGGACTTGAACTCCTGACCTTGTGATCCGCCCATCTCGGCCTCCCAAAGTGCGTGCTGGGATGACAGGCGTGAGCCACCGCGCCTGGCCGGCTCTCTGGTTTAATAAAAATTGTGGAAAGAATCTTACCGAGATTCTTCATAAATGTTAATAGGGATTTTTATCAGTTTTAGTTGTAGTTTCCAATTTCTAAAAATGTTTAGGTAATTTTTTACACCTTTCAGAACCTAGCTCATGAGTGTTGAATCAATGCTTTCTCATGTCAATTCTTTGTATAGGCATTCTTTTCAGATCTATTAAACAAAAACCCTTCACAACAACAAAAACAAAAACAAAAAATACACGTTTCTTTTACTTGGAGCACTAGCTAATAGGAGGAAAAGATTCAGGTAAGGTAATTTACCTTCCCATATGAACTTAAAGTTTAATGTGTCACTCTCCATCTAGGGCAACTGTATTTTGAAAGAGAGAGACGCTAAGTTAACACAGGTGAATCAGTCTTTAATGGTGATGAAGTTTTTTTTTGTTGTTTTTTTGAAACAGAGTCTTGCTCTGCCGCCCAGGCTGGAGTGCTGTGGCCGGATCTCAGCTCACTGCAAGCTCCGCCTCCCGGGTTTACGCCATTCTCCTGCCTCAGCCTCCCGAGTAGCTGGGACTACAGGCGCCCGCCACCTCGCCCGGCTAGTTTTTGTATTTTTAGTAGAGACGGGGTTTCACCATGTTAGCCAGGATGGTCTCGATCTCCTGACCTCGTGATCCGCCCGTCTCGGCCTCCCAAAGTGCTGGGATTACAGGCTTGAGCCACCGCGCCCGGCCTTGAAATATCTTTTCAAGCCAATATAACCTTCTCTCACAATTGCCTTAAATATATTTTGAAATTGCTAACTTCAATTCAGAATTTCTCATTTTTCAAAAAAGCAAGACTTACATTTAACAGTAATCTTTATTTGAATCACTCTGCTACCAGGACACTGGGCCTCACTGAAGTTAATTTTAAAGAAAAGATCAAGCAAAAAGCTAAATACATTATAAATGCCAACTATTCACATTAAGTCAATTACATAATCTGTTCTACGTATTGCCAAATTCCGTATGTCAGTTTCAAAATCAACTGCAGTACACTGGTTTTAAACTGCATTCCACAGGACTCCATATTTACACAAGTGTGTTCCCAAGAAGTTGCATTTTAAAATTTTTTAATGTAATCATATTTTCATAATTTCTTATTTGGCAAAAACAAAGATATCATTTGATAAATTTGGTCTGTAACACAGCGTTCTTTTCATAGTATGTCCTTCCTACCCTATACTTCTCAAACTTTGTGTGTATTTCGTATGCCTATCACTCGAGAAATTTTTTTTTTTTTTTGGAGACGGAGTCTGGTTCTGTCGCCCAGGGTAGAGTGCAGTGGCGCCATCTCGGCTCACTGCAAGCTCCGCCTCCTGGGTTCACGCCATTCTCCTGCCTGGGTCTACGCCATTCTCCTGCCTGGGTCTCTCCAGTAGCTGGGACTACAGGCGCCCGCCACCACACCCGGCTAATTTTTTTTGTATTTTTAGTACTGACAGGGTTTTACTGTGTTAGCCAGGATAGTCTCGATCTCCCGACCTCGCACTCAGAGAAATTGATACTTCCCGAATTTTCAGGCCTTTATGAATACCAGTCCACCATCCCAAAAATGTATCTTGAAAATAAGATGAACTAATGGACAGAAAGATGTGCATTTACACAGATATATGATCAAGCAAGCATAATGAAATGTTATTAGTAGAAAAGTAGCAGAAATTCTTCCAACTTTGCTGAATGCTTGAAAATTTTCATAGCAAAATCATAAGGGAACAATCTCCCATCTCCCCGCTTTTTTTTTTTTTTTTTGGAGATGGGAGTCTCACCCTGTTGCCCAGACTGGACTACAGTGGTAGGATCTCGGCTAACCACAACCTCAGCGCTCCCCAGACCCCTGCCCCAAGTTCAAGCAATTCTCCTGCCTCAGCCTCCCAAGTAGCTGGGACTACAGATGCACGCCACCACACTCACTTAATTTTTTCTATTTTTAGCAGAGATGGGGTTTTGCCATGTTGGCCAGGCTGATTTCTAACTCCTGACCTCAAATGATCTGCCCACCTTGGCCTCTCAAAGTGCTAGGATTATAGGCGTGACCCCCATACCCGGCCCAATCTCCCATTTTCAATGCCTGCTTCAATGGCCAATACAGAACTTCATTTTTCTCTAAGACACTTAACTCTTCCCACTGCATATCATAGTTATTCACACGTTGCATCTAGTCTTCCTACTGGATCTATGTTTTGAGTCATTGCTACCACTCAAAAGTACCCAGCACATCTTGTACACAGTAATCATTCAACAAATAAAAGGAAAAAAAATACTTTGACAATCTGTTGAAAATAAAATAACTGCCGGGCGCGGTGGCTCAAGCCTGTAATCCCAGCACTTTGGGAGGCTGAGACGGGCGGATCACGAGGTCAGGAGATCGAGACCATCCTGGCTAACACGGTGAAACCCCGTCTCTACTAAAAATACAAAAAACTAGCCGGGCGAGGTGGCGGGCGCCTGTAGTCCCAGCTACTCCGGAGGCTGAGGCAGGAGAATGGCGTAAACCCGGGAGGCGGAGCTTGCAGTGAGCTGAGATCTGGCCACT
>NW_016814423.1:2822780-2830832 GCF_001698545.2 Rhinopithecus bieti | reverse complement strand
GGGAGAAAGAGCCAGACTCCGTCTCAAAAAAAAAAAAAAAAAAGAAAGAAAGAAAAAAATAAAATAAAATAACTGTTCTTTAGTTATATTACTTCTTAAATTATTCTCACATGATACAGACTGATATTCTCAACACACAGGAAGCTAAAATATAAAAGACCCATGTTTCAAGAAAGAATTTTTTTCCTAACGACATATTTACAATGTAACTGAGAAGCTAAGACATACAGACATTAAATTATATATAATACACAGCAGCATGAATTAAAAGATTACCAAATATTCACTCAGAGGACAAAAATTCCTCTGGGTAGGAGCCAAGATTGGAAGTTGGTGAACTGACTTGAGCCTTGCAGACTGAGCAAGATCTGCAGAATTTTGGGGCACAAGATGATCTAAGCTCTGGAGAGTCTAGGCCTGAAATACTAAAAGCTAAACTAGGAGAATGGTTAGGGGGTGGGAACGGAAAGTCTCAACAGACCCTGAGAAAGAAGAGTTAACAGACTTGGGAACACTAAACACCAGTAGAGTGCTCAGGAGGACATCAAGGTTTGAAAACTAGGGAGAGCTAACTAGACGATTAACCCAACTGGGGACCTTGAAATGAGCCATCTGAGGGCAGGGGGAAATACAGTATGTTAGGTTTCAGACATACTGGATTTGAGATAAAAGTGGGACATCCAGAGCCTTTAGGTAACTAGATAGACAAGGCAACAGAGAGTAAGTTATCTAAGAAAATAACAGAGAAAAAGTTCACACCTAGTCCTGAGGTACACTTATGAATGAGGATAGGAGAAGGGAAAATAAGTGAACCCACTGGAGAAGCCAAATGGCAGGAGGACCACTGTAATGGAATCCAAGATAAGAAATGATTTCTGAAAGCAAAGTTAAGAAAAGGAAGACTTGGCCGGGCACGGTGGCTCACGCCTGTAATCCCAGCACTTTGGGAGGCCAAGACGGGTGGATCACGAGGTCAGGTGAGCGAGACCATCCTGGCTAACATGGTGAAACCCCATCTCTACTAAAATACAAAAAAAATTAGCCGGGCGTGGTGGCGGGCACCTGTAGACCCAGCTACTTGGGAGGCTGAAGCAGAAGAATAGCATGAACCCAGGAGGTGGAGCTTGCAGTGAGCCGAGATTACGCTACTGCACTCCAGCCTGGGCAACTGAGCAAGACTCCATCTCAAAAACAAGAAAAGAAAAAAAGAAAAAGAAAAGAAAGACAGGCTGGGCATAGTGGCTCACACCTGTAATCCCAGCACTTTAGGCAAGCAGATCACGAGGTTAGGAGTTCGAGACCAGCCTGATCAACATGGTGAAATGCTGTCTCTACTAAAAATACAAAAATTATCTGGGTGTGGTGGCGCTAATCCCAGATACTCGGGAGGCTGAGGCAGGAGAATCACTTGAACCCAGGAGGCGGAGGTTGCAGTGGGCCCAGATCACGCCACTGCACTCTAGGCCTGGACGACAGAGCGAGACTCCGTCTCAAAAAAAAAAAAAGAAGAAGAAAAGGAAGACTTAGACACACATGCCCCAACTCCCAAAGACTGCAGCTTCAGGGATCACCAGAACAAAACCAGAATTGGGGCTACATAGGCTAATTCCCTAAACAGCTCTCCCTTGATTTTTTTTTTCCTGTAATCAATATGGCTTGAAATAAAGGACACATTTTGAATTTATGCCCTTTTTAAAGTAGCAAGTAAAGGTAAAATTCACTAAATTATATGATAAGGAGCTGCAGATTTACCTTTTCAGTTGTATTCGGCTTAATATCAAAACTAACTTGCTTTTTTGTTTTCCTTTTAGCTTTTATCAAAACTATACAAAATGGATGAAAGAAAAAAAAAAGTAGCCCAAATTCCTGCCAAGTGGCAAGAAAAAGTCAACCCAAGATTCAACTATTGGCAGTACTTAACCTACAAGTTGATAAACCACAGGGAGAAGACTGAGTGGAGTAAACTGGGATGTTAATAAAGCAAGTTTTTTAAAAGGCTGAACCATATAAAATAGTCAACGTACAAAATGTATTTTCATGTTTCATATGTTCCTTACAAGACTACAAATAACAAGCAGTAATACCTACAAAGAATTTCTGTGCCACTGACTTGATTTTTGTTCATCCTCATCAGCAACTGGCAAAGAGGAAGATGTCTTCCACACTTTACACTTTAAGTATTTGTACACAGCATATCCCTTAGGCACCAAAATACCTACTTTTTTTCGAGTACATGTGGTCTTCTGTTTCATAGCTGAGGAACACCACCAAAGGCAACAGAATTCTGTATGCACCAAGAAAAGGTGGTTGGTTGTATGACCCCAGGGAGATCCTGGGGGGTTGGGCAAGTCTCTGCAAGTTGTTGCTACAAAGGCAAAGGCAAATCTTGAACTGCAGGGAAGCAGACCAACTCCCACACAATTGAAAATTCTGCCTTCCCCAATCACTATGTGGTATTTACACTGCCTTTCCAAGAGGATCCCCAGAAAGTCCCAAAGGTACAGCACATATAGGACAAAAGAATGGCTCGGTAAATTCCCATGATGCCAGGGAACTGGGTAGTTTCCAAGGGCAGAGTGTTCCAGAAAAATGCAAATCATTCATGCTTCCCCAAATAAATTCCAGCCAAATACAGCTCCTATCTTAGAAAGTCTAATACAAAATTGCAGTTTAGATGCTTGGATGAAGGGGCTAGAAGCACAAAGACAGGCAACATGTTCACAGTCTACAAGGGATTCTAACTTGCCACTGAATATTCTTCCCCCTCATCCCCATTTCATATCACCTCTGAGAAGATTCCCTGTGTGTGCAGAGCATGAAATCTATGTGTCTGCTGCCAATGTGACACCTTTTCAGCAATTTTGGGGTCTTGAAGACCTTTACCTTTTTTTAAGTTTACATAAGAATTAAAATGCCTTGCCGGGCGCGGTGGCTCAAGCCTGTAATCCCAGCACTTTGGGAGGCCGAGACGGGCGGATCACGAGGTCAGGAGATCGAGACCATCCTGGCTAACACGGTGAAACCCCGTCTCTACTAAAAATACAAAAACTAGCCGGGCGAGGTGGCGGGTGCCTGTAGTCCCAGCTACTCAGGAGGCTGAGGCAGGAGAATGGCGTAAATCCGGGAGGCAGAGCTTGCAGTGAGCTTAGATCCGGCCACTGCACTCCAGCCTGGGCGACAGAGCGAGACTCCGCCTCAAAAAAAAAAAAAAAAAAAAAAAAAATAAAAAAAAAAAAAATCCTATTTTTCACAATTCAGAGGTTGGCAATTCAAAAAAAAAAAAAAAAAAAAAAAAAAAAAAAACTAGGCCATAAGCAGTGGTTCGTGCCTGTAATCCCAACTACTCAGGAGGCTGAAGTGGGAAGATCACTTGAGCCAGGGGCAGGCAGAGGTTGCAGTGAGCTGAGATCAAGCCACTGTATTCCAGCCTGAGCAAAAGAGTGAGACCCTGTCTCAGAAAAACAACAACAACAACAACAACAACAAAAACTTAGTATCATTCAAAAAGAGGCCACTCTTCTTGCCATCCCCTCAATCACGGACTTGCCACAAAACCATGGTAAAAAGTAAAGTTCTTGGGAGTATGAAACAAAGTATTCCAATTTGGCATCTATTCTGGAATTTCTGAACAAAATCTTTCAGCTGTCAGACGTCTTCAGGTAACTTTCAGCCTTTAAGATGATGCTACATTTAGCTGCATAGTCCCCCCATCCATTTTAAATTATTTCCTCATTCTTGCTTCCCCAAGTATATACACAGGATTATCAAGGCTTCCTTTAAGGTAATTTCAGTGACAATCCAGAAGTAGGAAAGATGCCTCAGATCCTCTAACCACTCAGTCTCACCAGGATTGTCTAAGTCAAATGTGACCATGCAACAGAAAAACAGCCATCCTTCTAACAGGATCTCTGTGGCTGGTTCAATTACTCACCTACAGATTATACCCAAATTACAGAATAAATATTTATTTCAAAATATAAGCAAATCCACTGTCAGTTCATAGGCCAAATAAGAAACATCATTCCCAATTAAGTATTTATCTTAAGAATAAAAAGCTTTGGGGCCAGGCACGGTGGCTCACGCCTGTAATCCCAGCACCTCAGGAGGACAAAGCGGGCAGATCACAAGGCCAGGAGTTTGAGGCCAGCCAAGCCAATATGATGAAACCCCCCCCTCTACTAAAAACACAAAAATTATCCAGGCGTGGTGGCGCATGCCAGCAGTCCCAGCTATTCGGAAGGCTGAGGCAGAAGAAGTGCTTGAACCTGGGATCGGAGGTTTCAGTGAGCCGAGATTGCGCCACTGCACTCCAGCCTGGGCGACAGAGCGAGACTCCATCTCAAAAAAATAAATAAATAAAATAAATATTTATCTTTAAATAGAATCAAAGAGGATACCTCTAATAAAACAATCTAAAAATTTATGTAACAAGAGTTAAGTGGTATAGTCATTCTTTTAATCTAAACTGTTCTAAATAATATCAAAACAGAAGAGTCAACTCAAAACTGCCATTTATTTAAAAAAATTGGAGTTCACAACACCACTTCCCAAGCTTTAGAAGGCTTTCTATGTGAGAAAACAGGTCATGGAAATGAATGAAGTTTCACTATTTATAAATACTGCACTAGATTTAGAAGATCCCGGGTTTTCCAAAAGTCTTAGGTTCCACTTTGTGTATGACCTTATACCAATTCTAGGCAGTATTAAAACAAGTGTAGGACATTTAACATACCATCCCCACAAACACGAAATGCATATCCTTCAAATATAACCGGCACTTAACTATCTAAAGAATGACATTAAAAGTTTTTGAATTCACTAACAGTTTTCCAACTGGTTTGTCCTATGCAAACGACTCAAACTTTCAGGCAGGCCCCAGGAAGCAGCACACAAGAAACTATTTAATTAAAGATTCAGCCTAATTCCCAGTAGTAAATCACAGGAAATATTTTGTTCCAAACCAACATCTCCTCAGTCCTAAAACAGTTAAGTTTTGGTTGATTTGCATTTAAAACTGGATTTAAGTAAAAAGTCATAGTAAAATTTATCTTTTATGACTCTTAGAACAGGAGTCTTTCAGATCTGAGAGTGAAACTTGGTTTTAACAAGTAACTCATTTTTATGAAACTCTCACCAGAAGACTAGTTATGAGTTAGAACAGCTCAGGTTGTTTCTTTTCTTCTTAAAATACCCTTTTACTCAAACTGAAAATGCACTTGCTGTAATCCGACTTAAACCAACTGACATTACACCTGAAACATTTACTCATTTGAGAAAAGCAGCCTACTCCAAAGCAAAGCCCCATTAGGCTCCCACTGGGAGCTGCCCAAGGGCCTCCAATTCCAGCCAGATAACAGGTCTCCTAGCTCTGGCAAAGAAATTTAAAAACAAACAAACAAACAAAACTAAATTATTCTTGCATTTTTCAAAGAATCGGAACAAGAACCTGATAAAATGGTTGTAAAGATGATTTAACATCAGAATCTATTTTTTAAAACCTAAATCTTAAAAAGTGTAAGTCACATTCCTAGTTTGAGATTAACACTCTGACAATGCCATTTGAGACGCAAAACTAAAAATATCCCAAAACACTGCCTTTATCTTTAAAGAAAGGCACTCCAGCAAGTTGAAGTAGGTTGTATCCATTTCCAAGGACTAAAGAATGGTGTAAGTACACACTGTGCTTTGAAGGCAAAAAAAGGGGGGGAATTTTTTTTTCAAATGTCTAATACTCTGTAACAGTTGAAATGGAATTGATAGATGAGCAAGTATTTAAATTCAAATGTTAACTAAAACAAGATTTGGCAGACAATTTCGATTTTGTGACTTAATAGAATATATGCCAAGCTTAAAGGTAAGAAGGCACTTTACCTTTTTGAAACACTTGGTAAAATTGCATGCAATGCCTCGTAATAAAGCGATAAGAGATACCTTTACTCTAAAACACACTTTGGAAAAAATAAAATGAATCTTGAACTCCTTTCCTTCTCCAGGAACTTCAATATGGTGTGAGTAACTTAAACTTTTTGACACGCATTAACCACAGGGATGACACTGTATGTAAAATAACCTTGGTGTTAACAACTGCGCAGCAAAGACCAATCTTTATTATGCTGTAGAGTCAATATGAGAGGCGAGGAAAGGTTTAGAAAGATGTTTAGCTCGGCCGGGCGCAGGGGCTCACGCCTGTAATCCCAGCACTTTGGGAGGCCGAGGCGGGCGAAATCACGAGGTCAGGAGATCCAGAACATCCTGGCCAACATGGTGAAACTCCTCTCTACTAAAAACACCAAAATTAGCTGGGCGTGGTGGCTCTTGCCTGTAATCCCAGCTAACCGGGAGGCTGAGGCAGGAGAAACGCTTGAACCAGAGAGTCGGAAGTTGCAGTGAGCCGAGATCGCGCCACGGTACTCCAGCGTGGCGACAGAACAAGACTCCGTCTCGGAGGGAGAATGAAAAAAAAAAAAGGTGTTTAGCTCAACTAGACAGCCTTTACAGCAATTCCGCCACCGGTGACAGTGAGAAACTGTCAGCTCCGGGAGGCCGCGCGGCGACTGGACCCCGCCCCCGGGAAGCCTCCCCGGGGCCGAGGCCACCCCCCCGCCCCGGGTCTTCTCCTCGGAGTCGGGAAATGCCTGCCCCCACGCTAAGTCTCTACTGGCCACTCTCTAAACGGCAAAAATGACAAAATCCTCCTTTGAGGCATCGCTCCCTCGACGCCCATCACCACTCCGACTCCCTCAAAACATTGGTCGCAAAGCCCCCCGCCTGGTCCCTCATCTGGACCTCCATTCTCAAGAACA
The DNA here is from genome assembly GCF_001698545.2 of Rhinopithecus bieti. NCBI lineage: Eukaryota > Metazoa > Chordata > Mammalia > Primates > Cercopithecidae > Rhinopithecus > Rhinopithecus bieti. The sequence continues at coordinate 2,824,029 of NW_016814423.1, read as the reverse complement.
GGGTGGCAAGGCAGGAAAAGACGCACACTTCCCAGCTCCCGGCCCCCCAGGGCAGCCTCTGTGTTTCTCAATAAAGCCTCCTACCAGGGGCAAGACCAAGTTCGGGCGCTTCCCCTCGTGGAGAAACGCTGGCCTCACGGCTCCCGGCCCGGACGCGCTGGCCCTTTAAAGGCGCGGGCTTCCTGGGCCCGGGGCCCCTCCCACGCCATCGCCACCGCCCGCGCCCGCCCCCGCCGAGGGTCACACTTGAACTTTAGCTCGCCCAGCGCAGCCAGGCGCCGGCGCTCCGCAGGCGGTGGCCGCCCCTTCGCACGTGTCGGAGGCACCACCTCGGGCTCGGGACGCCCGGCCCCCGGCACTCGAGGCCACTCCAGAGAAAACCAAAACAAAGCAAAATGCGCACCGCCTCCAGAAACTGCCTGGCTGGCCCTGCACCGTCCACGGCCGGTCGCGCTCTGCCTGTCCCCTCCACCTGCAACCCGCTCCCGGGACAGGGAGATTCCGGGGCCCCTCGCCGCGCCCTCCCCCGCCGCGCCAGGCGGAAACAGCTCCGCAGCGCGGCCGGAGAGGACCCGCCCTCCCCCCGCGGAGGTCCGGGAGGGAAGGGGCAGTCGAAGCAGTCAGCGCGGGCCGGGGGAGTGCCCCTCCCAGCGAACCCGTTTCTCCTTTCACTGGCAAACTTTTCGGCCGCTCTGACATCCACTTATTGGCGCACTTTCTTTACTTAGTTCCTCGACGAGCCCCTTTTCGCGTCCCACGCGAACTCTTGACTGGCGCGCGCGCACACCTACTGCCGTCCCCGACCGGACCTGGGCGAGGTCACCGCGACCACCGCTTCTCGCCCGCCCTCCTGGGAACGCGCTGCCCTCCTGTCCCGCACCTTCAGGCCGAGCAAACCTGCACAGCTGCGCCCTCGCCTGACCCACCTCGCCCCCAAGGTCCGGCCGCGCGCCGAGACCGCTCACCTTCCAGCCCGCCGAGCTGTTGCTGTCACCCTTATCCTTGAAGTAGGGCACGCTCTTGACCATCCACTCGTAGATCTGCGACAGCGTCAGCCGCTTCTCCGCCGAGCTCTCGATGGCCTTGGTGATGAGGTCAGCGTAGGACAGGTTGCCCCACGCGTTGCGGCGGGACGAGCTGCTCTTGCGCGGCTGCCCCGCGAGAGGCACGGCGGCGGCGGGGGGCACTGGCGGGTGCTGCGACAGCGGCCCCGGCGGCGGGGGCTGTGGCGGCGCTGGGTGCAGGCAGC
>NW_016814423.1:2805282-2821988 GCF_001698545.2 Rhinopithecus bieti | reverse complement strand
CTTTTTTTTTTTTTTTTGGATCGCTATTATTTTCTGGTAATTCTCGAGTGTTTGTGTGATTCTCTCGCCTTCTCAGTGTTTTGATTGCTAGGAAGCAAAGCAGCGTGGAGGCGGTGGCGACACTTTGTTTACTACGGAGGAGCAGAGCCGAGTACTCTGGAAGCCCGGGTGGGAGGAGGCGCTCGCTGAGCCCTGACCTCTGCTGGGGGCCCAGCCCGGCGGGCGGGCAGGGCAGGGGGCCGGGGACCGGGGGCGCGGACTGGGTGGGTGGAGGCGGCCGCGCGGAATTCTACTCAATCGTTCCCTCCTGGCTCCACCCACGATGTCTTTGCTGAACGACGTGGGGAATCGGTGGGTTTTGTTTTGGTTTAATGTTTTCTTTCGCTGCGATCTGTCAAGTCCTCCGGCCCCCTTACGGGTGGCACACGACCCCCGCCCCTGGCGCCGCGGCTCCTGCAGTCGAGTCTGAGCCGAGGGACCCTTCTCCGCGTCCCGTGCCCACCTGTCCGCACACCCAGGCTCAGCCTGTGCCATTCGGTCTAGCCAGAGGCGCGTCACCCAGCCGGGCAGTCCCCAACCGGATTCACTGTATTCTTGACCTTTTTTAAAAGGCTAGAAATGAGGAACAGGGGCCCCGGCGCGAGGAGGAGATTCTCCCGCCTCCCCGCACACACGGATCCAAAGGCACCCGCGACCGCATGCCCTCCGTGGGAACCTCTTCCCCTGGGCGGGAATCTCCCGCTCCGTCCACTGAATCCAGGGCCGGCAGCGAAGGGCTCAGGAGCGCAGTTAGAGAGAACCAGGTCACTTTATTACTTACCCCTAATTAAATTTAACTGTTTGTTATTTCTTTTTTATTTACAACGGAAGTGATCGGGTGTTAAGTTAAAACGCAAGGGCGGGGGATAGGACCAAAGCCTTGGGGCGCAGCCTGCCCCATCCCCAAGTTCCTTGAGGCTACTTGCTGTGTGCGTCAATCAACCCCCCACCCACACCCCACCTTTCCTCGTCTGGGCTGCAGGTCCAGGACATCCTGTCGAGGATCAGTGGGGCCAAAGGTAGGAAGATAATGGCCCTTGTGTCTCAAGCAGAAGAAACAGTTTTCCAGTTTTGTTTTGTTATGCTTTTGCTTTTTTAGGAAGAATATGGAAGGCATTTCCTTTTAGAAAGATGGGACCACTTAGGATGGAAGATGGACAATAGTGTTTTAAATATCTTGTCCAAAAGGACAGCTTCTTATTCCCCTTTCTTTCTTACAAGTAATTCTGCAATGGAAAAAATGGCATCTAGAGAAAATTAGTCTGTTGGACAAGAGGTTGTTGAAAAAATAGAAAAGAGGGGAAAAAGGGGAAAATGAGGCCTCTTACAAAAGTTAAAAAGATTTAGAGAGAGATGTGTTTCTTAATTTATATTCTCACTATCGTCTCTGTAGTCGGGGCTCCTGTTTCTTCCTAATCCATTTATCACAATAGCTTCTTGCTGATACTGGGGATGGGTGGGGTGGGGAGCGTGAGCCGGATGGATTGGGAACGGGCGGAGGCTGGTTCCCACCCTCGTCTTGTGGTCTCTTCACGTTTACTAGCAAATTTGGACAATCTGGGCCTCCTCTGCCAGCCGCTAGGGGACCTCAGTAACCCAGATGATGAGCTCAAAGGCAGGCCCCAAAGTACAGCTGTTGCTTCCCCCATCCTTTCCAATTACACTCTGCAGAAGCAGCCCCTGATCCAGACAGCCGCACCCTAAAAATAGGCGGTGCCCTAGTGGATAATTCTTGGCAAAGGAAGCCAGCTTCAAATTTGGCCTTGCCTTCATTTCTATTCCGGTTTTTCAGGGCGTCAATCAGAGAAGAATATTTATTTGGTTAAAGGAGTCTTCCTACAGACTTTCCCCAAATCTTTGAAATCTTTGAGGCTCTCCTGCCCAATTATTTCTTCAAATGTGATGTGATAGTTTACTTTTATTTGGTCTTTCTTTTAAAAAAAATTGGCGAGGCAGGCACAGAGAACCTATAATACCAATGTCCCTGACACATAGGTCCAAAAGATTAAAAATATATATTGAAGGGTTTTTACAGCTAACCACCACACTGTTGTATCTAAATATCAATTTACTGAACCCCAGGATGTTGCTGAATATTTCACTTGTTTCCAGTCTTTAGCTATCACAGACTATTCTGTAAGAAATAACCTTGCATAACTTCATTTCATAGCTGTAAAAGTATATATACAGGAGGAATTTCCAGAAATGAGAGTCACTGAGTCAGCAAGTATACCCATTCGTAATTTTGAAAGGCTCAGCCAAATTGCCCTCCACAAGGGTTATATCAAGCTAAACGTTCTTTTCCATTAGACCCACAGAATGTTAAACTTGAAAATAAATTTGGAGATCATGTTGGTGACCCCCTTTAACTTAGAAAAAGAGAGGTGCAGAGAGGCTGACTTGCCCCAGCTCCCATAATAAAAGTGGTGATGCCAGGGCTATAGTTCTAATTTCTTGCTTTCCCATCAGTAACCTTCTCAAGACACAGATGGAAAATTATAAATATCCTGTAATCCCACTATAGCAATAACCATTATAACTTTGTGGTGTATTTCCTTCCAGTCAACGCACAGATCTTAGTAATCATAGTTAGACGAACTCCACTGAACCAAATCAAGGTTTGAATTAAAAGACCAAAAAGACCGGGTGCAGTGGCTCGTGCCTGTAATCCCAACACCTTGGGAGGCCAAGGCAGGCAGATCACCTGAGTTCAAGAGTTCCAGAACAGCCTGGCCAATATGGTGAAACCCCATCTCTACTAAAAACACAAAAAGTAGCTGGGCATGGTAGCGGGTGCCTGTAATCCCAGCTACTCAGGAGGCTGAGGCAGGAGAATCCCTTGTACCCCGGAGGCAGAGGTTTCATTGAGCCAAGATCACACCACTGCTCCAGCCTAGGCGACAGAGTGAGACTCTATCTCAAAAAAATAAAAATAAATAAAAAATAAAAGATCAAGAAAACAGACATAAAACAATGATAGTGATAATAAGATTGAAAGAAGAGATTACAAAAGAAGTTTTGTTTTGTTTTGTTTTTTAAGTCAAAATGTAAACGTTGCCGTCTCTGAAGGGTGACAAAGTATTTAGGTCATCCCTGGTTCTGCTTAAGAGAAAAAGTTCTTTTCTCCTTCCTTGTTTTTTGTGGTTGCAGCTTGCTTTGAAGGCATTTTCTACTGATTATCACTTAGCTGCTGCATCTGTCTGAACTGGGAAGAAAATAGGGAAGAAAAATGTCTCATGTCAGGTAAGGACAATTAAAATGAAAAAGGAAATTTATCCTTACAAAGCCCATCTCACAAAACTGTGTGATGTTCTTTTCTGGGCCTGGTTTTCAGGGTAACTATTGCCTCGTCCTTAACAGGAAGACTGAGGGATGGTTCCCTTTGATCAATTCCCAGGCAGAAATTTCTACATTTACCCCTCAGTAACACATGATGGATGTCTGGTTTAAATTTTTATTTGTCGAATAGATAATTTAAGTTCCATTTAATGATTAAGTGAAACACTTAGATGCTGATTTTTCAGTCAGGGCACTTCACTTCGTATTTCACATTCCCTTTCCCCAACAACTGTCCGTTTCCAAACCTTTGTCTGAATTATTAGGAGGTACTGCTATCAACCTGAAACAGCCTTTCTTCACTTAGCCTATAGAAAGTAATAATCTGAAAAATATATATATATATATATATAGCCTCGGGTCTTTAAACCAGTGTCCTGAAAGCTGTCATATCAACTGGTAGCTGTAGTAAGATTAGAAGTAACCATTCGTTTCTCTTAAGGGATAATTTCCTTTGGGTTTTGCCACTAATTCCACAAATATCTACAGAGCACCTCCTACATATATGCCAGGTGCTGTGCATCTTAGAGTCCATTGTTTTGATGGAAAATTCCTTGAGTTTCAAAATGGTTTATTTTCCCTGATACGATATTTGCTATCAGAGTTAAGAACACTGTTCTTTTCAAATCAGCAACGCAGAGTGACAATATTTATTTGGAGGAATTACAAAAAAAAGTTTTTGATAGATAAAAGAAATGTAAGGCTGGAAAAATTGAAACATAGTTACCATTTTGGAGGAAAATAATGAGATGAGGTGGAAAAGATTTAAAAATGCACCGTCCACAGGTACTGGGAGTATGAGTTCTGACCACTAAGCCTCAGGGTTGGGATGATCTTATTACAAACAAACAAAAGACGAGACTACTTCTGGTTATCTGTCTACTAACATGTAACAGAAGGGAAGCAGTGAACCACTTCTTTTGTCAATTCTGTTGTGAAGGGCCAGTGTTTGTCAACTTCAATAAACTATTCCTTCACTTTATGTATTAGTGAGAGACTACTTGTGGGTCTCTGTAGGAATGCTAACACATATTTGTAGATAACCTAAATGACCAACTATACAGAATGGTTAAATAAATAATGGCATGTCTATAAGGTGGAATTTCACACAGCCATTTAGAATAAAATCTTTGGGCCGGGCAGGGTGGCCCACACCTGTAATCCCAGCACTTTGGGAGGCTAAGGCGGGCGGATCACTTGAAGTTAGGAGTTCCAGACCAGCCTGGCCAACATGGGGAAACCCTGAAACCGTCTCTACTCAAAATACAAAAATTAGCCAGGTGTAGTGGTGCAAGCCTGTAGTCCCAGCTACTAATGAGGCTGAGGTGAGAGGATCACTGGAACCCAGGAGACAGAGGTTGCAGTGAGCTGATATCATGCCACTGCACTCCAGCCTGGGCGACAATAAAATTAAATAGCTTTCCCAAGCCGCAAAGGCGATACACATTAGAATTAAAATTCTTTCTAATTTTGAGAACTCATAGAATTGCCATAACATTAATGATGGTACATGAAATTCCAAATTCTCTGAATGTCACAAATCTGAATCTTACATTCATGTTTGAAATACAATGTGTTTTCACTATTTTATTTCTGTTTCTTGTCATATTAAAGCTCTTAACACACTTCCAAAAAAGGGGGGACATATGTATTGAATAAGAAAATGCTGCCATGTCGAACACAGATGGCAGAACGTTTCTGGCAGAAAGGAGGTTTAACAAGGCATTTAACTTATTTACTTGGAAAACTAATATGCATGAATGTTCAAGTAAAGCAGTAAGAAATTAATTGCTGTTTTACAATAATCAGTTTTTCCAATCTAATCGCCCTATTTCCATACCATGATAGCAGAGAAAGGGAGTCAACTGTGATTGTAAATAAACTACTGACTAAGAGAATCCAGGATAGGAATGAAGGAAGAAACTGTTAGCATTTTATAGTAACTAACCAAGTTGCTTGTCATTCGTTGATAAAAATCAAAAACAAGAGGTAATAACTATGTAGTCAGAGTACACGTGTTTTCCATATGGTACCTACAGTCACTGACTGTCGGCTAGGGTATAAAAACAGGAGGCAAGAGTTTATCACATTTCAGATTTGGCTGACTCACAGGGCCCACCCATATGCAAAGTCTACTCTGGCAGAGAGTCAACATAGATGAATAGTGAGTATTTCCCTGGGATATCAGGTTTCTACTTTGTGGTGAATACAGCCTTTAAAACACACTGAAATATTCTATATTCTAAGGTTTAACATTTAAAAATGGAATTCCTAATTAGCTGATTACTGATATAGTGCTGGAGGAAAGATTAATTTGTCTCGTGTGATGCCATGTGTACTTTAAATAATTTTGTGTTTCAACAACAAACTGAAAACAGAACATTTGACGGCTATGTTGCATGCCTGAGCTCTAGAGCATTCCAACCTGGAAAAATTCTTTCTATAATCCAAGACTAGGCTCCGGAAGCTCTCTTCCTCATTTTTCAGATTTACAGATCATCTGACACAAGATGAGCTATAAGTCAATAAATACACATGTAAGTCTACTTTCAAGATGTTTTCAGTTATAAACTGTAAATCATTTTTTACCCAGAATGAGAATATACACATGAAAGTTTTCTTTATGCTCCAGTGTTAATAAAAACTGCTTTTTTTTCCCAACAATAACTATGGACCAAGCACTTTACAGCTATTATCCGAATCAGTCTTCCAAGCCACCCAATAATTTAAGAGTTATTATGACTCACATTTTACAGAAATTGAAACTAAGGTACAAAGAGCTAAGAAACTTACCTGAGGTCTTATCTTAGAAGTTTATCTAATTATAATCAGACTTCTTATCCAAATTCAGAGTTCATCTCCTGTTTAACATGACACTTTCTGCCCCTATAAAATGTTGGGTTTTTCTAGAGGACAAGAAATGGAGAGGTTAATTTAAGGTTTCAATTTTTTTTTCCAGAAAATTGACATTTGGACTTTTTTGGGGGTAATCTATGTCAGCGATCATCTCTGCCTAAAGCCAATTCAGTTTATGTTAATGATAGAAGCCCAGAGACAGAACATAAATAACAATAATAATGCTGATGTTTGCATGTGTATAAGACAAACCGTGAAGGGGATTTCAAGCCATTAGCACTTGCTTATTTAAACAACCAGCCTAAGACCATATACAATAAGAGCAGCCAGCTCTTCCAGAATGGTTGGTTTATCTGGAACTCTTTCCAAATCTCTCCTTATCCTGAATAAAAGCACATCAAACCAAGTTCAACAGCCACATTGAGCTCTATCTCCATCAAAAAAAAGGGACTAGCATTGGATGTTTATCAGAAAGCCTGTCCTCAGCTGGCTTTCAGAAGCTTGGAGTTAGATTAGAACAAGTGAATATGTATTTTACAGTTCAGACAGTGGGCCTTATTCCAGTAATATGTAACCCACCCCACTCCCTGGACCTCCTGGGGAATTCGGTAGAGCCATAAGGTTTACTTTCATGAGGCGATAAACTAAAGCAAACAAACAAAGCCCTTATGTTCCTCTGTATTTTGAAGTTGGCTTCAAAGTTGAATTGCCGAGTGTCCCTCTCTCCCACCAAGTGGGCATAAAATATCAGAAATATTTTTAAAGCACCTTTAGAAAAAGTTACTGCATCAGACATGGTGGTGTGCGCCTGTAGTCCCAGCTACTCGGGAGGCTGAGGCAGGAGGATCACTTGAGCCCAGAAGTTCGACATACCAAGACCTTGTCTCAAAAAAGAAAAACTTGGCTGGAGGTTGGGCAAGGTGGCTCACGCCTCTAATCTCAGCACTTTGGGAGGCGGGGGCAGGAGGATCACTAGAGGTTAGGAGTTCAAGACCAGCCTAGCCAACATGGTGAAACCCAATCTCTACTAAAAGTACAAAAATTATCCAGGTGTGGTGGCACGCAACTGTAATCCCAATTACTTGGGAGGCTGAGGCAGGAGAATTGCTTGAACCTGGGAGGGAGTGAGCCGAGATCGCACCACTGCACTCCAGCCTGGGCGAGAGAGTGAGAATTCGTCTCAAAAGAAATGGGGTAGAATCAGGTGTCAGTGTACCCAGTTTTCACGAAAAGCATAAGTAAAACTTCCTTCAGATAAGAGTTGAGGCCGGGCGCGGTGGCTCAAGCCTGTAATCCCAGCACTTTGGGAGGCTGAGACGGGCGAATCACGAGGTCAGGAGATCGAAACCATCCTGGCTAACACGGTGAAACCCCGTCTCTACTAAAATACAAAAAAATTAGCTGGGCGAGGTGGCGGGCGCCTGTAGTCCCAGCTACTCGGGAGGCTGAGGCAGGAGAATGGCGTGAACCCGGGAGGCGGAGCTTGCAGTGAGCTGAGATCCGGCCACTGCACTCCAGCCTGGGGCAGAGCGAGACTCTGTCTCAAAAAAAAAGAAAAAAAAAAAAAGAGTTGAGGTTGTATTCTCTTTCCTTCAGCCTCACATCACAGAGAAGCATGGAAAGCCCCCATCAATCACAGACAAGAGAGAGGCTAGCCCTAGTCAGAAAAGCTTATCTGCGGCTACTTTCCTTTCAGGTGGGAACAGTTTAAATTGCCACTAAATCACAAAAGGAAAATCTCTCCTTGGTGTTTTTCCATCTCCAGGAGATGTGCTAGTTTTAATGGCCCATTGGCCATTGGCCTGCGCATCCACTGATGTTGGCATCAGTAGATGCTGAAGATGAACGCCAACGGTTACATGATAACCCAGTAAAACAAAACCAGTTAAGCATCTCAATATATTATCTCTCTTCTTTAATGTCTATGTATTTGACTCATGATTTGATTTTCTCTTTTCATTGTAGACACAGCCAAATTAGGAGCCTGACAGAGGTCTGGGGAAGTAGGGTGGAGAGGGAAAAGAATGCTTCCCCCTCCTGGAGGGATAGCATTCAGAGATATTCCTAATGTAAATGACAAGTTAATGGGTGCAGCACACCAACATGGCACATGTGTACATATGTAACGAACCTGCACGTTGTGCACATGTACCCTAGAACTTAAAGTATAATAATAATAATAAAAAAAGAATGCTTCCCCCTCCCTGCTGTCCTCTGGACATGACAGCACACCCTGAGTCCCTCGGTCATCTCCAGCCATGACTGGGGTGAGGAGAAGGCAATGGGAACATGGGCTCTTTACAGATCATAGCAACCCCTCATCAAGTTTGCCATGATGCTGGTCCTATATGCAAAATATGATAAAGTGAAATCACAAACAGATCTTCCAAGAAAAGCAGAAAATCAACAACGCATGATCAACTAGAACCTCTTTTATTCCCTAAGTAGTGTTCCATTTATTTTGTATTTTGAATTTTTATTTTGGTATGACTTGCCACCTACATACCTCAAAGAGGTATTGTAAGGATTAAAATAATGTCTTAAAGCACTTTGAAACAGGGATAAAATGTTTGTTCTCTGACATTAGTACAACCTCGTGGGTAGGTTTTTGTTAGTATACAAATTACTTTAACTCTGGTAAATACGTGATTTCTAAATCACTGATATTTGTTCTAAATTGTACCACAGCTTCTCCACATCCACGTGTTAGGCACATTGGTTGCCAAATCCAACCTGTCCTTTGTGAATTTAGAGATAATATGTATAAGCATGGCACATCGTAGCAAGAATTTCGGAAGGCCTCTGATCTCAGGGATTGTTACTACCTATTCATGCCCTACAGCTTTGAGGGTTGTTGTTGTTGTTGTTATGGTTGGTTTTTGGTTTGTTTTTTCTAGAGACAAGGCCTTGCTCTGTCACCCAGGTTGGAGTCACAGTGGTCTGATCATAGCTCACTACAGCCTTGAACTCCTGGGCTCAAGTGATCCTCCCACCTCAGCCTCCCTAGGATTGAAGACTACAGATGCTTGCCACCACACCCAACTATTTTTTAAATTTTTTGTAGATATGGGATCTCCCTATGTTGCCCAGGCTGGTCTGGAACTCCTGGCCTTAAGCCCCATCTCAGCCTCCCGAAATACTGGGATTACAGGTGTGAGCCATCGCACCTAGCTGCTATGAGTTTTACATGGAAGTAAGTTGAGAATTTTGAATCTTTGATCCATCTTTTTATATGATCTGATATGCCAAAACTTTGCTAGAAAAGCTTTAAAATCTTCATATTATTCTTGATAGTCTCAGCAGGCAATTAAAAGCAGTTAAAATAAAATTAGCTGACTCATTTCAGGAGTTTAGCTGACAATGGTACTGGTAGCTTCAGCTTGACAGATAATAGTATCATAGAAAGCAGCACAACAATGTTAACAATCATGCAAATTTCTCTCAAACAATTGCAAAAGAGAATTGATACAATGTATCCTTTGATATTCTGTGGCTCTTCTTTCGGACAAAATTCTCAAAAACTGAACCCACTCAGACACCCCAAGGCTTTTTGTAAGAGTTAGATGTTGCTTTAAGAAATATAAAAACTGAGGCTGGGCTTATTGGCTCACACTTGTAATCCCAGCAATATGGGAGGCTGGGGTGGGAGGATCATTGAAGCTTGGGAGTTGAATTTTAAAAAAAGAACAGGAAGAAGAAGGAGAAGGAGAAACAAATATTGGAGACAAGTGACTCATAAAAATTTTTAAATCTTAACAAAATTAACTCAAATAAGAAAAGCAAAACATATAGAACAGCAGTAACAACAAAAAGTAGATGACTTGAAGGGAACTGGAATATAATGGCTTCTAAGTCTGGGATCTGTTTTTCTGGGTTGGATTTCTTTTTTTTTTTTTTTTTGAGACGGAGTTTCGCTCTTGTTGCCCAGGCTGGAGTGCAATGGTGCTATCTCAGGTCACTGCAAACTCCGCCTCCTGGGTTCAAGCGATTCTTCTGCCTTAGCCTCCCGAGTAGCTGAGATTACAGGCACCTGCCACCACGTGCAGCGAATTTTTTGTATGTTTAGTAGAGACGGGGTTTTGCCATGTTGGCCAGGCTGGTCTTGAACTCCTAACCTCAGGTGATCCACCTGCCTCAGCCTCCCAAAATTCTAGGGTTACAGACATGTGCCGCTGCGCCCAGCCGTGATTTCTTTTTTTAAGACTAGTTAAATTCTTATTTAGGAAGAACGCAATAGCCTAATTTTAATGTTCACTTTTAAAATTAAAAAGTACTCATGTCTTTTCATGTAGATGAATTATTTCTAACAAGGCAGATTCTGCAGTTATTCCTAGATTAGTTATTCTTGGCAATTGTACTGTAAAACCACGTGTCAACTATGTGTACACACGATGATTCTATTAAAAGATATCATAAATGCCACCTTATTTTCACAGCCCAATTAAAACATACAACAAATTTAGTCACTAATAAACAAAAATTGACGAGAACCATGGAAACGTCTTACATTAGAAACCAGGAAAACCTGAAATTTAAAAACAAAAGAAGCTGCTAAAATTACACAGTCAAGGTAAAAATTTATATTGTAAATGTTACCAAAAAACATTTAAAGGTGTGAAAGGGTTTTGTTTTTTTCTTAATTAGCAAGGACATTCTTAGTTCTACCTTTGGTGGTCAATTCTTAAACAGGTCATAATGAAAGCATTATTTTTTATTTTATTTATATTTTGGGACTGTTTCACTCTTGTTGCCAAGGCCAGAGTGCAATGGCGTGATCTACACTCACCGCAACCTCTGCCTCCTGAGTTCAGGCGATTCTCCTGCCTCAGCTCCCGAGTAGCTGGGATTGTAGGTGCCTGCCTCCACGCCCAGCTAATTATTTTTTTGTATGTTTAGTAGAGACAGGGTTTCACCATGTTGGCCATGCCGGTCTCAAACTCCTGACCTCAAGTGATCCACCTACCTCGGCCTCCCAAAGTGCTGGGATTACAGGTACGAGCCACTGCGCCTGGCCTGTTTTTTATTGTTTTATTTAAAAAAAATTTTTTTGAGATACATTTCACCCTGTTGCCCAGGCTGGAGTGCAGTGGTGTGGTCTTGCTCCCTGCAACCTCTGCCTCCAGGGTTCAAGTGATTGTCCTGCTCAGTCTCCAGAGTAGCTGGGATTGCAGGCATATACCACTGCGCCTGGCTAATTTTTTTTTTTTTTTTTCTTTTTTGAGATGGAGTCTCTGTCGCCCAGGCTGGAGTGCAGCAGCATGATCTCTGCTCACTGCAACCTCTGCCTCCGGGTTCAAGTGATTCTCCTGCCTCAGCCTCCCAAGTAGCTGGGACTACAGGCGCATGCCACCACACCTGGCTAATTTTTTGGTTTTAGTAGACACGGGGTTTCACCATGTTGGCCAGGCTGGTCTAGAACTCCTGACCTCAGGTGATCCGCCTGCCTTGGCCTCCCAAAGTGCTGGGATTATAGGCATGAGCCACCACACCTGGCCATTTTTGTATTGTTAATAGAGACCGGGTTTTGCCATCTAGGCCAGGCTGGTCTAGAACTCCATACCTCAAGTGATTATCATACCTCTGCCTCCCAAAGTCCTGGAATTACAGGCATGAGCCACTGTGTCCAGCCTATTTTTTATTTATTTTTATTTATTTATTTATTTATTTTGAGACAGTGTATTGCTCTGTCTCCTAGGCTAGAGTACAGTGGTGTGATCTCAGCTCACTGCAACCTCCGCCTCCTGGGTTCAAGTGATTCTCCCGCCTCAGCCTCCCAAGTAGCTGAGACTACAGGCGCATGCCACCACACGCAGCTAATTTTTGTATTTTTAGTAGAGACGGCGTTTCACTATGTTGACCAGGCTGGTCTCGAACTCCTGATCTCGTGATCTGCCTGTCTCGGACTCCCAAAGTGCTGGGATTACAGGTGTGAGCCACTGCGCCAGGCCGCTGGGCTAATTTTTTTATGTTTTTATAGATACGAGGTCTCACTGTACTGCCAAGGCTGGCCTAAAACTCCTAGCCTCAAGTGATCCTCCTACCGCGGCCTTCCAAAGTACTGAGATCAAAGGTGTGAGCTGCTCAGCCTGGATGAAAAATTATTTTTAAATGGGTTGTGATGGAGATTTTATTAAAATGGTCATAATGGATAAAGTACTTTCTTTTGTTTCCTGGAACTATTCAAGGGCCTTTCTTGAGCTGGATCACAGAAGACACTTAACTTACCTCCCTCCAGGAGCCCTGTGCCACATTCCCTCTTCTTTTAGCTGGCTGAGAAAAAGAACAAGAAAAAAAGCTAGGGAAATTTTTTGAATAATTATTTCTTACTCAATTGAAAACCCAAAGCGTGCTGTGGTTCTCATACATACACATGATCATGAGCTCTGATATCCACCAGTGACCAGGCTGCTCCCAGGCGCTCAACTTCTTCCTTTTTTTTTTTTTTTTTTTTTGAGACGGAGTCTTGCTCTGTCGCCCGGGCTGTAGTGGAGTGCAGTGGCCGGATCTCAGCTCACTGCAAGCTCCGCCTCCCGGGTTTAGGCCATTCTCCTGCCTCAGCCTCCGGAGTAGCAGGGACTACAGGCGCCCGCCACCTCGCCCGGCTAGTTTTTTTTTTGTATTTTAGTAGAGACGGGGTTTCACCGTGTTAGCCAGGATGGTCTCAATCTCCTGACCTCGTGATCCGCCCGCCTCGGCCTCCCAAAGTGCTGGGATTACAGGCTTGAGCCACCGCGCCCGGCCCTTTCAATGATACTTGTCATTCTTTGATTGATGTTAGCACATCGAAATTCTTTTTTTTTCCTCAAGGAGCCTGATTATTCTAGTCTGAATTGTGTTCTTCCTCCCCAAGTTCATATGCTGAACGTCTCACCCCCACTAAGGCAGAATATGACTGTATTTGGAGACAGGCTCTTTGGAAAGGTGACTAAGTTAAAATGAGACCGTTAGTCTGGGCGTTTAACCCAATCAAACCTCTGTGGGCATAAGAAAGGGTGATTTGGATGCACACGCGCCAAGGATGCCTGCACGGGGGAAAAACCACGTGAGAACAGGGAGAAGGCAGTCATCTGCAAACCAAGGAGCAAGGCCTCAGGAGAAAGCAAACTTGCTGGCACTTGGATCTTGGACTCCAGACTGTGAGAAAATAAATGTCTGTTGTTTAAGCCACACAGTCTGTAGAATTTTGTTAGGGAAGCCCTCACAAATTACAATGACTGTATGATCAATTATGTTTTTCCAAACATAGGTTAGGTTTTTAACATTCACATGAGGAATGAAAGGACCCTAATTCAGGGAGGCAGTTAAGCAAATAAAGCACTAGTTTTAGAGGCAGTCTCAACCAACCCCACTCTCTTAATGCATGGTTGCTTAACAAAGCGGCACAGTCAGCACCGTACAGGAAAACTGACTATGTGCCTGGTATTGTTTCTAAGCTTATTTATTTATTTATTTATTTATTTATTTATTTATTTATTTTTGAGGCGGAGTCTTGCTCTGTCACCCAGTCTGGAGTGCAGTGGCGCGATCTCAGCTCACTGCAACCTCCACCTCCCAGGTTCAAGCAATTCTCCTGCCTCAGCCTCCCGAGTAGCTGGGATTACAGGCACATGCCACCACGCCCAGCTAATTTTTGTATTTTTAGTAGAGACGGGGTTTCACCATGTTGGCCAGGCTGGTCTCAAACTCCTGACCTCAAGTGATCTGCTGGCCTTGGCTTCCCAAAGTGCTGGGATTACAGGCATGAGCTACTGCACCCAGCCTCTAAGCACTTTTCTGTATAAACTCATTTACTCTTCGCAAGACCCTACTGGACAGGTATGATTGGAAATTGAGGCACAGGGAGGTTGTGTTACTTGCACAGCTGGGATACAAACCCAGGCAGGCTAGAGCCACAGCTTTGCTTCTAACCAGTAATCCATGCTGCTTCCTTAGTTAATAGCTCTAATGCTTATTACCCCTCCCTTACCAACGAAATGCTCAGCAGGACAAAGTGGTAAATTAAATTCAGGCTCTACTCCTTATTCCTCCAGGCAGTTTCATTATCTGAGTATTTGGCATAATAATATCTTCCTGCTGTGGGGGTCACCTGAGATAATGATACAGGTGCTTGCCTGTGGGATCAGCCCCAGGCGATGCAGGCCTGTTTGCAGTCCCCTCTGTATCTCAAGTTCCATTTGATGATATTCAAAGAAACTCCACCAGGGCCTTAGGTTCCATCAGGGGCTTCTTCCAGATCATCTTGTATCTGTAATGCACAGTGATTCAGCCACACTCATCCACAAAGGCTCATTACCTCTTGCTTTCAGTAAACCAGACTGAACACAGGTAAGAATGGGAGAAAAAAGAGGTCCCAACTCACGCTTCCCTGACCCCTGTTATCTCTTCCCTAGGCTTCTGGAGAGCCTACCCTAGGCTGCTGGCAGCCCTTAGAACATTAGAAGGGGAGAATCTTTGGATAGAAAGTATTCATGAGGAGGGCTCATTGAAAGGAAAAGGCAGCCTATTCAAATTCAAGTTAAGCTTAGACCAGATCCTATGGCTAACCCCCATAAGGATATCCTCCCACTATCTCATGTGGGGATAGCCATAGGATCTGGTCTATGCTTGCAGAGCTGTACCACCGTACCGTCCTCCCCACACGTGGTTGCCCGTAAGTACAATTTGAGCTCCCCACCCGCCACGGTCTGCTGTACAGCTTAATACCAGACCTGCCTTTCCTGGAGCTGGCCTCAGATGGCTTCAGCTGGATCCAGTCCATCCAGATTGTAAGCTCTGGCCCTCCAGATAACCTCTGTGGCTTCCTCCAGGCCTCCCACAGCTGGGGCCTCTTGGAATCACAGTTGATAATGTTAGTTGCAGGCAATCACCCCGATCTCTAAGACTTCATCTCAGTGCTTTCTGTTCCTTTGCCAACCACCTGTTCGGGCTGATGATGACATTTAATGAATCTCCTTCCTAGTCTTGATAACAGCACAGGTCCCTCACTATAAGGAGAGAAACAGCGTTTCAAGAACCTGCTTTGGAAATTGGCACTCTCGACATACAACTGCATTCCTTTCAGCTCACATTACTGCAGCTGCTGCAATGCCAGCATCTAAACCATCTCATCTTGCGCCCGGTGCAGTGAAATCACCTTGTGGGGAGACCAGTCAATGTGTTGGTAGGGACCGAGGACCAAGCCTACCCCACTGGGAACTGCCTGGGCTGGGCCCTGTGTTTGATAGAAATCCTAACATATTCAGAACCATAGGAATTTTCTTTGTGTGTTGATAGTTTACTTCTATACTACTAAAATTTGCAAAACACAATGCCACAGTCTAGGCTAAATACAGTGCACATTCTTGCTCTCTTTCTTTTTTTTTTTTTTTTTTACATTTTTTTTGAGACAGAGTTTCACTTCTGTCACCCAGGCTGGAGTGTAATGGCGCGATCTTGGCTCACTGCAACCTCCACCTCCCAGGTTCAAGCAATTCTCCTGCCTCAGTCTCCCGAGTAGCTGGGATTACAGATACCCGCCCCCACCATGCCCGGATAATTTTTTGTGTGTTTTTAGTAGAGATGGGGGTTTCACCATGTTGGCCAGGCTGGTCTCGAACTCCTGATCTCAGGTAATCCACCTGCCTTCGCTCCCAAAGTGCTGGGATTACAGGCGTGAGCCACCGCGCCAGCCACAGTGCACATTCTCTAGCTGTGCTGCATGGCCACAGGGAAAGGCATAAGCTTTCTTGTCCCCCTCTGTCTGATGGAAATAAACCAAGAAACAAAGCATTTACTTTTTCAGGACCAGATTTATTCATGGTATTGGCTGCCCTTCTGGTAAATGAGCTGGGCCTCCAGGAATCAAGCCTGCCCATGTAAACATGGCACCCCAGCCCCTGAGAATGTTAACTGGCCACTCCTCACCATATACTCCTGCCACACCACGAGTGGATGGCTAAATGGTTCATGCCCAAACTATCATCTATCTAGAAGCTATTGCGATCTAGATTTTTTAAATTACGTATTCTAGATCCACAAAAGGTATAGCAGACTAGGTGCACTTAAGTTTTGCAATTTGTTTCAGCTTGAAGGATTTCCATACATAATTGCCCACAGTTATGCAGTGTCAGCGAGCTAGCACAAAAGATTGTCTCCCTGAGACAAACCCATCTAAACAGAGCTGTCATGATAGTTTTTACAGAGATGATGATTCTCCCTTCTACAAATTTAGGTCATGGTAATCTGTCTGTTACTTTTGATCTTCCAATTGAACTATGTTTCTCCATCTTGCCAGTGTCTTCGATCGTTTTCTTTTGTGAAGGGGCAAAAGAAAAGTTATCCAAAAATTTTTTTCCCACTCTGGTTTTAAGATAATACTTAAAAGTAATGTTTTATCGCCCTCTACTGGTGTATGACATTAATAGCCATTTGTAAAAAAGTTAACTTTTAGAGAAAAGGTAATAAAACTCAGAAAAGTCAAAAAAAAAAAAAAAAAA
>NW_016814423.1:2779601-2800968 GCF_001698545.2 Rhinopithecus bieti | reverse complement strand
TTTTTTTTTTTTTTTTTTTTTTTTTTTTTTTTGAGATGGAGTCTCACTGTGTCGCCCAGGCTGGAGTGCAGTGGCTTGATCTCGTCTCACTGCAACCTCCGCCTCCTGGGTTCAAGCGATTCTCCCGCGTCAGCATCCTGAGTGACTGGGATTACAGGCGCACACCGCTATGCCCGACTACTTTTTTTGTACTTTAGTAGAGATGGGATTTCACCGTGTTTCCCAGGCTGGTAGCAAACTCCTGAGTTCAGGCAGTCCTCCTGCCTCAGCCTCCCAAAGTGCTGGGATTACAGGCATGAGCCACCACACCCAGTCATTTGCTTTATTTTTAAAATGTTTATTTATTTTAATATTTTTAGTAGAGATGGGGTTTCATCATGTTGGCCAGGCTGGTCTCGAACTCCTGGCCGCAAGTGATCTGCCTGCCTCAGCCTCCCAAGGTGCTAGGATTACAGGAGTGAGCCACTGTGCCTGGCCACTATTTTCATTATTCTTCATTGTACAGGCATCTTTTAATATTAGATATCTGACTTGTCTGCATCTTTTGTTCTAATATTGAGCTTTGCTGGGGAAAAAAAAAGTTTATCAGTTGCATAATTTAGGGAAACTTTCTGAAGATACTTTTTAAGAGAAACTCCTGACCTCAGGTGATCCACTGACCTCGGCCTCCCAAAGTGCTGGGATTACAGGCATGAGCCACCGTGCCGGCCTCATCCTTTTTTTAAATCCTAATTTTGCTTTTAAAATTCACTGGAGGAGAAGCATTTGAAGTACATTTGTCATATAACTTTGATTTCTATCATTTATTTCCACCTCTTGCTTTTAAAATCTGTTAAGTGAGAAGTGAACATTTAATCAAGGCATATAGTTAAAATGTTCAAAACCATGGAATGTCTCAGTGTGTTCTGCCAAAATCTTAATTCTAGGTGTTTTAGCTTCAATTTTTAAAACTGCCATTATTAGTCATGCTGCAGAAAGAAAAAAAAAAAAAAAAAAGGATGTCTGAACTGACAGTTCTTCTAGAATCAAACCTACCCATTATAATTTCAGAGGAACTAGACAACTTGAAAACTGCGCTCGTCTCCATGGTTTATTTCTCCAAAGGTCAGAAGCATAGTGTAAATTTGACTAACTTCAAATCTCAGCTTGGGAAAGGGAAGGCACAGGAAGAAGAATACTTTTTTTTTTTCTTTGAGATGGGGTTTCGCTCTTGTTGCCCAGGCTGGAGTGCCATGGCACAATCTCGGCTCACTACAACCTCCGCCTCCTAGGTTCAAGTGATTCTCCTGCCTCAGCCTCCCCAGTAGGCTAGGATTCGTGGCGCATACCACCACGCCCAGCTAATTTTTGTATTTTTAGTAGAGATGGGATTTCACCATGCTGGCCATGCTAGTCTCGAGCTCCTGACCTCAGATGATCTGCCCACCTCGGCCTCCCAAAGGTCTGGGATTACAGGCATGAGCCACCATACCCAGCCAGAAGAATACTTTTTATGACCAAGCCTATTAAAATGCAAATAATTCTTACTGCATCCCATAGTTTTACTAAAATACCTGTCTCAAAAAAAGAATAACGAGAGACTGACACCTACAAGCAACTGCATTGTTGCCGTCTTGTTGAATGGAAGGTAGGGTCTCCTTGTGCTAAAAGCACAATTCCTACAGGTGGGAAAAGTTGGAAACCCTGATTTAAAAAGCAGTTGCCCTGGGTTTGTTTCTGTTTTTGTTTTCTGAGTTCCACCACTAACTTACTTAGAGAAAACCTATGATTACATAGGTATTCCAGAAGAAATTCCATGATGCTTGCTTATCCTATGTTAAAAGCTATGGTAGAGATACTCAAATGAGAGCTACCATTTAGTCCATGCTTACTGTGTGCCAGGCACCATTCTAAGTACTTTGTTCATATAATCCACCATATCACAAGTTCTACATCGCTATCAAATAAGGCAACCAAGGCACAGAGGTGTTAAATAATCTATGCACAGTAACACGGCGAGTCAACCATGGGACCAGACCTGCCATCTTGCTGATCAACAGTAGGGCCCTGTGGTGATGCTGTGCCCGCGGGTACAAAGGAACACCGTGGGCTGGGTGCAGTGGCTCACACCTGTAATCCCAGCACTTTGGGAGGCTGAAGTGGGTGGATTGTTTGAGCCCAGGAGTTTGAGGTCAGCCTGGGCAACATGGTGAGATCCCATCTCAATTAAAAACAACAACAAAAGGAGCACCAGGGCCAGTCCTTCCTGGAGAGCCTAGGAGGGAGCCCAGAACAGCTAGCTGAGTACTGGAGGGGAGAGGATGGTAAGAAGTCTCCTAGTCAGAGAAGGAAGGTGGTACTCTAGCACGTGGAAAGGTACAAAGGTGTGAAGTTTGCCATTTAATCAATGCAGGGCCACCAAAGCCTATTTTATTTTATTTTATTTTATTTTATTTTTTTCATATTTTTTGAGACAGAGTTTTGCTCTTCTTGACCAGGCTGGAGGGCAATGGTGCCATCTTGGCTCACTGCAACCTCCGCCTCCCGGGTTCAAGCGATTCTCCTGCCTCAGCCTCCCAAGTAGCTGGGATTATAGGTGCCCGCCACCAGGCACAGCTAATTTTGTATTTTTAGTGGAGACGGGGTTTCTCCATGTTGGTCAGGCTGGTCTCAAACTCCCGACCTCAGGTGATCCACCCACTTCGGCCTCCCAAGGTGCTGGGATTACAGGCGTGAGCTACCGCGCCCGGCATTTTTTCTTCTTTTTTTGAAATACAGTTTCCCTCTGTTGCCCAGGCTGGAGTACAGTGGCATAATCATAGCTCATTGTAACCTTGATGTCCTAGGCTCAAGTCATCCTCCTGCATCAGCGTCTCTCAGCGCTGGGATTAGAGGCCTGAGCCACTGTGCCTGGCCCTGAAAGCCTTTTTAAATAAAAGGTTATCATTATCAACACTGTATTGTTAGAGATGACTGTGGAGAAACTGTGATTTCTTTTGGGTTCTTTCATCCCTACCATTCTTGGGGAAGATATGAAGGTGATGCTTCAGAAGGAGATGCAATGTGCTCCACATTATCTTCCTGCAGAACCATGCTCCAGTAAGTTATGTTTCCATTAGGGAGCTCGCTTACCCCAGTTCTGGATTTCGCTGGCTCTAGGCTAATAGATGCAGGATGATTTTACAGACTTGAGTGTGTTGAGCAGGTATGTGCAGATGTGAGGACAGAGAAGGATCTGGGCTTTGATCCTTTATCTCTACCTGTGCTGAGGGCAAGACGAGGAAAATGGGATGGGCAGCCCCAGGCTGAGCTATCAGTGGCCCTCAAGTAGGGAATTGAAGAAAACAGAATGGAAATGAGGAAGATTTTTCAGAACAAGGAAGTAGGCGGAGGTTTTCAACTACTTAGTCTATCGTGTTATGATAGATTAATAAAGCCTTATTGTTTTGTTCTGTTTTCATCAAACATTTATTGGCTGTCAGTTCTGCCAGCCAGCATGCTAGCCACTGAAAATGAATAAGATGCATTTTAAGACTTTGGGACCTTTGCTTTAAAAATAAAAGAAAGCAAGCTCTTGGTTCTATTCTTTAGGCCACTGATTTGGTGGAGTCAAAAAGCATCACCCCAAGTATTGTTGATTGGAAACTATAACCATAGGTGATGGGTGGAAAACCCAGAAAACTTAAAGAAAAAACAAAGGATGCTGAGAAAGGGGCACCATAACATAATTTTATTTATTTCTTTCTTCTTTCTTTCCTTCCTTCCTTTCTTTGCTTTCTTTTCTTTTCTTTTCTTTTCTTTTTTTTTTTTTTTTTTTTTTGATAGAGTCTTGCTCTGTCACCCAGGCTGGAGTGCAATGGCACAATCTTAGCTCACCGCAACCTCCACCTCCCAGACTTAAGTGAGTCTCCTGCCTCAGCCTCCCGAGTAGCTGGGACTATAGGCATGAGCCACCATGCCCGGCTAATTTTTGCATTTTTAGTAGAGGCAAGGTTTCCCTATGTTGGCCAGGCTGGTCTTGAACTCCTGACCTCAAGTGATCCACTTGCCTCGGCCTCCCAAAGTTCTGGGATTACAGGTGTGAGCCACCACACCTGGCCCTATGACATAATTTTCTGTCTTAAAAAATATATCGTGAACCTGTCAGGTAGATACAGGACTTTCCACACCAACTTCCCCTTCTA
Source organism: Rhinopithecus bieti (assembly GCF_001698545.2). Taxonomy (NCBI): domain Eukaryota; kingdom Metazoa; phylum Chordata; class Mammalia; order Primates; family Cercopithecidae; genus Rhinopithecus; species Rhinopithecus bieti. Next base: position 2,796,805 of record NW_016814423.1, on the reverse strand, counting down.
CATGAAGCCAACCTGCCTACAGACCCTGCTCTGGGAAGCTGCCCTGGACTGAGTTGGACAGGGTTGACCATAATCAGAGAAGAGGGACCACAGGATCTGATCCAGGGCAGGACCTTGAGGTGGCCTGAAAGGATGGTTCTGGTCAATAGAGACTATGGTCATTACTAAGCCAGCCAACCTGGCTCCTTCCATGTTGAAGTTTACAAGGATGAGACAACACTGGGCCAGGCATGGTGGCACATGCCTTTGGTCCCAGATACTTGGGAGGTCCCGTGAGCTATGATTGCACCTCGCTCTCCAGCCTGGGCAACAGGAATGAGACTGTTTCAAAACAAAAGAAAAGAGAAGAGAAGAGAAGAAGGAAAGGAAGGAAAGAAAGACAACATTGTCCATTGGGTAGAGGGAGGAGGCCAGGGCACTGTAGTGGAAGCATGAAGACCACGAGATCCAGACAGAAGAGCTCACCTTAGACCAGCCTTAGATCCAGGTCCAGTCCATGTGAACTTGCCACAAAACCTTTTTCTCTTAAAAAGGTTTGAGTGAGTCTTTGCTTCTGATACAACTAGCACCTAGCAACCATTCCAGAAACAGTGTGGAGGATGGGTTTGCAGAAAGGCAGATTTTTGGCAACTCTGCATTTGATAAAAATACTTTATTGAACTCTTTCCAAATTATTACTGATTTGCATTAGACACTGTCACATCTCCTATAAACTCAAAAATTTCAGGCACTTTCTCTTCACTTTGCACTCTGAGTGGCTGAGGTGATTTTTTTTTTTTTTCCCGAGACAGAGTCTTGCTCTGTCGCCCAGGCTGGAGTGCAGTGGCACGATCTCGGCTCACTGCAACCTCCGTCTCCCAGGTTCAAGCAATTTTCCTGCCTTAGCCTCCCAAGTAGCTGGGACTATAGGCGCGCACCACCATGCCTGGCTAATGTTTGTATTTTTGTAGAGATGGGATCTTGCCATGTTGGCCAGGCTGGTCTCAAACTCATGACCTCAGGTGATCCACCACCACCTTGGCCTCCCAAAGTGCTGGGATTACAGGCATGAGCCACCATGCCCGGCCTCATGTTCTTTAAACTTTGCATGTAGTGGGTCTTCTATAAATGTTTATTAAATTAGAAAATCCTAAAGACTGTCAAAAGGCTCCTGGGACTGACAAATGACTTCAGTAATGTTTCAGAACACAAAATCAATGTATAAAAATCAGCAACATTTTTCTACACCAATAATGTTCAAGCTGAAAGCCAAATCAAGAATGCAATTTCATTTACAATAGCCACAAAAAATAAATAAGTAAAATACTTAGGAATACATCTAACCAAGGAGGTGAAAGATCTACAAGGAAAACTACAAAACACCACTGAAAGAAATCATAGATGACACCAACAAGTGGAAAAACATCCCATGTTCATGGATTGGAAGAATCAATATCATTAAGATGGCCATATTGCCCAGAGCATTTTACAGATTCAGTGCTATTCTTATCAAGCTACCAATGCCATTTTCACAGAATTAGAAAAAAAAAAAAACTTCCTAAAATTTATATCAAACCAAAGAGTCCAAATAGCCAAAGTAATTCTAAGTAAAAAGAACAAAGTTATAGGCATCATATTACCTGACTTTAAATTATACTATAGGGCTACAGTAACCAAAACAGCATGGTACTGGTACAAAAACAGATACATAGACCAAAGGAACAGAATGGAGAACCCAGAAATAAAGCTGCACACCTACATCTGGTCTTTGATAAAGCTGACAAAATTAAGCAATGGGGAAAGGACTCACTATTCAATAAATGGTGCTGGATGTAATAGCTGGCTAGCCATATGCAGAAGAATGAAACTGAACCCCTGTATTTCACCATATAAAAAATTAACCAAAGATGGATTAAAGGTCTAAATGTAAGACCTCAAACTATAAGAATCCCAGACCAGGCTGGGTGCAGTAGGTCACGCCTGTAATCCAAGTATTTTGGGAGACTAAAGCAGGAGGATAACTTGAGCCCAAGAGGCTGAGACAGCCTGGGCAACATAAGACCCTGTCTCTACGAAAAAAAAAAAAAAAAAAAAAAAAAATTTTAATTAGCTGATGTGGTGGCATGCACCTATAGTCTCAGCTATTTGGGAGGCTGAGATGGGAGGATCACTTGAGCCCAGGAGGTCAAGGCTGCAGTGAGCCCAAATCACACCACTGCACTCCAGCATGGGTGACAGAGCAAGACCCTGTCTGAAAAAAAGAAGGGAAGGAAAGGGGAGGGGAGGGGAGGGTAAGGAAGGCTAGGAAACACTATTCTGTACATCACCCTTCAGAAACAATTTATGACTAAGTTCTCAACAGCAATTGCAGCCTGGGTGCAGTGGCTCATGCCTATAATCCCAGCACTTTGGGATGCCAAGGTGGGAGGATTGCTTAAGCTCAGAAGTACAAGCTGGGGCAACATAGGGATACTCCATCTCTATAAAAACATTTTTTAGATTAGCTGGGTATAGTGACACATACCTGTGGTCCCGCTACTCAGGAGGAGGCTGAGTTGGGAGGATCACTTGAGCCCAGGAGGTCAAGGCTGCATTGAGCCATGATCATGCCAGGAATTCGAGCAAACCTGACCAACATGGAGAAATCCCTTCTCTACTAAAAATACAAAATTAGCCAGACGTCGTGGTGCATGCCTGTAATCCTAACGACTTGGGAAGCTGAGGCAGGAGAATCACTTGAACCTAGGAGGTAGAGGTTGCGGTGAGCCGAGATAGCACCATTGCACTCCAGCCTGGGCAACAAGAGCAAAATTCTGTCTCAAAAAAAAAAAAAAGAAGAAGAAACTATCAACAGAGTATGCAGACAACCTACAGAATGGGAGAAAATGTTTGCAAAGTATGCATCGGCCAAACAACCCCATTAAAAAGTGGACAAAAGGCCAGGCGCAGTGGATCACGCCTGTAATCCCAGCATGTTGGGAGGCCGAGGCAGGCGGATCACAAGGTCAGGAGTTTGAGACCAGCCTGGCCAACATGGCGAAACCCCATCCCTAACTAAAAATACAAACATTAGCAGGAAGTGGTGGCGCATGCCTGTAATCCCAGCTCCTCAGGAGGCTGAGGCAGGAGAATCGCTTGAACACGGGAGGCGGAGGTTGCAGTGAGTCAAGATTGTGCCATTGCACTCCAGCCTGGGCAACAAGAGTGAAACTGTCTCCAAAAAAATAAAGAAAGAAAGAAAAGAAAGAAATCATGTCGTTTGCAGCAACATAAGCAAATTAACGCAGAAACAAAAAACCAAATACTGCATATTCTTGCTTATAAGTGGGGGCTAAACGTTGGGTGCTTATGGACATAAAGATGGCAACAATAGACACTGGTGACTACTGGGGTAGGGCAAGGGTTGAGAAATGAACTATATTGGGTACTATATTCAGTACCTGGGTAATGAGATAAATCATACCTTAAACCTCAGCATCATACAATATAGCCAGGTAGGCCGGGCGCGGTGGCTCACGCCTGTAATCCCAGCACTTTGGGAGCCCAGAGACATGGCGGATCACGAGGTCAGGAGATGAGACCATCCGGCGCTAACAGGTGGAAACGCCCGTCTCTACTAAAAATTCAAAAAAAATAATAAATATAGCTGCGCTTGGTCTCTAGGTGCGCTCGTAGCCTTCAGCTATAATATGGGAGTGAGAGAGCCACAGGAGAATGTCCTGAACCTGGGAGGCGGAGCTTGCAGTGAGCTGAGATAGGCTCTCTGCACTCCAAGCCTGGGGACGAGCCACGACATCACACTATTCAAAAAAAAAAAAAAAAAAAATCTTAATAGTATATATATATTATATATATATATATAGCCAGGTAACAAACCTGCACATGCACCCTCTTAACCTAAAATAAGTTGAGATTATTTTATAAAAAGGAGTAAGTACGGTGTGTTTAAAGACAAAACTCTACTTATTCCTCATCTGTAAGCTTTTTGGCCAACAGGAAATTCAGATTTCAGAACCATAGTGGAACTCTTGCTTGGAGAATTGAGATGATAAAATATACATGAAGCACTCAGCATTGCGTCTGAATGTTAGCTGCAGTTGCTGTTCTTCACTGAGTGCCTGCCATGTGCAGACTCAATGTTCTGCTCACTCCTTTTACCTCCTTTTCTCCTCACAGCAAACTGTGAGGTGTGCCACGAGGATTCGCACACCCATTTTACAGATAAGGGAACTGAAGTTTTTTTTTTTTTTTTTTTTTGATCTGAGACGGAGTCTCTCTCTGTTGCCCAGGCTGAAGTGCACTGACACAGTCTCGGCTCACCGCAACCTCCACCTACTGGGTTCAGGCGATTCTCCTGCCTCAGCCTCCCCTGTAGCTGGTACTACAGTCACATGCTACCACATCTGGCTAAATTTTGTATTTTTAGTAGAGACTGGGATCTCGCCATTTTAGCCAGGCTGGTCTCAAACTCCTGACCTCAAGTGATCTGCCCACCTTGGCCTACCAACCTTGGCCTACCAAAGTGCTAGGATTACCGGCATGAGCCACCATGCCCGGCCTGAAGCTGAACAATATTGAGTGAACACATAAAGTCTCTCGGGTAGAAGGTGTGGAAGTTAAGGCTGTGAAGTGAATATGTCTGCCAATTTTTCTATTACGCCCAACTTTTAATTTAACTGTCCTATCACAGCTTTCAAAGGGGCAGCCTAGCATGCCAATTACCCTTTACTCCACACATGCTCTTACAATAGCTAATTAGTCTGAGAGAGGGCACCTCACCCAAGGGGACCAATCCACAGGGTGACCAGTGGCCCAGGACGTGGATTAAGATAGAGGTTCTGCCCCAGTGGAGATAAGATGGGCCAATTACATTTTGACTTTTTCAAGAATTTAAACTATGAGACAACGACATAATTATGAGCTGAAGGTGGATCTTCAAGCTAAGAGGTTGTGATGTAGACTTGAGAAGCCACAGTAAATGCAAGACAGAAGCAGCGATAAAAACAATTAGAGGCCGGGTGCAGTGGCTCATGCCTGTAATCCCAGCACTTTGGGAGGCTGAGGCAGGAGGATCACCTGAGCCCAGGAGTTTGAGACCAGCCTGGACTACATAGTGAGACCTCATCTCTACTAAAAATTAAAAAAATTAGTTGGGCATGGTGGCATACACCTGAAGTCCCAGCTACTTGGGAGGCTGAACCTGGAGTTTGAGGTTGCAGCAGGCTATGATCATGCCACTGCACTCCAGCCTGGTGACAGAATAAGACCCCAAGACCCTATCTTTAAAAAAAAAAAAAGCAATTGGAATTTCTCTAATATGATCCCTCTCTCATTCTCTGTCTCTCTCTCTCTCTCTCTCACACTCACACACACACACACGCAAATTCACTATCCATCCTTACTCTCTATCTGGGATAGGTGGATGGATGGATATTGTGAGAGTAATGTGAGAGGTAAGCATAACAGACCAGAAACACAGCTTTTTGGACAAAAAGTCGACAACTGTATTCATGACACTATGCTACCTTGAATCAAAGTGCATCCACTTATATGGCAGGATCTTTATAATACTGGAGGCCTTCCAAACTTGTGTTGTGCACAATTAATTTTCAAATCATACTCATTTGAGGCTATAGAGCCAACATTCCCCCTCTCCCCTTTTACACTGTGAGATGTTGTAATGTAGATGATACACTTTACAACACAAAGGCCTTGTTACTACTAGGAGGAGGAGATTAGAAACCCTGACACAAATCATCCTGAGAGCCAAAGGGGTTGTTAATGAAAGGACCACACTCACCTCTAAGTTCAAACAGCAGGTAGACGAGGTTAACCTCACACTCTACATTTGTCCTTCAAATTCATGAGAAACCTCCCAGGAATCTTTTCTCTAATTCTCAGATGTGTATAATATGGCACTTATTATATGCTTACTTTAGTAAACAGTAAAGCTCAAGACAAGCCTTTTGGATGTCTCTTCTATACTTCACCTGTGACCTCACTCTAAAAATACGGTATTTATGCCTTTTTATTTTTTATTTTTTGAGACAAGGTCTTGCTCTGTTGCCCAGGCTGGAGTGCAGTGGCTCAAACATGGCTTACTGCAGCCTCAACCTCCTGGCTCAAGTGATCCTCCTGCCTCAGCCTCCCAAATAGCTGGTAGTACAGGCACATACCACCACGACTGGCAAATTTTTTTTTTTTTTGTAGAGACAGCAGTCTCCCTATGTTGCCCAGGCTGGTCTCAAGCTCATAAACTCAAGCAATCCTCCTGCCTCGGCCTCACAAAGTGCTGGGATTACAGGCATGAGCCACTGCACCCAGTCAAAAGGAATTTTTATAAAAAAGCATAGCCAACGCCATGGCTCAAGCCTGTAATCCCAGCACTTTGGGAGGCTGAGGCCGGTGAATCACTTGAGGTCAGGAGTTCAAGACCAGTTTGGCTAACATGGTGAAACCCCTCTCTACTAAAATATAAAATTAGCCGGGCTTGGTGGCGCACACCTGTGGTCCCAGCTACTCAGGAAGTTGTGAACCCAGGAGGCAGAGATGCAGTGAGCCAAGATCGCAACACTGCACTTCAGCCTGGGTGACAGAGCAAGATTCTATTTTTTAAAAAATCATTTTATTGTTATTTTACAGGGGCTTCAGGAAGGAAAGTAGATGGCATGTGTTCAATCTGTTATCTTCTGTCTGGTGTAGATTACAATAACGACATACGTCAAAACTTCTTATTATGGAAAGTTTTTTTTTTTTTTTTTTTTTTTTGAGACGGAGTCTCGCTTTGTCGCCCAGGCTGGAGTGCAGTGGCCGGATCTCAGCTCACTGCAAGCTCCACCTCCTGGGTTCACGCCATTCTCCTGCCTCAGCCTCCCGAGTAGCTGGGACTACAGGCGCCCACCACGTCGCCCGGCTAGTTTTTTGTATTTTAGTAGAGACGGGGTTTCACCGTGTTAGCCAGAATGGTCTCGATCTCCTGACCTCGTGATCCACCCGTCTCAGCCTCCCAAAGTGCTGGGATTACAGGCTTGAGCCACCGCGCCCGGCCAGGAAAGTTTCAAATATATACAAAATACAGAGAATGTTCATGAAACTCTCCCCCCAACACACACACATTACCCACCACCCAGCGTTAGCAATTACCAACTCATGGGCAATCCTGTTTCATCCATATTTCTCCCCATTTGCTCCTCCTCCTGGATTATTTTGAAACAAATCCCAAACATCATATCATTTCATTTGTAAAACAATAATGGATTTGGAGGGCTTGTGTAGCTCCCTCTAGGAAAATAATTTCTAATTAGGGTACTTCAAATACTAAGTAATCTTCCCTAGAGTGTGGGTTCCTAATTAGGGCACTCCAAATGTGAATAGCGTCTAGAGTATAGATTAAAGGTAATCTACACACACACACATCACACTGGTAATTCTAAAGTACTTTAAAGGAAATCGCCATACAGACAATCTACCACTGTGAAACTCAAAGGTAGAGGAGAATTAGTGGGTCTTGTTGTCTGAGTAGCAGAAGCTTGAGAGACAAGGCGCTCGGGGTTGATGATTGTGTTTTGCTCTTGCGAGAATGGGAGAAGAGCGGTATCAGGAAAAAGAGGTAATTTGTGAAGAAAGATGAAGACCTTGAGATAATGTTGGACACAACAAGAAACAGACCACTGTGAATACACGACTGGGGCTCAGAGAGAGTTCAGGCTGAGTATTCGCATGTAAGAGTTATTCTTATGGAAATAAGAATTGAAGCAGAAGCACAAGTGGTTTCTCCAGCTGAGAGTGGGAAGAGAATAGAATAACCAGCGTTTATTTAGGTTAGGGAGAGGAAAAGGTGCTGCTTATCTGACAGAAAGGGAGTTGGGCCATGACACCTACAATTTACATTACCTCCTTTATCAGGCTGGGCACCGTGGCTCACACCTGTAATCCCAGCACTTTGGGAGGCCGAGGTGGGCAGATCACCTGTGGTCGGGAATTCGAGACCAGCCTGATCAACATGGAGAAACCCCGTCTCTACTAAAAATGCAAAATCAGCCGGGCGTGGTGGCGCATGCCTGTAATCCCAGCTACTCTGGAGGCTGAGGCAGGAGAATCGCTTGAACCCAGGAGGCAGAGGTTGCGGTGAACCGAGGTCGCACCACTGCACTCAAGCCTGGGCAACAAGAGCGAAACTCCACCTCAAAAAAAAAATAAAAATAAAAATAAAAAACCATTACCTCCTTCATCACAGAGAGAGTGGTAGAAAGGGTTGTATATTACACTCTTGGGCAAGGTTCTTAGCCCTTTGCACAAGGAGTCCCTTGATAGTTGGGAGAAACCTGTGGATTCCCTCTCAGAACAGTGTTCTTAAATGCATAAAATAAAATACATAGGATTACAAAGGATGCCAATTATGTTGAAATACAGTTATCAAAATATTTTAACATGTGATACAATAATAAATGTTATTCTTTTATTGACACATTAAATAACAAGATCTAGTGGCAGGTGTAATAATTACTGTAATTTTGAAGTAGTAATGAGCATAAATTATATTTTGAGATACGTGCAACAACTCTAATGTGAGATGAAAATAAGTGTGACTTCTGTGGGTGACAAAGTCATAGGTACTGCTAATACTACTGTGTTTTGTTGTGTAAATTCATAATAGAAGGAAGTGCTAATTTTCAGTTAGAGGTGAATGGAAATAAGAAAGCTTTTTTTTTCCTTTTCAATTTCACCAACCATCCCCCAACCCCCCAACCCCCAGCCATTAGGGGACCTTCGACCCCAGGTTAAGATTTCTGTTCCAGGGTTAGTCGGTCAAATTACTTCATTCATTTAACAACTACGTTTTGAATGTCAGTCTGGGCTAGACATGGAGATACGGGAATAAATAAGCTGCAAGGAGCTTGTGGTGAAGTTAGGGGGACCAGCACATAAATAGATGCTCCTTCTTACGGAGCATCTGAAGCTCCTCTTCATTCTTTTTTTTTTTTTTTTTTTTTTTTTTTTTTTTGAGACGGAGTCTCGCTCTGTGGCCCAGGCTGGAGTGCAGTGGCTGGATCTCAGCTCACTGCAAGCTCCGCCTCCCGGGTTCACGCCATTCTCCTGCCTCAGCCTCCGGAGTAGCTGGGACTACAGGCGCCCACCACCTCGCCCAGCTAGTTTTTTTGTATTTTTTAGTAGAGATGGGGTTTCACCGTGTTCGCCAGGATGGTCTCGATCTCCTGACCTCGTGATCTGCCTGTCTCGGCCTCCCAACGTGCTGGGATTACAGGCTTGAGCCACCGCGCCCGGCCTCCTCTTCATTCTTAAGCTCCTCTTCCTCTCTCTCTTTCCTAATATCCAAGTCTTGAACACACCATCTTCTTGCCTCAGGGCCACCCTGTGTACCACAGCTTGCCTTGGATGTCCTCTCCTCACCCCAACACACATATACAATTCACAGAGCTTGTTCCTACTCATCTTTTAGTTATTTCACAACTTAAACATCACTTCTTCTAGGAAGACTTCCACGACTCTCCCCCAGCTACATGATACAGTGGTTCAAAGTACTTAACTAGTCCTTCTTGATGGACAGTTCAATTATCTCCAGTTTTTAATCATTACCAGCAATGTAGTCACACACACACACACACACACACACACATACCCCATTATACACTTGTACTTCTATTTCTGATGGAAACGTTTTTAGAAGTGGAATTGTTAAGACAAAATAAATGCACATTTTACATGTCCATCAATACTACCAATTGCTCTCAAGTAGGTGCTGTAGAGGATTTGCTTTCTCACACTCTTAATTTTTTTTTTTTTTTTTTTTTTGAGACAGAGTCGCGCTGTGTCACCTAGGCTGGAGTGCAGTGGCTGTGATCTTGGTTCACTGCGACCTCTGCCTCCTGGGTTCAAGCAATTCTCCTGCCTCAGCCTCCCAAGTAGCTGGGATTACAGGCGTTCACCACCACTCCCAGCTAATATTTATATTTTAGTAGAGACAAGATTTTGCCATGTTGGCCAGGCTGATCTCGAACTCCTGGCCTCAAGTGATCCACCCACCTTGNTTTTTTTTTTTTTTTTTTTTTGAGACAGAGTCGCGCTGTGTCACCTAGGCTGGAGTGCAGTGGCTGTGATCTTGGTTCACTGCGACCTCTGCCTCCTGGGTTCAAGCAATTCTCCTGCCTCAGCCTCCCAAGTAGCTGGGATTACAGGCGTTCACCACCACTCCCAGCTAATATTTATATTTTTAGTAGAGACAAGATTTTGCCATGTTGGCCAGGCTGATCTCGAACTCCTGGCCTCAAGTGATCCACCCACCTTGGCCTTCCAAAGTGTTGGGATTACAGGCATGAGCCACTGCACCTGGCCTACTCTTAACAATATTATCAATCTTTTAAACATTTGTTAATATTTTCATAAGATGGCAGCAATCTCATTAAGTTTACTTTTTTTTCTTTTTGTTTTTGAGACAGAGTCCCACTCTGTCACTCAGGCTGGAGTATACAGTGGCGTGATCTCGGCTCACTGCAACCTCCACCTCCTGGGTTCAAGCGATTCTCCTGCCACAGCCTCCTGAGTAGCTGGGACTACAGGTACGCACCACCACGCCCAGCTACTTTTTTGTATTTTTACTAAAGACAGGGTTTCAGCATGTTGGCCAGGATGGTCTCGATCTCCTGACCTTGTGGTCCACCGACCTCGGCCTCCCAAAGTGCTGGGATTACAGGCATGAGCCACTGTGCCTGGCCAAGATTTTTGATTATCAATGAGATTCAACATTTTGTCATTCTATTATTTAAAATATGAGATGTAATTAGTTTGACATTATGGATAGAAGAATGTGAGACGGAAAATGAAATAAAATTAATACTCCTGCTTAAAAATAAAGGAGCATTTTAGGAAGGAAAGCATTTTCCTGACTTTGATATAAATGGCATTTGTACCTAAAGCATTTTTTGGAGTAAACAAAACATTTTAAAGTGTGCTTAAAGCTGACCATATATAATGGCTGTTTAGCTTCAGATTATTACTGAAGATGCTGCATCATCCTATATTGGTAAATCTTCTGATACATAAGCTTTATAATCATCAAGGAACAAGCTTTCACCCAGTACCCATATCTTGGTTTCTAAATGTTATTCTTCAATAACAACAAACAAAATCTAGGCTGGACGTGGTGGCTCACACCCGTAATCCCAGCACTTTAGGAGGCCGAGGTGGGTGGATCATTTGAGGTCAGGAGTTCAAGACTAGCCTGGCCAATATGGTGAAACCCTACTCCTACTAAAAATATAAAAATTAGCTGGGTATGGTGGCGGGTGCCTGCAGTCCCAGCTACTCGGGAGGCTGAGACAGGAGAATCGTTTGAACCTGGGAGGTGGAGGTTGTAGTGAGCCGAAATTGCACCATTGCACTCCAGCCTGGGTGACAGAGCGAAACTCTGTCTCAAAAAAAAAAAAAAGAAAAGAAATCTAAGGGGCCAGGTGCAGTGGCTCACTCCTGTAATCCCAGCACTTTCGGAGGCTGAGGTGGGGGAATCACTTGAGGTCAGGAGTTCGAGACCAGCCTGACCAATATAGTCAAACCTCATCTCTACTAAAAATACAAAAATTGCGAGGGCCATGGTGGCTCATGCCTCTGATCCCAGCACTTTGGGAGGCCGAGGTGGGCAGATCACCTGAGGTCAGGAGTTTGAGACCAGCCTGACCAACATGGCAAAACCCCTTCTCTACTAAAAATACAAAAATTAGCTGGGCATAGTGGTGGGTGCATGTAATCCCAATTACTCGGGAGGCTGAACAGAAGAATTGCTTGAACCCGGGAGATGGAGGTTGCAGGGAGGCAGAGGTTGCAGTGAGCCGAGATGGCACCGTTGCACTCCAGCCTGGGCAACAGAGCGAGACACTGTCTCAAAAAATAATTAATTAATTAATTTAATTAAAATACAAAAGTTAGCCAGGCATGGTGGCCGGCAACTGTAATCCCAGCTACCCAGGAGGTTGAGGCAGGAGAATCACTTGAACCTGGGAGGCACAGGCTGCAGTGAGCTGAGATCACACCACTGCACTCCAGCCTGGGCAACAGAGCAAGACTCTGTCTCAAAAAAAAAAAAAAAAAAAAATCCAAGTTTTCCCAGAGAAGTGATTGATTTCAGGACTGGGGTAGGGACAAGAAGGGCCTGGAGCTGGCCACCTGCGATGGCTCACACTTGTAATTCCAACACTTTGTGAGGCTGAGGTGGGAGGATTGCAAGGTCAGGAGTTTGAGACCAGCCTGGCCAACATAGTGAAACCCTGTTTCTACTAAAAATACAAAAATTAGCTGGGTGTGGTGGCACATGCCTGGAGTCCCAGCTACTTGAGAGGCTGAAGCAGGAGAACTGCTTGAACCCAGGAGGTGGAAGTTGCAGCGAGCCAAAAACACGCCATTGCACTCCAGCCCGGGTAACAGCATGAGACTCTGTCTCCAAAACAAACAAACAAACAAAAAGAAAGGCCTGGACTGTCTTGTGGCACCAGACAATAGGAAAGTGCTCCAAAAAGATGGGGATATGTCAAAAGGTCACAGGAACCACCACAAAAAAGCTCTCAATGGCCAAACCTGGAACAACTTGAGCAAGAAAATAATGATAATACTAGATTATATCACCTAGTAGAGCTATGGGAAGGGGACTGCCGCCCTCTTGATCCAAGAATGGTAGAGCCAGCAGCAGCTTGCATCCTGATCCCAGAAAAGCCGCAGGCACTGGATTCCAGTCCATCAGAGCAGCCGAGTGGGCTACATCCAGCAAAGCCACAGGGGAGGAGTTGCCCAAGGCCTTTGGAGCCCTGTGTGCCCTGGATGGCAGACATGGAGTCAAAGGAGATTAGTTTGGAGCTTTTAGATTTAATGACTGCCTTGCTGGATTTCAGACTTGTGTGGGGCCTATTGCCTGCTTCTTTTGGCTAATTTCTTCCCTTTGGAATGAGAATGTCTACCCAGTGCCTGTATCAAAATTGTATCTTGGGAGTAAATAACTTGTTTTTGATCTTACACGCTCATGGGTGAAAGGGACTCATCTCCAAATGAGACTTTGGACTTTGGACTTGGGACTTTTGAGTTAATGCTGGAGTTAAAGCTTTGAGGAACTAGTGCAAAGGCATGTTTTTTGTTTTGTTTTGTTTTGTTTGTTTTGTTTTTGAGATGGAGTTTTTGCTCTATTGCACAGGCTGGAGTGCAATGGCACAATCTTGGCTCACTGCAACTTCTGCCTCCCAGGTTCAAGTGATTCTCCTGCCTCAGCCTCCGGAGTAGCTGGGATTACAGATGCTCGCCACCACACCCATCTAATTTCTTTTTGTATTTTTAGCAGAGACGAGGTTTCACCATGCTGGCCAGGCTGGTCTCGAACTCTTAACCTCAGGTGATCCACCTGCCTCGGCCTCCCAAAGTGCTAGGATTACAGGCGTGAGCCACTGCCTGGCCCATAATTGTATTTTGAAATGTGAGGACATGAGATTTGGGGGGCCAGAGGCAGAATGATATGGTTTGGATGTTTGTCCCCTCCAAATGTCATGGTGAAATGTAATTCCCAGTGTGGAAGGTGAGGCCTGGTGGGAGGCGATTGGATCATTTGGTGATGAGTGGGTTCTTGCTCAGTTCACAGGAGATCTGGTTGTTTAAAGGAGTCTGGGACCTCCCCTGACTCTTGCTCCCTCTCTTGCCATGTAACTCTCTGGCTCCTCTTTACCTTCCACCATGACTGGAAGCTTCTTGAGGCCGTGAGTCAAAAATCTCTTTTCTTCTTCTTTTTTTTTTTTTGAGATGGAGTCTCACTCTGTCACCCAGGCTGGAGCACATTGGCACGATCTCGGCTCACTGCAACCTCCACCTACCAGGTTCAAGCAATTCTCCTGCTTCAGCCACCCCAGTAGCTGGGATTACAGGTGTGTACCAGCAAGCCCAGCTAATTTTTATATTTTTAGTAGAGACGGAGTTTCACCATGTTGGCCAGGCTGGTTGTGAACTCCTGACCTCAAATGATCCACCCACCTCAGCCTCCCAAAGTGCTGGGATTACAGGCATGAGCCACTGCGCCCGGCCAATCTCTTTTCTTTATAAATTACACAGTGTCAGGTGTTCCTTCATAGCAAGGCAAGAACTAACACAATCCCATAGGACTAAATAAATACCCATAAATCCATATGGACGTAGATAAATAATTCAATAAATAAATGTTTAAGAGAAGGGACAACTCTTCCTTATAGAATTCCAATTAATAAATGTAGAAGGAATGAGTAAAATACAAAATCCCCACTATAACGCCACAGTAATAATTGTTGACAAAATCCACCAATGAATGTGAAAATCAACAGGCAAAAGTTTGAGAAGAAACAGGATGCTAGCAGTCTCAAAGCATTGCTCCAAAATGTTTATCATTTACAAAGGGAGAAAAGTAACTTTACAGCCATGAAACCTGGGAGATTCCACCTTAACCAAGTGATCACGGTAAATATCACTAATAAACCACGCTGGCATCCTGTACCCCAATAGGAAATAACAAGAGCATTTCACCTTGGGATCTTCTTCCCCAAACCTATCACCTTAGTCTAATCATGAGAAAAACGTAGACAAACCCAAACTGAGGATCATTCTACAAAACACCTGGCCAGTACTCATCAAGAGTCCATGAAAGACAAGGAAATACAGAGCAACTGTCACAGATAGGAGGAAACTGAGGCAACATAGATGGTAGGGGGTGGGAGGAGATGGTGAAAATCAAAGGGCTGTAGTTTAATTCATAGTGTTGTATCAAAGTTAATTTCCTCATTTTGATTATTGAACTGTGGTTATATAAGTTTTTGTTGTTGTTTTAATTTGAGACGGAGTCTCTGTTGCCAAGGCTGGAGTGCAGTGGTGCGATCTCGGCTCACTGCAACCCCCGGCTCCCAGGTTGAATCAATTCTCTCTTTTTTTTTTTTTTTTTTTTTTTTTGAGACGGAGTCTTGCTCTGTCGCCGGGGCTGGAGTGCAGTGGCCGGATCTCAGCTCACTGCAAGTTCCGCCTCCCGGGTTTACGCCATTCTCCTGCCTCAGCCCCGGAGTAGCTGGGACTACAGGCGCCCGCCACCTCGCCCGGCTAGTTTTGTATTTTAGTAGAGACGGGGTTTCACCGTGTTAGCCAGGATGGTCTCGATCTCCTGACCTCGTGATCCGCCCATCTCGGCCTCCCAAAGTGCTGGGATTACAGGCTTGAGCCACCGCGCCCGGCCGGTTGAATCAATTCTCATGCTTCAGCCTCTGGAATAGCTGGGATTACAAGCACGTGCCACCATGTCCTGCTAATTTTTGTATTTTTAGTAGAGACAGGGTTTACACCATGTTGGCCAGGCTGGTCTTGAACTCCTATCCTCAAGTGATCTGCCTGCCTCAGTCTCCCAAAGTGTTACAGGCGTGAGCCACCACACCCAGCTTATGGTTATATACATTTTTAACATTAGGGGAAGCAAAGTGGTAGGTATATGTGAACTCTGTATTATTTCTGCAACTTTTCTGTAAGTCTAAAATTATTTCAGAAATAAATACATGCGCATCCACAATATGGAGAAGTGATAATATGTTAATTAGCTTGATTGTGATGCTCATTTCACAATGTATATGTGTATCTACCATCAAGTTGTACACCATATATATACTTTTTATGTCAATAAATCTATGAAAATATATAAAAATAAATGAATGAATCCAATAAAAAAAATTAAGAATAAGCACCATCTGAAGCACTACTTTCATAATGAGCATTAAAAACCACATCCTGGCCGGGCGCAGTGACTCACGCCTGTAATCCCAGCACTTTGGGAGGCCGAGGTGGGCGGATCACGAGGTCAGGAGATCGAGACCATCCTGGCTAACATGGTGAAACCCCCATCTCCACTAAAAATACAAAAAATTAGCCGGGCATGGTGACATGTGCCTGTAGTCCCAGCTACTCGGGAGGTTGAGGCAGGAGAATAGCTTGAACCTGGGAGGCAGAGGTGGCAGTGAGCCAATATTGCGCCACTGCACTCCAGCCTGGGTGACACAGCAAGACTCCGTCTCAAAAATAAAACACAAAAACCCCACATAATGGGAGCTATTATTTGTAAATCATATATATAAGAATATATGAAGAATTCTTAAAACTCAGTACTAAAAGGACAGAGTGAGACTCTGTCTCAAAAAAAGAAAAAAAAAAAAACCACATCCTGCTGCTGCTGGCTGTGCTGAGGACTTGAACACCGTTCAGAATTTCCCCTAGCACTGTGCAGCTCTTCATCTAGAACCATGTGCTTTCACAAAATGCTGAAACTTTTTAAAAACAATGTGCATTCCACTTTTCTTCTTATTATTATTATACTTTAAGTTCTGGAGCACATGTGCAGAACATGCAGGTTTGTTATATAGGTATACATGTGCCATGGTAGTTTGCTGCACCCATCAACCCGTCATCTACGTTAGGTATTTCTCCTAATGCTATTCCCCCCAGACCCCCTCCTCGACAGGCCCGGTGTGTGATGTGTTCCCCGCCCGGTGTCCATGTGTTTTCATTGTTCAACTCCCACTTATGAGAGAGAACATGTGGTGTTTGGTTTTCTGTTCCTGTGTTAGTTTGCTGACAATCCTTTTTTATGGCTGCATAGTATTCCATGGTGTACATGTGCCACATTTTCTTTATCCAGTGTATCATTGATGGGCATCTGGGTTGGTTCCAAGACTTTGCTATTGTCAATAGTGCTGCAATAAACATACATGTGCATGTGTCTTTATAGTAGAATGACTTATAATCCTTTGGGTATATACCCAGTAATGGGATTGCTGGGTCTAATGGTATTTCTGGTTCTAGATCCTTGAGGAATCACCACACTGTCTTCCACAGTGGTTGAACTAATTTACACTCCCAACAACAGTGTAAAAGTGTTCCTATTTCTCCACATCCTCTCCAACATCTGTTGTTTCCTGACTTTTTAATGACTGCCATTCTAGCTGGCGTGAGATGGTATCTCATTGTAGTTTTGATTTGCATTTCTCTAATGACCAGTGATGATGATCTTTTTTTCATATGTTTGTGGGCCACATAAATGTCTTCTTTTGAGAAGTGTCTGTTCATAAACTTTGCCCACTTTTTGACGGGGTTGTTTTTTTTTTTTTCTTGTAAATTTGTTTAAGTTTCTTGCAGACTCTGGATATTAGCTCTTTGCCAGATGGATAGATTGCAAAAATTTT